>NW_018742523.1:3532500-3857500 GCF_001683475.1 Chenopodium quinoa | reverse complement strand
AATTCGAAAAATCCCCGAGTTCAAGGCACAATGGCACACCCTAGTGACAGTGAAGCTTGGAAACACCTCGACAGTTCCTTTCTAGAGTTTTCCTCCGAGCCTCGTAATGTCACTTGGCTTGTGCATAGATGGTTTTGCTCCTCATGGTAATTTTGGGGGACAATATTCTTGTTGGCCTGTCATTTTGACCCCTTATAACCTGCCTCCCTCAATATGTATGAAAAGACAATTCATGTTCCTTTTGTTGCTCGTTCCTGGTCCTAAAAACCCTAAGGGACACTTGGATGTGTACATGCAACTGTTGATAGAGGAGTTGAAACTGTTGTGGGAAGTTGGCACGGCTACTTACGATATTTCAATGAAACAAAATTTCAATCTTCGAGTAGCCATCTTATAGACCGTTAGTGACTTCCCGGCTAATGGTATGTTGTCCGGTTGGGCCACAGCTGGTAAGAAAGCTTGTCCACATTGCATAGAGAAGAGCAAAGCATTTTGGCTCGAACATGGTGGTAAAGTTTCTTGGTTTGATTGCCACCGCCAATTCCTTCCGACACATCACCCTTTTCGGACTAGTAAAACTGTATTCCGCAAAAACAAAATAAAAAAAGGTGCCCCTCCACACATCATGTCAGGAGAGGAGCTGTGGGAATGTGTGAAGAACCTTCCGAAGGCGACAGATGGGCCCGATTCACTTAAACGGCTCAAAAAGGAAAAGAAGGGGTGGTTCAAGCAAAGCACACTGTGGGAGCTCCAATTGGAATTGGAAGCATTTGCTCATTCGTCACAACTTAGATGTCATGCACATTGAAAAGAACTTCTTTGATCAATTAATTCACACTATAATGGATGTGAAAAAGCATACGTGTGACACGCCATCAGCTCGGAATGACATTGCCAGATATTGTAAATGTCCGCAGCTTCATCTTCACGAGGATGATAGAGGAAAAGAGTTCATGCCAAAGGCTCCATTCGCTCTTGACAAGGCTCAGAGAAAAGTTTTGTGTGAGTGGGTTAAATAGCTGCGGTTTCCTGATGGTTACGCCTCCAATTTGAGCAGATGCGTAGATTTGCAAGCATGTAAGCTCCACGGAATGAAAAGCCATGACTGTCACGTGTTCATGGAGAGGCTGTTGCCCACTACTTTAAGGGAATTGCTCCCTTTCCATATTTAGAATGCAATCACAGAGATCAGCCAATTCTTCGGCGACTTGTGTTGCTATACAACATCAGTTAGTGACATGGAGCGATTGGAGAAAAACATAGCTGAGATCCTTTGCAAGCTTGAGAAGGTCTTCCCTCCTGCATTCTTTAACTCCGTGGAGCGTTTACCTATACATTTGCCATATGAGGGGAAGTTATGTGGTCCTGTTCAATACAGATGGATGTATCCCTTCGAAAGGTAAATCAAAGACCCTTTCACATCCTATTCACTGGCATGACTTGTTCAAACTTTTACATAACTATAATGGCAGGTTCCTCAATCATTTGAAATGGAAAATTGGGAACAAGGCTCGAGTTGAAGGGTCCATATGCAATGCTTATCTCACTAAAGAGATAGCAAACTTCTGCTCCAATTATTTTCAGTCGACAGTTGACACTAAAACACGAGATCTCGGTCGAAATGTGAATGGCGACGTTGACTGAACATTGGACAACGCTGAAATTCCAGAGTTGTTCAAGGAGGATAGCGGTCATGTGTCAAATGAGGGTAAAACTCGATTCTTAGATGACAAAGAACTCGAGTGTGCACATTTGTCCGTGTTACGAAACACCGGCATTCTTGGCGAATACGAAAGGTATATTTGGTTTAGGTATGCAGTGTATTCATATTTATGAACAACTACAATGATTACAATGTTGATTTACATTGTGTCTTTGGACTCGTAGAAATTTTGAGGATTACATTCTTAGAGCTCGACCTTATCTGCATAGAGAAGAAGTCATGGAGAAATGCGAAGCTGAATTCTCTGATTGGTTTCATCACAAGGTGATATCCATGGTATAACCGTGACATAATTATGAATTTTACTTATTGCACTTAAATTCATTCAATTCATGAACTGTGACGTTGATAATCAAAACGTTCATAGGTGGTTGAAGGGAATCCAAATTCGGATGTCCTACGAGCGTTGTGCATGCTTCCTTTTAAGCGAGTTCAAACTTGGAGGTAGATTTTTGTCGGTGGATTTAATTTCCATACACATGTCCATGGCAAGCAGAAATCTACAATGAATTATGGTGTGTGTGTATCCAGTGAGGATGGTGGAGAGTACTTCGACATTTTAGACGACATAATCGAACTTGTCTACAATGGTCCCAAAAAAAAGTACAAGACAATTTTGTTTAAGTGTAATTTGATGGATTGTGGTAGGGGAATGAACATACATGAACAATACAAGCTTGTCGAAGTAAATCATACTAAGAAATACCCCAAGTATGATCCATTTGTCTTATCTTACCAAGTGACTCAAGTGTACTACGCATCATACCCTAGCCTGAAGCAGGACCGAGTTCAATGGTGGTCTGTGTTTAAAACACATGCAAGGTCAGTGGTTGATGCTCTGGTGGACTTAGAGTTTTTGCAAGCACCATTCCCACAAGTACATGCAACACTATGCCCACCGAATGACATTCCAGACTACGCCAGAGATGATGATGAGGAAGATGATGACGATGGCTTTATTATCTCAAGCGATGAAGATGATGAATCTAGTATCGACTCCAGTGATAGTGACGAGGATGATGACATGGATGTATTATTAGATGATAGTAGTGATAACTCTAGTAGTGATAGTAGTGATGAGATTACTGAGTAGGAGAATATGTTAATTCCTTTTAAGAATGTGCTTCTTATTGTAAAATATAAATGAATTGGTCTTATGTTAAATTTTTACTGTTTGTATAAAAGGCATATTACATTGCACTACACTTGTCATTTATAGTATCATGTCATGTTACTAACATGTATTTCAGGTGGTCATGGCCGGAAAAGAAACTGGAGAATCGTCGAGGAAAAGAAAGGCGAAAAAGAAAGCTACCGCTACTTTCATCGAAAACCATGATGAGGAAATGGTCGATGCAGAGGCACATGATTTGGGTGTCGATCAGTCGCCCCCCTCCACCCCTACCAATGACCAGTCACAGGATGAGTCAGAGCTACCGGTTTTGGACCCTACTACGCTCTGGTATGTACATATCATGATATGGAGGATCAGACACAAGAATTATGATATTATTTTCGAAATTGTAACATATTTATTACTTCTAACAAGTATATATCATGTTGCTTCTTTGTTTAAGTAGGTTTGACGATCAAAAGGTGAGGAGTGCGGTATCCGGTACGATTATTGGATACTACCGAGCCCCTTGGAGGAACTTTGGAGAAGTAGATGAAGCTAGAGAAATGCGTGTTTATATGGCTTTCTTATCAATTTACGCATTTCTTTGTTATTCTCTCGCTTTCTGCTTTGTTTAATTTGTGTTGTAGGTGTGTCGGGATTTTTCGAGGCTCAAATGTCGAGGAGGAAGCCCAACACGAGCTTTTGAAGTCAACAAAACCGAGTACGGGAATTTAGAGCGCAAGCAAATCAAGTTCGAAGTCAAAGCATAGTGACTTGGAAAAGTTGCATGGACAAGAGCGCATGCCCAAGCATTGCAGAAGAAGGATCGTGTCTGTGCTGGGCATGCACATTGTGCTCGTCCGAGCAAGCTGTCCTGCCTAAGCAACTCTTCGCACCAAGCTTCGCAACGTGCACCACAAGCCAGCATCGTGGCGCGGCACCTGCTGCCATGGCACGACATTTTCCACCGTGGCACGGCGGTCTTCTTTCTTCAGCAAAAGCCCGAGCCAAAAGAGGGTATTCTCGAGCATAAGCATTTGCTCGTCCGAGCAGATTAGTATGCTCGAGCAGCCCTATTTTGCGATTTTGCTTATTTTTCTTCTTTTTCTCTTATAACTATAAATATGTACGGACCTTCTTTTTTTTAGGGAAGACTTCATTTTATTTCCTCTTTGATATTTTTAGCTTAGGTTGAGAGTTTCTCTCTCTAGATTAGGCTAGCTTAGGAGTAGTTTTAGAGAGAGAAAGCTAGGGATTTCAATGGAGAATTGAGAGTTTGAAGAAGCACAATTATGTGGGTTCTCTTCTCATCTATTCAATGAGCATTTCTAACTTTCTCTCACCTTTATTGTTTCCTTTAATTCTTGTTTTTGCTTAATTCTTTGTTGATTAGAGTAGATAATTAGATTAATTGTTTGATTCTTGCTTTAATTATTGTTTTACCTTGTTTTCCATGTTTTTCTTCATTATGATTGCTTAGATTTTTGTTTTAGGGAAATGGATGAATGTTATGTTGATTAATTGAATGTTTGATTGTGATTAGTATGAAATTGATTCTTGATTATTGTGTGTGGATGATGTTTACATTGCTTAGAGTCTTTTTAGCTAATTGATTCTAGGTTTCTAATTGTTCTTTCAATTAATCGTGCGAAAGTGAGTTGATTGAGAGTCTAGATCCTTCCATACCTATGCTAGGCTAGTTGCACGGGAGTGAATTAGCTTACTAGGATAATTAGCATGCTTAATTGTGTGGGAGTGAGTTGAGTGTGTTGATTGTTCCTAATTGAGACCATGATCATCTGATTGCAATTTGTTGTTGAATTCATTAATGTAATTGGATTATCCTTTCCCTAGTATTTTATTGATTGCTTAAAGTAGTGTTCTAGTTGTTCCTCTCTTTACCTCACATCCTTTCTACTAGTTTAATTAGCCTAAATTAATATACTAAGTCCTTGTGGTTCGACTCCGAACTTGCCTTTATGCTTGCTTAGTGGCTAGTTAGGAATTTATAAATGTTGTTTGATTTTAGGAGGTTAGTCAACGATCTAACCCTCACCTACTTATCACGGGGTAAGCCGAAGAACCATTGAATCCAGTGATTGGGCAAGGCACTACACTTAGGTGCTTGGTCTGAAGCTTGAGGCGGTCATATGCATTCGAAAATAGGATGTTTGCCGCACTGCTGCCGTCCATGAGGGTCTGCCAAATATTTTTGGTTTGCGATCCCCGTTGTGATGACTAGTGGAGGAATAATTGACCTAGTGAGTAAGACTCCTCAGGTGACGTTTGCGAGCATTGCAGAAGTTTGTCCCCCCCCCCCCCCCCCCAGGGTGACAAGGATGTCAAGATTTTCTTTATCCTGCAGCTTGTCTTTCTTCTGATGGTAATCCAGCTGTAGCCGAGAGTCTTTCTCAGCTATCTTTTCCACGCGGTGGTCTACGAGGTACTTTTTAGGTATCCTTTTCGGACCAGATCTTCAATCTGATCATACAGCTGGATACACTCCTTGGTATTATGTCCATGAGCATCATGGAATTCGCACCATTTGTCTTTGTTTTTGCTCTGGTGCCATGATGGTAGCGCTCTCGGCTTTTTCCACTTCTCATCATTCTTCATTATGCTATCAATTTTAGCATGTGGAAGAGTGAGAGGAGTGCAGGATTCGTATCTCCCCGATAATGGTGTTTTCTCTTTCTTTGGTTCAGGTGCTGAAGATGGTTCTGAGGCTTTTGCCTTCCCTTTCTTCTATCCTGACCTTCGGACTGATGTCCTTTTACCTTACCAGTCCTAGGTTGGGACTTGGCTTTATTCCATCCACTAGCTCGGATGTATTTATCCGAAGCATCGAGGGCTTCTTCCAAGGTCTATGGGGTGTGCATAACCATGAAGTCAAGGAATTTCCCCGCGTTCAGCCCGTTTCGCAGCGCGAAAACGGCCAGCCCTTGGTCTAGATTAGTTATTTTGGAGGACTTGTTGCTGAATCACGCCAGGTAGTCCATGAAACTTTCTTCTATCCCCTACTGCAAGCTCATGAGCTAAGCAGTGGTTTTCTCTCGGCGGTTTGCCGTAGAGAATTTGCTTTTGAACTTGTGGGAGAGGTCTTCCCCGGCCCATCCGGTGATTGACCTTCTTCCACCCCCTTGGTGATCCATGCTTATAGGAATCCCTTTAAATAGTAGGGAAGTATTTGTACCAGGTCGCTTTAGATTTGGTGTTCAGGTACATATGCCCCTCGTATGAGGCTATGTGTTCCTTTGGATCCGAGGTCCCATCATACGTGATATGTGGTGGGATCTTCACCGTTGGTACCTTATCTTCAAGAATCCATGAGACAAATGGAGATCTAGAAGGTGTCATCACTGCTTTTCCTTTTGTTCGAGCTGCTTGGACCTTGCTTCCCCTTTTTGGGAGGTGAAAGTGGTTTTTTATCCTCGGTTGGGAGTGCGCGGGAATGGGTTGACTTTCATGAGGGTAAGTCAGGCGGTTGTGGATGCTCACCACCCTCGAGCCGACGCGTACCTGAATGTTTTGACGAACGGTTTCAGGCCGCGCGAACGCGGTGTCATGGCTTCGGATAGATCGGTCTTCAGATCCATCGAAGAACTGGGGGTTTCTTTTTCTTTTCCGCTCAGTCCTCCAAGTTTCCTCTTCCCTGTTCTCTCCGAGCTCTCTGTGGGATGGAACTCTTTCTCCATCCTCATGGATCGTTCTCCTTCTCAACCTTCGTGATTGCTCAATCGTGTCCTTACGCACGGAAGAGACAGGAGGTGGAGTTAGCTTGTTAGCCTATAGGAACTCCATGAAGACCGCGATGACCTTAGCCACCTCTTCCGTTGAGGGACCCGTTTGAGGTGTCCCCTTAGGATGAGACTATGAATGACGGCTAGAGGTCGGGCCCCTATTGTCTGAGTGGACTGGCCGACGAAAGCTTGAAGGCTCGCCGGAGTGGTGTGGGGGTCGCTCAGGCGAGGCTTTCTCGGATAAGGGAGCCTCTGAAGAAGAAGAAGAAGGAGTATTCTTCATCGCGGCAGAGGAAGAAGGATTATTCTTCTTTGTGCTCTTAACCATGTTGTTAATCGATTGGAATTTTTGGCTTGTTTTTTATTGTCTTCCCCACAGACGGCGCCAAATTGTTTCGGGTGTAAACAAAGGATCCTTCGGCTGGACCTTTTCAGTGGGCTGAAGATTAGACTCGGCCCAAGTGATGACTGGGACGAGAGTTTCATGCACAGCTAACACACGTAAATTGGCCTCGGGGTGGTGCCAAGGAAGGCCCTTCCGATGTTGAAGTTAGTACAGTGTTTTCTATAGAGAGAGAAAGCTATGCAAGAGAATTTAATGCTTGAGGCTTAATGTAGATAGATTGATAGTGAGAGAGGTTAAGGCTTTTATACTTTACACATGAGAGGAATGATGGGCTCTTTAGTCTTATTGGCTTGCCATATGGACTTGGCCGCTTTGACTAACTTGGCATGCTTGTTGGAGAGTTGAATATTGAGGCTTGATAAATCATTTGTGGCTAGGCCGAAGTGGAGTATATTGGACCCAAACAAATGTATGATATGATGTTCTCTCTTCTGGTAATTCTGCGGCTTTTATAGAGCATGTTGATGAAAGTTATGCATCATGGTGTTGAGATTATCCTTTACTTTCTATTCAGTTTTCTTCCTTTTAGCACCAATTGTATTTGAAAAACACATTTGCTAAACTTTTTTACTCTTTGGGTCTTCTTCTGTTTTGGGCTCGACGATTTAACTCTTTAGACCTATTGGCTTAGAGTCCAATGTACATCGGGCTTGTGGCCTTAAAGACAAAATAAATTAAAAATATAGGTCTAACAAACACTAATAAATTTTTTTTTGTCAAAGAATCCGCATAACCTTCCAAAGTTGACAAAAATATATTAGAAACGAAAGTAGTATTATTAGGACATGTAACATGTTATCTAATTTAGTTGCATGGTGAAATAGTTTTGAGAAACCAGATTACGTTTATATTGGTTCATTTACCCAAAATGCTTTTACTTTCACGAAACTTGACTTCCAATAATAAAATTTCTTTATGTCTTCCACTAACAAAATTTCTAAGCCACATGTTATGAACCTCCAAAGGGTTGGTGCTAAATTGCACATTTTTAGGAGAAAGAGACGTAGAAGATGAACAAAAAGTTGCTCTAAAAACACCCTTTGAATAGGGAAAAATTAATGAGATTACTAACAAACATGACAAAGTCATGAGTAATTTGCCTAACTTAAAAAGGTGCATGAAAAGGGCAGTTAGGTATATCCATTATTTGAGTGCAAATAACAAACTAATAGAAGAAGCCCATCACCCCGTTAAGCCTGAAAAAGGAACACTCAACACCTCGCCATAAAGATCTCAATAGGAATTTGCACGGGCATCAACCAGGATCTTCACTTTTTTGAAGTAACCTAACCTACCATTGTTAAGGTTTACCAATGTTTTTGATATTCTATTAATTCACCATCACAATCAAAAGTATATTTTTTATTTTTTATTTTTTACTATGGAGTACAAAATTTGTAGTGTACACTCGGTTTATAACAATATTACGGTAAATTAAGCATGTTTAGGGAAACTTTTAGTTAACTTAGCGTAACCTTTAACCTTATGTTAAGGTAACTTTAAACTAATATGATTTGAATGTATATAGGTAATGAGATAAGTTTTATAAGGGTAATATAGTTTCTTTAATCGGCGATTTCACCAAAAGCCATTGAGTTTTTTTAAATTTAACCAAATACTATGAAGTTTTACAAATTCACCAAATGCCACCAAGTTTTTAAAAAATTCACCGAATGCCATTAATGACTAAAGGTCGTTAACTCCGTTAGTCATTAGGGTTAAATCATGACACGTGTCATGATATAATTGGTTCATTTTAATAATTTATTTTAATTAATAAAAACAACATTTTTTCTTGATTTTCGTGACGAAAATTGCTCAGGTATAGTTTTGGGGGGTCATTTTGAACCTTTATGGAATCAAATTAAGCTCGAAATTGGAAAAAAATAACGTAAATGCCCCGTTATATTTTTGGGGGTTTCAAAACTACATGCCTACTTTTCTTTTTAGGGGTTTCAAAACTACATGCCTATTTCTATTTAAAGAATATATTTTTTGACAATATTTCCTCTTTTTGATGATATGTCATCAATTTTTTTTTGTTTTTACATCATTTTCCAACACTTTCTGTAATACCCTGTATTTTTATACGTATTTTAATTTAAATCATTATTTTATGAAGTATTTAAATAATTTGAAATGAATTATTTATGGTATTTTATTAATTTAAAAAGAATTATTTTAATTAAAGGTCCATTTTTATTTATTTAATTATTTGGAAATTTTGGGGCATATTATTTTATAAAAGGAAATTTTAAGTCAATGGTATTTAAGGAAAGTCAAAGGTTTAGTTTGAATAGGAGAAGGGATCATTAAGGGTAGAAAGGGAATTTAAGCTTGGGAGGGTTTTAGAGAGAGGGTATAAATACCCATCTTATGAGCAAGTTAGATCTTGCCCAAGGTGGAGAATACCCAAAGGTAAACTCTCTCTCCCTCTCCTCTTATTTTCTCTCTCCTTTAATTTCCCTCTCCCCTTTATTTTTTTACACCACCACGGCCACCTGCTGGTCGGCCACCACCACCAACATACGCCAGCAACGACGGCCACCAGGCGGGCGCGCAGCAGCAGCCCAGCCGTGGGTGGTCGTGCGCGCATATGTAAAACAAAAACTTCTCTTTCTTGTTTTAATATAATCTAGCCTTGATTTAATTATTATTTTTGGGTTGTGTGATGATTTTTATGATGTTAGATTATAATTAGGGAAATTCTCAACGGCGACCCCCAACTTTTGCTACGCACCAACGGTAACCTCCCTTTTTTTTAATTATACAAAATGACCTTAATTAAAATTTTCATCTCACTCATAACTTTATTCATTAAATATATTAACTATAGTTAGATTTATATTTAAAAAAAAACAAAAAAAATTAAGCCATCCACCAAAAGCAGCCACCCCCAACTTCATTTTTTTTCCCTTTCTTCTTCTTCTTCTTCCCTTTCCCCCTCCATAACTTCAGGCCACCACCTTCCCGGCCTCCTACCCTACTTGCCTTTCCGCCCTCTCCCCTCCCCTCCTCTCCCCGCTTCCTTTTCTAACACTGCCCCTTCCTCTTCCTCTCCGATTGCCAGCAAGATTATGGAAGATACCCACAAGATTGTTTCTTCCATTAACGGCAATGCGAAGAAGGTATATCAAGGCACACTAACAGTTCGTCAAAATGCTCGACCATCTTCACCCACTTTTCCCCCTTAAACCACCATCCTCGACACCCTAAAACCCCAATGAAAAATTCCCTAAAATCGAAACCATAGCTTTCGATTTTAGGGTTTTTTAATTTGGGGTTTTGGCGTGGTGGTTATTGGGGGGGGGGAGATGGTAGAGGGAGGGGCAGAGGGAGATGGCATGGGGTTCGTCGGCACGAGGAAGGGTGATTGAACGCCGGCTGTGGGGAGGGGTGCGTTTTTCGAGGGAGAAAGGAGGGGGTGTTCGATTAAATAACGTGGTGGTTTAGAGGAAGCTTTGGGATGCCGGCAGTTGGGTGCGGGATTTTCTGCAGATTCGACGCTAATATTGGGGTCGGCGGGGATAGGGTGGTGGCGGTGGCTACGACTGTGTTATGGTGGGTGGGTTTTTTATTTTTTATTTGTAGGGTGGCTGGGCAGGTGGGGTGGCTAGGCAGGTGAGGGTGGTTGTTTTTGGTGGTGGGGGTTAATTTTTTTAGTTTTTCTTTTTTTTTTTTAAAAAAAATATAAATCTAATTATAGTTAATTTTAATGAAATAAGGTTATGAGTGAGATGAAAATTTTAACTAAGGTCATTTTGTATAATTGAAAAAAAGGGAGGTCACCGTTGGTGCATAGCAGAAGTTGGGGGTCGCCGTTGAGAATTTTCTTTATAATTATTATGTATAAAATTTTCAGATTTGCCTTTTGAATTAAAAAGCCCCAAATTGAAAACCCTAGGTTTCTAAATTAATGTATATTGATGGAAATTGATTGTGGGTGATTAAAACTAATAAATTATATGTTTTTAAACATAATTACAACAATTTTACATGTTTTTATGAAGCTGGAATTTTTATATAAAGGCTATAATTATGTTTCTTGAAGGAATTTTTAATTACCCATTAATTGGGAATAAAAGTAGTGATTTATAGAGTGTATATAATGGTGGAAATTTATATTGAATGAGTATTAATGTCTCTTTGTAATTTTGGGTTATAGGAGATTTTCAAGTGAGTGATTTTGTGTAGTCGTGGCGATTTTGAGATCATATTCAAGGTACGTTCGTGTGCTTGGTAATTATTTAAGTGTATAGAAGCATGCTAGGTTTTGTTTGATTAATTCCAAGGTAGTATCATGATAGGTGTTGGTTGGAATTGTTGATTGGATTGGTGTTGGTGATAGATTTGTGAAGTATGAGTTATTTGTGGTGAATTGATGATTGAAATTAATTATATTAGCATGTTGAATATGAACTACACTTTTATCATTGGCATGATTAAGAGTATGTTTAATTAAACTAAATGTTTAATTTGGTTTGTAATATGAAAAGGGAATTTAATTGTAGTTCATTTAATTTCTATTGATGCTTTAAGCATGAGAATTGTGCTATTAAGTGTCTTAGTACACAGGGATAAATTATATTGCGGTGCCTATGTGCACTTAAGGTGTTCTAAACACCGAGGGATAGGATTTGCGGTGCCTTATGCACTTAAGGTGTTATTTAAAACCGAGGTAGTTTAAAAAGGATTCAATATTAAATTATGTGGTCACTAACTGTTTAAGAATTAAATTGATATGTTTGATTGCTTGAATGATTTATTAGAATTGATTGTGTTATGGTTTAAGATTCATCACCAAGTCTTAAAATATGTGAACAACGTAAAGTGAAAGAGATTACGCACCAAAACTCTTGGAACGTATATACCGTGAGTATGAACATATGGGGGGAGTTATGGGGTTTTATATTTAACCATGACTTCTACTGGGAGTACAGGACGCTGTATTTTCCTTTTTTATTTATTTTATGAACAAAATGTCCAGTCACTTCACGTGACATTTGCCTACCCGGTTAGCTCCCAGTGTAGTTTACCTCAATTTATTTGGGGCCCTATTGTGATGGAAGAAAGACATATGTAGGTTTTAGTGGGAAACCCGTTCGATGCGTAATCAAATTAAATAAGAAATTTAGTGGTCTATATACTTGTTGGTTGTGTTGTGTGCTTGAAAACAGGTGCAACAAGGTATGTTGTGTGTTGATAGAATTAAAGCATGTTATTGTGTATTGTTTATGCTTATGTACTCAACATTGCTTGTTGTGTGTTGTATGTTTGTTTGGCCTTATCTTGGCCTTACGAAGACCCATTTCTAATGGCGAATAGTGGGGACAAAGTAAAGAGGAGCTTTTCAAGTGTGGAAGCATATTCATGATGGACATGTGTGAAGAGCGAATCATGCTTAGTTTTCATAAGAATATGATGTGGTTTGTTGCTTTAATTATTATATATTTTGCTTGTGAGACTAATGCAAAGGTTTTTTTTTTAAATTAAGGGCCTATAATGGTGCCAAGTTGTAGGTTGACTTAACTTTCGTTTGATTTGGCTTTTTAAGTTGACTTGTTTGAATGGTTTTTAAAGAGAGTCTTCCGCTGTGCGTCTTTGATAATTACCTTAGCCGTTTTTACGATGGTGGTAATATCTTAGAATTTCCTATTTTGTATTCTAAAAGAGCAAAATAGGTATTTTAAAGGAAAGGAATTTCTAGGGTGTTACACTTTCTCTCTCTATCTCTTCAATAATTACCAACTACCTTTTCTTTCTCTCTATCTCTCTCTAACCCCATATACACATTTGTACTACCCAATCATGGGTTTTAAGGAGTCTCTAAGTTCCTTCATTCCCGTGAAAAAATGGAAAATAAGCATGTAGATAAGGGATAGAGGGAGTATATAAATTATACATCAAATATTGTACCACTGTTACCTATAATGGCTATAAATAGTACTACTAAAACAAACTACACTCTACTAGTATAAAATACATGTATAATAATACATTAAAAATACCACTGTGATGAGTGTCATTTATGGCACTCATAGGTTAGTGTTTTAGGTTGTTTCCCCCTTCTTTTTATAGCTTTGTTTCTTAATAATTACTTAGTTTTGTTCATTTGTTCTTTTGTTTCTTCATTCTTGCTTATTTTGTGTTTTCTTGAATTTTAGGGTTATTTTCGTCTTTTCTCCTTTACTTGCTTTTCTTTCCTTGATGTACGTGTTGTTCGGGGCTAAAGATTTATTTTAGAAGATTTTCCAAGTCTTTTTGATGCTCGGGACGAGATCTCATACCATCCGGATGCCTAAGGATCAAGTTAAGAAGCAAACTCCTACTCATGGCTTTGGCTCTCGTGCCACGCTCTCATCGCATCTATTGGTCATGAACACGCTAAAATGAAGATTTGAAGGCTACCCCCCTCGTGAGCATCATGTGAGAGCGTCGGTGAGGAGCATGCATGTGAGCGCAAGAACCTAAGCAATGGCCGAGGAGAGTCGTTGCTGCCAGATAATAAACATGGCAAATAGGTCATTCGGGTCGGGTCAGTTAACATTCGGGTCGGGTATGGGTCGAGTCGGGTCATTTCGGGTTTCGGGTATGGCTCCGGTCAGGTATCGGGTTGAGTTCGGGTCGGGTCATTTTCGGGTCAAGTATGTTCGGGTCGGGTCAAAATCAGGTCGGGTCATGTTCGGGTTGTTCCATTTAATTTGTGGATTTAGCTCAAATCAATAATTTTATATTTTAATATTGTTATAATAAGAACTATTAATTCGGTTTATGAGCATGGCTACAGTTGAAGATGAACAGTTTAAATTATTTTTGGCACCAAACATTTTTAGTTCAATTATAAGGTAATTTTAGTTCGGAACATTTCGAGTATTGGGTCTGTTCAGATCAATTTCGGGTATCGGGCTTGTTCGGGTCAAACAATTCGGGTCAACTTCGGGTCGTATTAATTCGGGTGTCGGGTCATGATCGGGTTTACTCTATTTTCGGGTCGGGTCAATTTCGGGTTTCGGGTCATTTTCAGGTTGTTGTATTTGGGTCAATTTTGGGTCATGGGTCGGGTCATCGGGTCTGGGTTAAGATTGCCAGGTCTACCAGATAATTGTCGTGCCACAGCAGGGGAGCCGTGCCATGGCAAAAGTCGCCGCGCAAAGGCAAAGGTCGCCGCGCCACGGCAAAAAGCGCCGCGCAACGGCAGACACCACCGTGGCACGAAAATTCTATTTTATGCTCAATGCTCGTGTTGCGCGTGTCTTTGAGGGGGACGTACCTTGTGGTGGGCGCGCGCAATCCCCCTGGTGCGTGCGCACCACAGGCTCTTTGATCCAAAATTTTCATTTTGTATAAATAGGCCTTAGCTTTGCTATTTTGAAAAGAATCTTTAGAATCCATTATAGATCATCATAATTAGGCTTAGGAGGAGAGTTTCTCTCTCTAAGATTAGCTTAGATTAGAATAGTTTTAAGAGAGAAAGTAAGGATTATTCAATGAGAGATTGAAAATGATGAAGATGCAAGAGTGACAATTGTATTGGAAGCTTCAAACATCAATCAATGAGCATTTCCTACCTTCTCTTCTCTATCTTTATTGCTTTATTTTGATTTTGCTTTGTTGATTGCTTGTTAATCATGCTTTTATTTGTTAATTTGTTGATTAGCTTGTTGATTGCCATGATTGGTGAGTAGTTTCTTTTGCTAAGGTTTTGGGGATGGTATAATTAAAACTTGTGCATGTTTTAGCTGTAGGATTTGGTTTGATCATGATTAAAGTCTTTGTATGTTTGATGTTCTTCAGTTTGCTTGCAAAATGCATGTTGTTTGTGAATTGAAGGTGAATTGATGCTTGATGATGCAATAGCGGACCTAGCTAGATTCATTGTTGTCGATTGTGCTTGATTGTACCTTCTAGAATATGGTTCTAGTGCGATAGCATAGAGGCTATGTTAGGAGAAACCTTTTGACCCTAATAGGTGGTTAGATTGGACCTTAATTCGGCATTCAAATATACTTAGTTTGTGATCATTCCAATTCTATACTTATGCATGTTTGAGTGAAGCTTATACCTACCCATCTCCTTAGCGTTTTAGCTTTTGTCTTAGTATAGTGTAGTCTTGTAGTATTAGTTGTCATTTCTTATCTCTTTTCGGCCTAGCTTAGTTGTTGGTGAGGGTTGTGGTGATTAGACGTTCCCCGTGGATCGACCCTTGACTTACCACTAGACTTGTGTTTAGTGTTTAAGTTTAGATTTATAAATTTTTGTTTGACCGAAGGTGTCTTAGAATCCAACGACCTAAAATATCCCTTATCACACTGTAACCATAAAAAATTACAAAATTTATTCAGTGTTATATGAATTTACCAGTTAGCCCTCCCATATGGCTATATATATCCCAAATAAATAGTTGCTATGCGCCTAGTTGTACTTTTTTTTTTCTCTGTCACATTAAGAAAGAAAGTGAAATTGGAATTGCTAATTATTACTTGCACTTAATCACCAGCCATTTAATCAAATTTTTCTGTTAGTATAATATATTTTTTACTCTGTACTTCATACTATGTACTCATATATTATCTTTATTATATAAGCCAAGGGGAATGGAGAGTTAAAAGTTGGTGTTTAACTTTTAAACTACTTGAATTGCCCCTTAAACTTAATTAATGTCAATGAATATTCCAATGAAAGATTAAATCAAGCTATAATAGGAAAATTTCTAAAGTAGTAAAAATTAATACACTAAATTGGAAAAAAAATACGGAGGACCATTATTGGAAAAAAAAAAAAATCAAGTAAAATGGCAGACTTAAATTAAAAAGTACAAAATTTGACATTAGTAATAACAATCTCTATTTAGAATTTCCTCAAAAAAAAACTCTATTTAGAATGTATTACTTACCTTTAAATTGTGTACGTAAATAAATAAAATTATTATCATATCTTTATATAATTTTCAGGCAAATATCTAATTTCATTTGCATTAGAATATATGAAAATTTAATATGAAGATATCTATTATGAACGAAGATAGTATAAACTACATGCATTCCCTTTTACATCTAACACCAGTTCAATTTTTTCCCTTTTGTTTTTAATTTTGCTTCCCTCCCATTTTACTAACTTTAATTTCTCTTATGCCCCAAATAATTTTTTTTTTATTTTTTTATTTTTTTTTTTACACTAACTATGCTTTATATACTAGACTAGATACATTCACGACCGGCCCTTAAAAGTCATGTCAAAATTACAAATATATATCTAAGCTTTCGTACATTAACCCCACACACATCGCCGTGCACATAAGTTTAGTAATTCAGTAACTTAAGCCAAAAATGAGACCCTTTAGTATTTGGGCTCTTCATAAGCGCATAGGTTGCACCGGCCCGGCTTGAGATCCAATAGAATACATGCTAAAAAAAAAGAGTACCCATGTAAGTTTATGAACCCGTGCACCGTGCTGAGATAAGCATTACTCAATTTATATCTATATCAATGTATAGCAAGTAATGACACAAAATATAACCAATGTACGTACAAAAAGCTATAATGGCTTGTTTTAGTACTTTGTATTAAAC
The DNA here is from genome assembly GCF_001683475.1 of Chenopodium quinoa. NCBI lineage: Eukaryota > Viridiplantae > Streptophyta > Magnoliopsida > Caryophyllales > Amaranthaceae > Chenopodium > Chenopodium quinoa. The sequence continues at coordinate 3,840,945 of NW_018742523.1, read as the reverse complement.
ATTCTTTAGTTTTCCTCCATTAATTAAACAATTTGACTCCAAAACATCTGAATTTACTTCAGAAACTACCTCTAAAATCTGATCAAGTGATCTGTGATCACTTAATACAGACGTATGTGACACCCCATTTATGTTAATGATCTTTAATGGTTGATTTTTCTCATTCATCCATTCAGATTGAACTGCTAGCAAGCTCAACAAATTTACTGTTCCATCCCCATCACCCCATATAATAGAAGGTTGCTTATCAAAACCCTTGTCATCGTAGAACAAAGTCTCCGGCGTATCAACTCCGCTTCCAATTATGCAAGTGATTGGTACCTTAGGGGCTGTTAATTTTTCAACCATGGGTAGAACTCGAGTTTTATAGGGATATACACCTTGCGAAAATCCAATATCGGCAAGAAATTTTGGTATGTCCTTTGCAGTGTAATTAGCATTTGGGGTGATCACTAGGGACTTTGAATGTCCAAATATTCTAGGACACGGCATGAGCCATAAGTTACTTTCGGAGCTTCTTTGTTCTTCCCTTACTAACAATGGCTTGACTAACGGGACTCCTAGGGTGTACCCTGACGCGAAGGTGAGCATTTCTTGAATAGTTCCACCCCACGGCGTTGATAGTGCAATGAAGTGCTTGATGTATTTCTCTCGCCAAGATAGGGTGTTACGTAAAAGAAGTTGGTGGACAAATAGGCCTCCTAAACTGTGGGATATAATTACCACTGGTTTTCCTCCATTCACTGCACTAGCATTTTCAATGAGATCTTTGAGGTCTTGAAGGTATTTGGATCCGACATGGCATGAACGGCCTTCTGGGGCTAAGCCATAACGAAAATCATATGAAGCTCCAAAGAGGGTTTTGCTTTCTATGTATCCAATTTCTTCCAATGATTCTACAAGAGGTGCCATGTATCCTGAGATCAGCCTGTTCATGATAGAATAACATGAGTTAATAAGGCAATTACTTAAGCTATAAACATGTAGTTGTGATTTATAGTGGCCTATGCTGAAACGAAAACTGTATACTAAGATATGGGAACATGGCAAGTTCATCCTCTTTTGTCTATCCCACAAAAATCTTGTGTACATTAAAAATGCTTCAAACGAATTACAGGGTATAGATATAGAAATAAAGAATAGAATATCATGCAGGAGATCAGACTCGAGAACATTATATCGAAAATATAACACAAATTATTCTAACTAACTAGTTTTACCAGCTCACTTATGGACTTCCTCCTCTTCTACTCTATGAACTTTACTTAAGTCTGAAAAATGTTTATTAGGAGAAAGATAAATAATTTCTACTAGGACCTTAAATCCGAATCTGCTAAGCAATGCCCTCTAATCTAACAGCTAAGTGAGTATGAGAAACAAAATCCTTATCCAACCTTAAAGCTCAGTCTAGATAGCCAAGATAGGAGTATTATTTGACACGGCCAGCAAGAAGGCATTTGAATGTTGATCTACAATAGCTTGGTTCTTAATTCAAATCACCACTCCAGTTGTAGTCTGAAATTCCAAATCATAGGTTAACAAGGCAATATAGTCGGAATCATGAGGCATCCTGTCCTGCAAGCAGAGGTATCCTCAGAAATTTTCCCATGGTTCGACTAAAGATGTGCATAACATTGCAATTTTTTAATAAAGGGGACTTCTGCCTAAAATTTGCAAATAAAGTTGTGCATAACATTGCAATTTGTTAATAAAGGGGACTTCTGCCTAAAATTTGCGAATAAAGTTGTGCATACCATTGCAAATAAAGTTATGCATAACATTGCAGATAAAACTTTGCAGTACCAAAAGCTCTTCTAAAATTGGTGACAAATTAAGGCTAAATGAGTGAAGGCAGATTAGATAGAATAGGATATCTATCCTTAAAATGGCACCACACCCTTATACATCGATCTGAGGTACGCTCCTTGCATTTATTCTCAATGACATTTTGTGTCTTTTCTTTATTTCATTATCGTTTTCATTTAATGTTTTATTTAGTTGTTCCGTAACCTAGATTTGCTATTCAATCCCGCTTGACGAAATTTAGTATAAACACAAGTCATTAACAATGTTGTCACCTTACTCTTAAATTAACGCATAAATAAGGTTGTCCTAAATCATCTTACAACATACTTTCCATCAAACACAAACTTAGCTAATCCATCTAATTAAATAACATACATAAATCAATTAATCAAATATTGAAAGAAAGAATTAAGCAACTTACTTAAGGTTGGGATCAAGGTAAGAAAGGGACTGAGTAGAACCAAAGTGCGGGACTCTAGTTTCAACGCCAGGAGCATTGAAGTAATCATCAGAAACAGGGTCATAATGTAACATCATCCTCTCAGCAAAACACTTTGTATAAGGAGCAAGAAGAACACTCGCATCGAACCATATTCGATACCAACCATCTTTATCTTTGTGCAAAGGCCCTGGATATGCCCTGCAAATAAGGCTCGATGGCTTGTATTTTGCCGTCAGCCGAGCTTCTAGCTGGTTGCCACCACTCCCAGGGACTAGAACTATTGGGTGAAGGCTGCTGCTGATTGGTATGCAGAGTATGTGTAACATTATAGTAATAATTATGGCATAGTAGTTGACGTTTGTTAAGGTGATGAAGGATGTTGAAAAATACGAATACTTCATTTGCTGTAATGAACTGAGGTGTAGTTTATGTTTCAGATAGCTTTACCAAAGTAGTGTCGTGGGAGGGTAATGTGTGGCAGAGAATGTGTAGACGTACCTAAGCTGGTTGTTATTGTTACGCTTTAGTGGTATTGGCTACGTGGGCTTGAGTCCATGTAATGTTTACCAATTTTGCAAAACTAGTCTCAATAAGTTTTGTAAAAGACCGGTGTACGTTGATTTTATTATAAAACGGTTAGTTCGAAGGTAATTTTAACTATTTTTAGGGTAATTTTAATCCATAAAGGGTAACTTTTAATTTGTCGTTGATTTGAATTTTATTTCATTGTGCAATTTCTTATACATTCATGATTACATAATATAAAGACTAATATGAATAATTTAATACATTATAAGTTTTTTGTAAGATAAACTTTATTATTAAAAAAAATAATAACTTTTGTAGTATAAAGGGTAACTTTAAATACATTTAAGATAACTTTAATTCGTCTCACAATAAATTAATATACACCCGCCTTTTTGGAAAATTTGTGAACTAATCCAACTTGATTGATTGGACTTACGGAGTGCAAGAATAATCTCTATTATACTCCCTCCGTCCCAATATATAGTTCTTGTTTGTGTTTTTTCACAGTATTTAAGAAATGTGAGGCAAAAATGAATGAAGTACATAAAAAAGGTGAAAAGTACAATTATAGATAAAAGTTTAAGAGGAGAAAGTGAATGAAGTACATAAAGTACAATTATAGACAAGAGTTAAAGAGAGAAAGTGGAAAATAGTACAAGGTAAGTGGAAAATTCAAGGGTAATTTAGGATATGCAATGAATAAAGTTAAAAAAATGAGGATATAATAGTCTTTACATACTATCCAAAAATAAAAATAGGAACAATACTTTAGGTTTTCAAAATAGGAAACAGAAACTATATTATCGGACGGAGGGAGTATAAGGGAATAGAAGGTAGCGATGTTCCCCTATTAATAAAATAATACCCACCGTGGCTTAATATGCTGATTATAACTATTGGCAAATCAATCACAATTGACAAGCTAAAAATAAGGCTCTAAGTTTTCAAACTACTGTCATCAATAAAAGGATTTCAATTAAGAAGCCACAAGTAAGAAATTGTAATTATGAAATCATGATAATTGAGATGATTTGATTGAGGACAATTGAGGAATTACTATAATTTTCTTCCTCTTTATTCTTGCAAGTAATAACAAATAAGAGATATTGGTTACATTCTATTCAACTTATTTAAATTGATATTTGTTTATTTCAGAAATAATCTAATTAGATCAGACTAGACCAAATTAAATTAGATCTTATTTTATTTATTTATTATGAAATATCTTTAATTTTATAATAAAAAAATGAAAATTTCATATTCGAGAAGTGCACATTTAATACAAATATGATATCCTGTGATTAACTATTTCCCCCCAAACCTATTACTATTAACTACTCCCTCCTTATTTTATTGCTTGCTCCACTTTTCTTTTGCGGTCGTATTTTATTACTTGTTCCATTTTCTATTTTGGAAATATTTCACAACATTTTACTAATTTCTTCATTCTTAGTGGAACCCTAACTATCATACTTTAATGTTTCCACATTCTCTCTCCTCCCAACTATCTTACTTTATTCTTCCACCAACCACACTTCTGTCATATTTTATTACTTTCTATTATTTCTTTTAAAACTCCGTGCATGGAGAAATGGAACAAGTAATTAAATACAAAGAGAGTATAACTTATTAAATCAACTAGATAATGCTCGAGCCATGTTTGATTTTTAAATTCAATGGTAGTTGAAATATAGAATTCAACAAAAAAATTTTACTTAGTATTTAATCAATATAATATGTATTAACTAATGAAATTCATATGTATATAAATGGTTATACGAATAATAAAATAAAATTAACGTTTAGTAGGGAAAATTCCCTTCAGAAAACTATATTTAAATATAAATATAGATATGTACATTTATCATTTTTAAGTTTGGACCTCCCTCGAAAGAAAGGGCAAACTCGCTTGAGAAAATGGCCGACTCTAACACACAACGAGCGCGGTATTTCTCCAGAAATTATGGCCGATGAATGATCGAAAGTACTTAAACCTAAACATAGAGAAGGAGGAAGGAGAAATAGTTCATTTTGGGGTGGGTGATACTTTTGAACAGGATGCTAGGGTTTCTCTTATGCTTGTTGGGAAATTATTGATGGACAGGGGTGTGAATGTAAAGGCTTTCAAAAGAACTATTACTCAATCTTGGGAAATGATGGGGAGGGTTGTGATCAAAGGAATTGGGGTAAACTTATTTGTTTTTCAATTCTTCCATTAATGAGACAAGGAGAAGGTATTGGCAAAAAGTCCTTGGTGTTTCAAGAAGAATCTTCTGCTCCTTAACATTAGTAATGGCAATGAACAACTGAACGAGGTGAAACTCACACACACTCCTTTTTGGATTCGACTCGAAAACTTGCCGTTTGATTGTTGATGCTGATGTAAAACCTATTGTGGGAAATTTAGGAGAATTGATTGAAATTGAGAAAGATACTCTAGGAGTTAGGGAAAAATAGGAGAGTTAAAGTGATAATGGATGTTCTTAAACCTTTGTAGGTTTCAAAACTTGAAAAATAGTGACAAGAATGCTGTTAAAATCAATTTAAAGTATGAACGCCTTCCCTTCTTTTGTTTTTTGTGTGGAGTAATGGTTCATAGTGAGAAGTGATAGGCTAGTCGCGTACCTCTAAAAAATAAACCTAACTAGACCACTAATAACTATGTAGGCTGAAAAGTAAGGGTTAGATCCCAAGAGACTATGATTTAACTAATTATAATGACTCAAGAAATTACTAAGCAAGAAACCAATTCAAATAATGATAATTCTAATTTAAATAACTAGATAGAGAAATTAATATGAATAATAAAATAAATCAACTTATAAAAGCATCCAAGATCAAGCATCACCATGAATATAATCAATGCACAGTCGTTTACCCCTAACATATAAATCAATCAACATGAGGAAAAGTAATCCCTAAATAATACAGAAGGCCTGTCTCAAGTTATTGATGGACTCTCTGTTGGGTTTCGTAGCGTCCAACGCTACGCGGAAGAGAAACCCGCCCAAGACCCGCCCCAATAATTAAAGCAATAAAACATGCATAAACATATTAAATAATAATTAAGAAAAGGGATAAAGATGTAATACCCTTGAAGCGTGCTTCGCTCGTGAACCGAGCTCTTACTTCGAAGCTTAAAGCCTCACAAGCGTGACGACCTCCAACGGCTCGTACCCATGACCTGACCCGAACGATCTTCGCCTCGAGGGTTAGTCGAGACTTGACCAAGTATAAAACTAGAGTTTTACGAACTTAAAGGTTTTCTCAATAATAAGAGATGCCTTTTTGAGTTCCACTCAAGTTGATTTCCAAATGCCCAATCATGGGGTATTTATAGGGAAATGTAACTTGCACTTCCCATTCATGATCAATGTGGGATAGTTGCATTTTCTACTAATTTATTTAAATAAAAAATAAATTATAAAACAATGCAATCAACAATCAACAAGTGGCACGGGGAGAGGAGAGGTTAGGTGAAGAGCATAACCATGGGGGGGGGGACAATTGCCTTGCTCCCCAAGGCATGGCTCTAAGCCTTGGTCCCCACTTTCCTCAAACCGGCATTAAGAAAGGGGTCAGCTGGCTGCCAGCCTTGCTGGCCATCATGCACTGCCAGCCTAGCACAGCTAGCACGCACAGCCAGCACGCCTAGCACATGCGTGCTGCTAGCGAGTCACACATGCTACTGGCTGCTGGGCGCTGGGCGAGGCCTCGCTGCTTGCTGCCTAGGCGAGGCTCCTAGCTCGTTGTGCTTGGTGCTGCCATGCGAAGGCACGCACGCAAGCACGCAGCTATGCGAAGGCATGCACTCACATGCACACGCAAGCACCCAGCTCGCTACTACTGCTTGGTGCTGCCATGCGAAGGCACGCACGCAAGCACCTAGCAACGCGAGGCATGCTGTGCTAGCGATGCACACACACATGCCAGCGCCTAGTGCTAGAGATGGTGTGCTGTGCGCCTAGCTGTGCGAGGCCTTGCGATAGCACCTCGGCACGCAAGCTCGAATGCTGCGGTGGTGCTGTGCCATGCGAAGGTACGCACACATGCAAGCACGCTGCTGCTAGCGATGGTGCGCCTAGCACGTGGTGCGTCTAGGCTTGCGCCTAGCCATGCAAAGTGCATGCTAGCTCGAGCTAGCCTAGCGTCCACATGGCTAGGCCATTGTGATGCTACGGCTACGCTAGAACTTGTTGCTTGTTGATTTTGCGATGCTCGGTCTCGACGCCCTAGGCTCGATATCCAACGTCTGTGTTCGTAATACTCTAGTGACTCATCAAATCCTTGGAATTAATTCGTCGGTTTGGATCGACAATTCGTTTTGGGTTTGATCCGAAGGATTAAGTCAAGACAAAGCTGTAATATTAATTATTCACTAATATTACAAATCGGAAGCGGCCTCCACCCAGGCATTCCGATCACTTGATCTCACTGAAGAATTAGCTTCCCGATAATTCTGAACCTCTATCAGAATAATACACTTGTTGGAAGGACACCATTCCTTTCAATCTCCCACTTGTCCTTCCGGATAAGTGTGCATATAGTGTATAGCCCAATTCCTATGTCGCTTAATGTCTCTTCATGAACTATAAGGTAAGAATCTTCGTCATCCTTATTATGTCTAGAAGTGTTTCCTGATCTTCGAGTTCGACTGTCAATAAGCAGACAATTTTTAAAATCTATCTTTGCACGGCCATGCATTTTCACAGTCTCCCTCTTCGAGCGGCCTTGTAAACAACAAAGACATATTCCCTATTGTTAATAGGGGGACATTCCCTGTGTTGTACAGTAAGCCTCTATTACTAAGAGGACCTAATCTCTTGAGTGTTCCCGTTATAATCCCCAGTTACGGCGGACGTTTGTCAACATCAAAGAGACTAGTACTCAAACAAGAGAATTTCACAATACTCATGGTCAAGGAAATAGGTTCCGATAGCTATAATGAGAAATGTACTTATGACGTTCTTAAATCTCTTAAAATACTCTCATAGGTCGATCCGGTGCAGTTCCAAACTAGCAACTGTGCAAATGATTTATGACTACTACGTCCTTGCAGCACAAGAAACGGTGCTGTAAATCATACTACACACTAATCTCCAGTGGTCATTAATCATCCATCAGTTAAATGACCTCGATTAGGGATAAATTTCGATTTAAATATTCAATGTTCACTTAACAGGTGTTTCTTTATCCAAGACATGGTCTTGATACCCTGTTTTGAATATTCTCTGAAATCGAATGGGCTCATTATTTAATTCTGAACCACAATTAAATAGCAATGGAGTGAATAGTAATTTTGCATGAAAAATTAATTACTCCATAAATGAATGGTTTCTACATATTGTTTTACATTAACATATCTAGTTTAATTAAAACACATGTATAGGGAATTCAAAGTTAGTCTCCAACGAGCTTGATTCCCATTGCCTCCACATGCTTGTTGTGCTTCACTTAAGGGAGAGGTTTAGTCAAAGGATCGGCCACATTGTCATCTGTCCTGATCTTACAGATTCTGATTTCACCTTCGGATTTCCATTCCCTTATCATGTGAAATCGCCTTTGGACATGTTTGACCTTTTGGTGCTCTCTTGGCTCTCTGGCCTGAGCAATAGCTCCATTGTTGTCACAATAAAGATCTATTGGACCCTTGATGGAGGGTACAACACCAAGATCACTGACGAACTTATGAATCTAAACTGCCTCCTTAGCTGCTTCTGAAGCTACCAAGTATTCGTCTTCAGTTGTAGAATCTGTAGTGGTGCTTTGCTTGGCACTCTTCCAACTAACGCTCCTCCATTTAGGAAAAATATGTACCCTGACTGTGACTTGAAGTCGTCTCTTTCAGTCTGGAAGCTAGCGTCGGTGTAACCTTAAACAACCAAATCTTTGTGGCCACCATAGACCAGGAATTTATCCTTGTTCCTTTTCAGGTACTTTAGGATATTCTTAGCAGCAGTCCAATGAGCCTCTCCTGGATCTGATTGGTATCGGCTCGTAGCACTTAAGGCGTACGATACATCAAGCCTAGTACATATCATGGCATACATGATCGATCCAATTAGCGAAGCATATGGAATCTGATTCATTATCTCCCGCTCAACAGGTGTCTATGGACACTGTTTCTTGCTGAGAGTTACGCCATGGGACATGGGTAGGTGCCCTCTCTTGGATTTCTCCATGCTGAATCGTGCTAGTACTTTATCAATGTAAGTACTCTGGCTCAATCCAATCATCCTCCTAGATCTATGCCTATAGATCTTAATGCCCAATATGTATTGTGCCTCTCCTAAGTCCTTCATCGAAAAGCACTTTCCCAGCCAGCCCTTTACGGACTCTAATAATTTTGTGTTGTTTCCAATGAGCAATATGTTTTTGACATATAGGACTAGGAATGTGATGTCACTCCCACTGACCTTCTTGCAAACACAAGACTCATCTGGATTCTTGATAAAACCAAACTTACTGATGGATTCATCAAATCACAGATTCCAACTTCTGCTTGCCTGCTTCAGTCCATAAATGGACTTCTTAAGCTTGCATACCTTTCCAGCGTTGCTTGGATCAACAAAACCTTCTGGCTGTGTCATATACACAGTTTCTTCCAAAATCCCATTAAGGAAGGCGGTTTTGACGTCCATTTGCCATATTTTGTAATCGTAATATGCAGCAATCGCTAGGATAATCCGGACGGACTTAAGCATTGCGACTAGCAAAAAGGTTTCATCATAATCAATCCCGTGGATTTGCCTGTAACCTTTTGTCACCAGTCTTGCTTTGTATACTGATACATTTCCACCTTTGTCTGTTTTCTATTTGAAAATCCATTTGCAACCGATGGGTGTGCAACCTTCGGGCAAATTTACCAAGTCCCAAACTTGATTTTCAGACATGGAGTCTATCTCAGATTTCATGGCCTCTTGCCATTTAGCAGAGTCGGGGCTCGTCATAGCTTGTTTGTATGTTGCTTGCTCATCTCCATCCATGACTAGGATGTCCTGGTCTTCAGTTAAGACAATACCAAGGTATATGTCTGGTTAAGATCTTTGCCGTTATGACCTACGATGGTTAATATGCTGAGCATTTACATTGTATGTTTGATTCTGACCAATCTTATCAACTACTTCTAAAGCATTTTGATTGTCAGTTTTATCAGGTTGACATTGTTGCTCGTCCTCTCGAACTTCGTCGAGTTCGATTTTCCTCCCACTTGTCATTTTGGAAGGGTGTTCCTTCTCCAAAAAGACACCATCACGAGCAAAAAACACTTTGTTCTCGGATTTATTGTAGAAGTAATACCCCTTGGTTTCTTTTGGGTAGCCCACAAAGAAATACTTGTCTGATTTCGGGTGAAGCTTGTCAGAAATTAATCGCTTGACATATGCTTTGCAACCCCAAATCTTAAGAAAAGACAACCTTGGAGGTTTCTTAGTCCATAATTCATACGGAATCTTTTCGACAGCTTTTGACGGAGCACGGTTCAGTGTTAGTGCCGCAGTTAGTAACGCAAGCTCTTAGTTGGCTTTTGACGAGTGTTAGTTGGGTTTCGTAGCGTCCAACGCTACGCGAAAGAGAAACCCGCCCAAGACCCGCCTGGATACTTAAAGCAATAAAGCATGCATAAACATAATTAAACAATAATTAAGAAAAGGGATAAAGAAGTAATACCCTTGAAGCGTGGTTGGCTCGTGAACCAAGATCTTACTTCGAAGCTTAAAGCCTCACAAGCGTGACGGCCTCCAACGGCTCGTACCCACGACCCGACCCGAACGATCTTCGCCTCGAGGGTTAGTCGAGACTTGACCAAGTATAAAACTAGAGTTTTACGAACTTAAAAGTTTTCTCAGTAATAAGAGATGCCTTTTTGAGTTCCACTCAAGTTGATTTCCAAATGCCCAATCATGGGGTATTTATAGGGAAATGCAACTTGCTCTTCCCATTCATGATCAATGTGGGATAGTAGCATTTTCTACTAATTTATTTAAATAAAAAATAAATTATAAAACAATGGAATCAACAATCAACAAGTGGCACGAGGAGAGGAGAGGTTAGGTGAGGACCATAACCATGGGGGGACCATTGTCTTGCTCCACAAGGCATGGCTCTAAGTCTTGGTCCCTACTCTCCTCAAACCGGCATGAAGCAAGGGGTGAGCTGGCTGCCAGCCTTGCTGGCCAGCACGCACTGCCAACCCAGCATAGTTAGCACGTACCACTAGCACACCTTGCACATGCGTGCTGCTAGCGAGCCACACATGCTACTGGCTGCTTGGCGCTAGAAGAGGCCTCGCTGCTTGTTGCTTGCTGCCTGGGCGAGGCTCCTAGCTCGCTATGCTTGGTGCTGCCATGCGAAGGCACGCACGTAAGCATGTAGCTATGCGAAGGCATCCACTCACACGCACACGCAAGCACCTTGCTCGCTGCTGCTGCTTGGTGCTGCCATGCGAAGGCACGCACGCAAGCACCTAGCAACGCGAGGCATGCTGTGCTAGTGATGCACGCACACATGCCACCGCCTAGTGCTAGCGATGGTGTGCTGTGCGCCTAGCTGTGCGAGGCCTTGCGATAGCACCTAGGCACGCAAGCTCGCATGCTGCGGTGGTGCTGTGCCATGCAAAGGCATGCACCCATGCAAGCACGATGCTGCTAGCGATGGTGCGCCTAGCACACATGGTGCGTATAGGCTTGCGGCTAGCCATGCAAAGTGCATACTAGCTCGAGCTAGCCTAGCGTCCACATGGCTAGGCCACTGTGATGCTACGGCTATGCTCGAACTTGTTGCTTGTTGATTTTGCGACGCTCGGTCTCGATGCCCTAGGCTCGATATCCGGCGTCTGTGTTCGTAGTACTCTAGTGACTCATCAAATCTTTCAGATTGATTCGTCGGTTCGGATCGGCAGTTCATTTTGGGTTCGACCCAAAGGGTTCAGTCAAGACAAAGCTGTAATATTCATTATTCACTAATATTACAGATCGGAAGCGGCCTCCACCCAGGCATTCCGATCACTTGATCTCACTGAAAAATTAGCTTCTTGATAATTCTGAACCCTCTATCAGAATAACACACTTGTTGGAAGGACACTGTATCTTTCATTCTCTAATCACAATCAAGCCTACTCTTTTGAAATCACAATCAAGCTTATTGCAGATCGGAAGCGGCCTCCACCCAGGAATTCTGATCACTTGATCTCACTGAAGAATTAGCTTCCTGATAATTCTGAACCCTCTATCAGAATAATAAACTTGTTGGAAGGACACCATATCTTTCATTCTCTGATCACAATCAAGCCTACTCTCTTGAAATCATGCAAATTAGAGACATTAAGCACATTTCTTAGCTTCCTAATCATTCATTCAACTACTATTGTGAAGAACTTCAAACCTTAAATGATTTATTCAAACCCGTTTAAACCCAACTCTTGTTGCAATAAAAACAATGGATTAATAATAATACCAATTATATCTAATCTAGTATTGGCATAAGCATAAACAATTAAGCATGTCAATTGCAATAATTATTATTACAGAATTTATTCATGCATCAATTATCATATTCCAGTTATGCTAGATCTTAGAATAAGTAAACTACTCACTTATAATAATAAAAACAATAATAAGAATTAAGGTAAACATAATTGACAATTAAGGAAATTAATGAGAATAAGAAAATACCGAATCTTGAATTACGAAAGTAAAACATAGAATCTTGAGTGTATAATCTTCAATTACAATGAAAATAAAGTCTAGAGAGAAAATTGGGGTTCTAAGATAATGAATACTGAGTGTTTATAGTAAAGCTAAAAAATAGGATAAAATAAGGAAAGAAATAAGATTAAAACCGACCATATTCGATTAGGCATGCCCATGCCTAAGATTAGAAGCTAAACTTCTTCCAGTGAGACATGGGAGTGTCGAATTCTGACATGGGTATGTCTTCTTCAATGACACGCAAAATAGAATTAACACTCATAAAGGCACCGGCGTGCCTTGCTTGAATTATTTCACTCGATGGGACATGGGCATGCCATATTCAACACGGCCATGCCTCCCTTTACATGTAGTTGACGGCTTGATGCACTCGACTCCACAAGAGCGTGTCTCAATTAGACATGGGTGTGCCTCAATTAAAGCTTTAAATTAAAACATTCTGCTTCTCTTAGAATACACTAGCACGCCTATGCCCTATGTGACATGGGCGTGCCTGGCTAGGATTTAGCTCCAAATGACTTAAGCTTCGATCAACGAGCTTCGTGAAGGACTGTATGGACTTTAAAAACACGTATAATATACGACCTATCAAGGACTGCATTAATGAGCCGAAGGTATTGGAGAAGAAAGATCTTAGGCGGGGAACTTGGTTAAAAGCCTCATTTAGGAGGGGAAGGAAGACGGAAACAAATGAATTAAAGGACCTTCATGGGGCGAGGAAGATTTTGTTTGTCGCTAAACACCCCGAGGAACGATTGGCAATTGATGTTAGTGCTGAAGTTGGAGAGAAGGAGGTGGGGAGAACGAATAGAGTAGTGTAGCTAGTAGGAGATGGGGAAGATACAACTTAAGTGGGTAGTTTGGTAGAGCTTGAGAATGAGAGGGTAGGTCAAACCTTGTTGAAGGATCTTTGAAGTGAATGAGTATTTGTCGATGATGGAAGTGGAGGGTGATGATATGGCGGCTAGGTGTAAAGAATTTGCCACTATCTTCAATTTTGGAGTGGGGCAGACTAAGGCACACAAACTGAAGAAGGCTAAGATGAAAACTAAGTCTCCTTTATCTAGTGCCCTGATGGGAAACAATATGGCAATTGATGCCCAAGGGATTCAGGAGAGAAAGTGTGGGGTGTTTGGGGAGAAGTTGGAGCTAGTGTGTGGTTATGGAGAGGCAAAACAACAGTTAGGGAGGCATGGATTTAGTTTACTGATAAATCGACTATTAAGAGACTGGAATACCTTATTAATGCCCACTATTGTATGGAGTGGGAGAAAATTTGCATTGAAAATTTGGATAAAGAGATTAATGATAATGAAAAGTTGTTGAAGGAGATGCATGGACAGGTTGCCTCATAAGAGAATTTGGAGAAATAAACGACTCTGGAGGTGAAGCTTGATGAGCTTTCGGAGAAACAAGAAGCTTATTGGTATTTATGATCAAGAGTGTCAAAAATTAAAGACGAGGACACAAATACAAAATACTTTCATCACAAGGCAAAGTATTTTATGAGCAACTTTAATTTGGCAGGGGATTAGAAAGAGGAGGAAAGCGACATCGACAAGATTGTCGAAGACTTTTATGAGCAACTTTTTCCATCGTCAAAGCCTTCGTTTAAGGGTTAATTGTGAAAGGGTGTTAGCTAATGTGTCTCCTACTATTTCATTTGAGGATAATATTTTTTTGCTCCAACCTTTTAATAAAGCGGAAATAATTGTGACCATTTGTCATGAGATGCATCCTTGTAAAGCTCTAGGACCTGATGAAGTACATGCAATTTTTTATAAAAATTCTGGCACATTGTAGGAGATGATATTTTTGAGCACGCTAGGAGCATTTTGCATGGTTTACAATCCCCAAAATCCGTGAATAGCGCTAATATTGCCCTGATTCCCAAGGTGAAGTCCCCAACTTTTATATTTGAGTTTCGTCCTATTTCTCTCTATAATGTGTTTTATAAGATTATGTCTAAGGCGATTATGATGAGGTTGAAATCGATTCTGCCTGGGGTAATTTTGGAGAATTAGAGTGCATTTGTGCCGGGAAGACTGATCACCGATAATGCACTCATAGCCATGAAATTTTTTTATTCTATGAAAAAGAGAAGTAAGGGGTACAAGGGAACTATAGCCGCCCATGAAGTTGGACATGAGAAAAGCATATAACATGGTTGAATGGGTTTTTCTTGAAAAATTGCTGCTAAAAATTGGGTTTTCTGAAAGTTTGGTAAGAGTATTTATGAAGAGTGTTACTACAATGTTGTATTCTTTCATTATAAACCGCAATATTAGTGGTTCTCTAACTCCTTCCCGCGGATTGAGACAAGGTGATCCGCTCTCCCCTTACTTGTTTATCATGATAGCTGACACTTTTTCATCCCAAATCAGAAAAGCTTCCGATATAGTAGACTTATTCATGGAGCCAAAGCTAGCCGGAGTGGTCCGAATATTTCTTACCTTTTCTTTGCAGATGATAGTTTACTTTTTGCTAGTGCCACTCGGGAGGAATGCTCAAAGATAGTTTGATATTCTCATCATCTACGAAGAAGCTTCTGGTTAGAAAAATAATGTTGAAAAATCGGAGGTTTCATTTAGCAAAGGTGTGTGTTTGTCAAAGCATGATGAGTTGAGGAGTGTAATGAAGACGTGTCTTGTTAATGTGCATGAGAAGAACATTGGCATCCCAACCATAATTGGGAGATCAAAGTAGATGGTTTTTGCGGCTCCGAATGAAAGAAAAAAATGGAATAAGCTCCAAGATTGGAAGGAGAAGCTATTCTCAAGGGCCGGGAAAAAACTGCTAATGAAATCGATAATTCAAGAAGAACTGCTAATGAAATCGATAATTCAAGCCATTCTACTTCCTTCATGGTAATGATATCCGCTTTATGACTGCGAATTTTCGGTGGGGACAGACGAAGCCGAGGAGAAAATTTCATCGAATAAATTGGGACTCTATGTGTAATCGAAGTGTCTAGGTGGAATGGGTTTTTGTGATATGGCTATATTTAATGAGGTACTCCTTGGTAAGCAAGCTTGGTGGTTGATTATTATAGTTGAGCTGTCAAAATTGAGTTTTAAACTCTAGGCGAGGGTTGGGACCACTTTACTCATACATGATTCTTATATGTTGTGTAGGTGTAATTGTCTTAAACCGAATATCTAGCGAGTTAATGTGTATTCAAAATTGCCACTTGATAATAATGGTAAAAGCTTTTTTAAGACAGTTGCAGGAGAAAATGATTTATCCTTAAAGACACGACTAATTCTAGTTTTCCATATGCTACATAAAAAGCAAATGATTTTTGGCAAAGGCTTAGAAAAAATAGATTTTAAAGATCGAAACAGAGAAAAAAAAAAATGTATTTTGAACGGTAGTTTTTAACCAAATTTATATCCAAATATGCATTATAGTAGTACAACATAAGATTAAATGATCTTGGTTTTCTATTATATTGTCACAAAGAGGACAAATAGGGGAAACAAGAACTTGTCTATAATTCAAAACTTTCTTAGTAGGGAGGCTAGGCTATTGAGAAAAATTTTCCAAGTACACAATTTGAGTTTCAAAGGATGGTTTATATTAGCTTTCAAATCCAAGAAAATTCACATTTTTCACTTTTTCAGTAGAAATATTATGATGAGCCATCCAAGTTGCGGATATGACTTAGAATTGGCCGTCTTGGAACATATCGAATAATGGGGATACTTAATATTTGTTGGACCACATGATGAGGAACAAGAGTGGATGTAATGTTACTATTCCATGTTGTCGTATCAGAGATACATTAACTGACTGTAAAATCAAGATTCTAGACAAGGTTAATGTCTAAATTTAAGATAGTAATAAGGTTCTCCTAAGTTACTCTGTTATCAAGCAAAAATAAAACATCAGTTCCCGTATCTATTTTTCAACGCATCCCTTTAAGTAAAATGAGGCCAATTTTTGGGATATGTTCCAAATAGTCAAATCTTTATTATTAAGTTGAGGATATTATGAGGATCGGAGATGACCTTCTAGCCAAGTTTTTCGATGAAGGTTGTATTAACGAGTTCTACTTTACGAAGACCAAGTCCTCTTTTTGTTAGTTGAGACGAAATTATACAAGAGGAGGGGAATGAATTGTATGGAGTTCCTAATGGTACTTTTTCACGGAAATATAAAGTACAATATTAAAGGAACTTGCAATGCACACAGGATTTTACGAGGAAACCTTCCAGGGCCTAATTGGAAGTAAAACCTCGACCTTACAAGGGATTTCAAACACCAAACCAATCCACTATAATAAGCCAAACACTCCTAGTTACAACCTATTACAATCAGACCTTCCTCACAAGTTCCAGACTGAACTTGTTACACAGTAGAACTCTATTCTACCCAACCTATGTCCCGGACTTAGATTCACTCAGCACTCCCGGAGTACTCACAACTCAGCTTCAACCTTGAAGCTTACCTCACTGTATGCAAAGAATAATCACACACCCAATACCAAATCAATACAAACTCTAGACTCTAATATGTGATTTGAAAGCTACACATGAAATCTGAATCTAATATGACCAACCTTTAAACTTGGCAAACCTACTCTTAATCATTCTTCAGATTTTTCACGCACAAACTCACAAGTTGTTTCAATTATGATCTCTCCTTTATATATCCAAGAAGTACTTGTATGTAAAGTAGGGTTTTCAAAAGATAAAAATTGTAAAACTGCTGTTTTTCAAAACCCTTCGTAAATAAATCTTTTGAAGAATTATCTTTTGGAAAACTTAATAGAGATATAATTTGGAAAAGATTATTATTTCACAAAACCAGATTTTATAAGATAAAATCTCTCAAAGATCTTTTCCTAAATTAAAACTTATCTTTTATAAAACTTTCCATATTTAAACGCTTGTTAAGCTTTTCTACGCTTCTAATGCATAAACTTACTAAACATATTTACAACAATCCTAGTAAAAATAAACTTAACAAAAATTTTAATAAGACTTTTAGTCTATTGCTGGATTATTTCCTTAATCGTTGTATTATAAGGATACTTGGACTCTACGCAGACCAGGACTAAGTTCCTGCTATCTTCAACTCTCCAGCTCCTTGCTAGAACTTGCATACCAAACTCTTGTGGAGCTTGCTGTCTTCAATGCAGTTCAAGCTAGTCTTCTTAGCTTGCTGTCAAGCTCATGTTAAGGAACTTCTTCTTCGTGTTCTTGTTAGGGACCTCTTCTAGTTCCAATGAGGAACTCATCTTCTATTCTCTTTATCTTCCCTTAACTTATCTTTGGATCTTCATAGGCGGGCTACTCTTCCACTTCTAAAGTCAACTTCACCAGTTCTAATCAAATACTTAGAGAAAACGCATTATTTGAAATTTTCTTTCACTTATCATCATCAAAACTCTTAAGCTTCAACACTTTGGTCTTTAGGTCGACAAGTCTTGTCCCAAAAAAATCCTAGGTAGTCTTCACTCAATATAGGAATGCTTCTAAGAGAATTTTCCATTAATTTGATCAAACAAGTGTGATTGATCAAAGTAATTTAGTGGTTGTTGTGGTATAAGAAGGGATGGCTTCCAAATGACCTTGTATAGTAGTAAGCGTCTTAACTGCTTTAGGACTGCCCATGAGAGGAACGTGCCCACAAGGGCACCACCAGGAAAACGACACCCAAAATGGCAACCAGACCCTTGGAGGGGAGGCAACCGGAAATGATAGTGAAAACCCTCTTGCTAGAGCTCACTTTTGGCAGTTATACGATCAAAAAGATGATATAGAATTGGAACCATGTTTGAAGACCATGAATTTAATTTATTAAGGGGATTCAAAATAAGGTATTGGAATAATGTATATTTTTAAATTTATGAGAGATAAATACTCCTAAACTCAAAAAGGATTTAGGGTCACAATAAAAAAATAAAACCTAGCTAAATAGATTTTTCGAGGATTAGGAATTCGCTTGGAGGATTCAAACTCCCTCGAAAGATAGGGCAAAACTTTCTCGAAAGAAAAACCTGACCTCCGTCTCGAACGCCGCTCTCCGTCACGAACGCAGTCTGACAGGCGGGATTTTAGGTCGTTACTAAGACACCTCAATCAAATGATATTTGTAGTCCTAAACATGCAACTAAACGAGTATAGAGGCAAGTTAAGGGTCGAACACAGGGAAATGATTAAGCACCGCTATTTATCTCCTAATGTTAATCTATTTTGATCAAGAAGTATGGTGGGTAAAGTAATGACTAAAGGGGATAGAATAACAATTAAAACAAGCACTAGGGGGAAGGATCAAACATGCTATGAATTCAACGAATTTAGGCATCGGAAAATAGGTTTACATGTAACCCAAGCAACTCATACAAGGCAATATCAAGAATACTCTCTAATCACCTATCGGGGTTAAGAGCTATCCTAGCTAGCATACACTTACACTATCGTCATAAGGCATACAAACTAAGGTCATGCAATAATCAATCACCTAATGACTATTCTTAAATCACACTATCGTCATGATTTAGTCCAAGTCACTCAACCACAACATGCATATGGCCATAAACATGGAGTGGCCAATAAGTATAGGCACAAGGGAGATTTAATCACAAATATTCCAAATTAACCTAGCCTAACATACATCAAACTCAAAGCATGCCTTCACCAAACCTCTAGCAACAAGAAACTACTCACTATCCATAACTACAACTGCAATCATACTAAGCAACATTATAACCAATGAAATAGTAAGAAAGACAAGGTTTTTATCAACTAAACTAACAAAGGTAGAAACTTTAATCATAAAAACAAGAGAAAATAGAGAAATATACCAAAACCTTCATTGAAATCCAAGTAAAGAACCATACATCATCCAAGCTCCAAGCTTGACCATACATCAATGTTGCAAAATACTTCTTCAAAAACTAAGAGTAAAACTAATGTTGATGGGCAATGAAATTACTCTAAAAACTATCAAGATTGTTCAATACAAAAGTGTCTAAAACAATAACCTAGAAAAATTCCTTAAAAGCTCTCCTCCAAGGTTTCTATGCTAAAGTCTCCTAATGATAGAATGTTGTCCAAAGTAAGCCATTTTTCCTCCCTTTTGTTGATTGAATTGAATTCGTGATTTGAATCAGCAGCAAACAGGCGCGCCCGAGCGTTAAATGATGGCGCGGCCGCTCCTCGAAATGCGCGCCCGCTCCAATTTGGGTATTTAATGGTTGGTCCAGCTCATCAGCGCGCTCGTGCTCAAGGGAGGCGCGCCCGCGCTTATAGGTGGCACGCTCGCTCCTCTGGTGGCGCGCCCGCGCCATTTGTCTGGTCTGGAATTCTTCCCGTTTTTCCCTTGATCCTTCCATCTCTGAATCAACGGCGTACACCTACAATCATGGAACAAGAAGACAAAGCAAAATACAACGAAAGGAGAGGTGAGTATAGACTACCTAAACCACATGAATACACATTACGTATCACAAAGGTAGAATACTCGAACTAGGCGGATCATAGCAAAAACATACTAAAATGGACCGAATTATTACTAAAACTACTAGAAAACACTAACCTAAGAGCGACATAAATGTCACTCATCACAGTCGCTTCGGCAATATGGCAGACGAACTGGCTAAAAAATATTCTTCCCTTAAAATAAATGAGGAATGTGAAGACCTTATTGACCCCGGAGAAATTGAATGCTCAGAAACAAATGAGAATATTGAATTTTTGTTGGTGGGCAGAATGTGTACTAGTCGTTCGTATAATGTCAAGGCATTCGAGCGTACGATGCTGAAGGTATGGAATCGCATAAATAATCTGATTATTAGGGTTATTAGTGTTGGATTTCATAGTGTCCAATACTACGCGGAATGAAACCCTCCCAAAATCCGCACACAAATTAAAGTAACTAAATATGCATATTAATTAACAATCACATAATTAATTAACAAAGAGAGAGAGAGAAAGAAGAAAAGACAATCATACCCTTGATGCGTGCTTCGCTCTTTCTTAGAGCTCGTACTTGAAAGCGTAGAGCTTTGCAAATGCGCAAGCCTCCAACGGCTCTCACCCTCGAGACCCCACCCGAACAACTCCTACCCCAAAGCTTAGTCAGGGCTAGACCAAAAGTACTTAAAGTATTAGAGCGAAAGTGTTCTCGCTTGTGAAGATCCTTTCAAGTTCACAACTCAAGTGCCCTTTCCTAATGCCAAATGATTGGGATTTATAGGGAGATGAGCCCTTGAATTCCAATCTCCCATCAATGTGGGAGAGTTGGTAAAAAGACATTTATTCAATTTAATTTATTTCTAAAATCAAGTTAAAATGCAAATAAATCAACAAACAACAAGTGTCAAGTGGAGATCAAGGGGTTAGGTGAGGATCACAAGGCGGGGACCAACCTCCCCTTGCTCCCCAAGCAAACCCACAGAAATCTCCTTCCCCACACACGCCCAATGCTCGCGCGCCACCTACCTATCCAGCC
The DNA here is from genome assembly GCF_001683475.1 of Chenopodium quinoa. NCBI lineage: Eukaryota > Viridiplantae > Streptophyta > Magnoliopsida > Caryophyllales > Amaranthaceae > Chenopodium > Chenopodium quinoa. Next base: position 3,820,002 of record NW_018742523.1, on the reverse strand, counting down.
TTGGGAACCAAGGCTTGCCACGCTAGCGGCCTAGTGCTTGGCTGGGCTTGCCAGCTAGGCACTGAGCGTGCGCGTAGCACGCAAGCACACACAACTCGTAACCCACGCACGCATTGCATGCTGCTGCTGCGATGCTCGTGTTTGGTGCAGCCCAGCCCGCTGCGCTTGATTGCGAGCTGATGTGTGCGAGGCATTAGCATGCTAGCACGCCTAGCGCGCCAGCAATGTTGGCCATGCCGCACTAGCTAGCTAGCAAGCGCTGCTAGCCTGCGATGCTAGCATGCATGCGCTGCTATTGCTAGTGAGCTTGCACACTCTTCGCGACCATGCGCGAGGCCTAGCGAGCACTTGTGTGCTGCTGCCTTTGCGATTGTACGGTTGGTACTGCTAGCTTGCCTGGCATATGCGGCCATGCTGGCCTTGCAATGCGCGCAAGGCATGCTCGGCCATGCTAGGTATGCTGAGCTTGCGGCCGAGCCTTGCCTTACGACAGTAGCCTTGGCTAGCTATATTGCCCTTGGCCCTTGGGTTTCTCAGGGCATTCCGAGGCTAGTGGTATATTTGTAACTTGTTTGCTTGATTTCTCGTCTTGTCGATTCCTAAATTCGACTCGACTTACGACGCTCGGTTTTTCGACACTGGAAGCTCGGAATCCTTTGGATTAATTCGTCGTTTCGGTTACTCGATTGGGTGTGACCCGAAGGGCTCAGTCAAGATTAAGCTGTAATATTAATTATGCATTAATATTACTGATCAGAAGCGGCCTCCAGCTAGGCATCCCGATCACTTGACCTCACTGAATAATTAGCTTTCTAATAATTCCAATTACTCTATCGGAATAATACACTTGTTCGAAGGACACCATTCCTTTCAATCTCCCACTTTTCCTTCCTAACAAGTGCGCTGTTAGTGTATAATATATTTCCTTTGTCACTTAATGTCTCTTCATGAATTATAAGGTAAGATTCTTTGTCATCCTTACTGCGTCTAGATGTGTTTCTCGATTTCTGAGTTCGATTGTCAATAAGCAGATAATTTCTAAAATCCATCTGAACACGACCATGCATTTTCACAGTCTCGCTCTCCGAGAGGCCTTGTACACAACAAAGACATGTTCCCTATTGTTAATAGGGGGACATTCCTAGTCTTGCATTGTTAGTTTCCCTTACTAAGAGGACCTAGGCGCCCGAGTGTTGCCGTTATAATCTCCTTGTACGACAGACGTTTGACAACATCAAAATGGACTAGCACTCATACAATAGAACTTACAATACTCATGGTCAAGGAAAGAGGTTTTGATAGATATAATGAGAAATATACTCATGACGATTTTAAATCTCTTAAAGTATTCTCATGGGTTGATCCGGTATAGTTCCAAACAAATACCTGTGCAAATGATTTATGACGATCATGTCCTTTTAGCACAAGAAATAGTGCTATAAATCATACTACACACTAATCTCAAGTGGTCGTTAGTCATCGATATTTAAATGACCTTGATCAGGGATAATTTTTGATTTCACCCTCAGACTTCCATTCCCTTATGATGTGAAATCGCCTCTTGACATGTTTGACCTTTTAATGTTCCTTTGGCTCCCTGGCCCGAGCAATAGCTCCATTGTTATCACAATAGAGATCTATCGGACCCTTGATTGAGGGTACAACATCAAGTTCACCAACGAACTTACGAATCCAAACTGCCTCCGTAGCTGCTTATGAAGCTTCGGCTTTAGTTGTGCTTTTCTTAGCACTCTTCAAACTAAATGCTCCTCCATTTAGAAAGAATATGTACCCTGATTGCGACTTGAGGTCATCTTTGTCAGTCTGGAAGCTTGCGTTGGTGTAACCTTTAACAACCAAATTATTACTCCCACCATAGACCAGGAATTTATCCTTGTTCCTTTTCAGGTACTTTAGGATATTCTTGGCCGCAGTCCAATGCGGCCTATCCTAGGTTTGATTGGTATCGGCTCGTAGCACTCAAGGCATACGATACATCTGGCCTAGTACATATCATGGCATACATATATGATTGATCCAATAAGCGAAGCATATAGAATCTGATTCATCCTCTCTCGCTTATCAGGTGTTTTTGGACACTAATTCTTGCTGATAATTATACCTTGTGACATGGGTAGGTGCCTTCTCTTGGGTAGGTGCCTGTAACCTTTTGCCACCAATCTAGATTTGTATTCATATACATTTCCATCTTTGTCGGTTTTCAACTTAAAAATTCATTTGCAACCGATAGGTGTGTAACCTTCGGGCAACTCAACGAAGTCCCATACTTGATTTTCAAACATGGAGTCCATCTCGGATTTCATGGCCTCTTGCCATTTTGCAAGGTCGGGGCACGTCATAGCTTGTTTGTATGTTGTTGGCTCATCTCCATCCACAACTAGGATGTCTTGATCCTTGGTTAAGACAACACTAAGATATCTATCTAGTTGAGATCCTCGCAATTGCAACCTATGCAGGGTAATAGGTTGAGAATTTCATTGTCGGTTTGACTTTGCACATTCTCGGTTTGACTTTGACCAATGTGAACAGCTGCTTCTAAAGAACTTTGATTGTCAGTTTTGTCAGTTTGTCTTTGTTGCTTGTCCTCTCGAACTTCATCGAGTTCGATTTTCCTCCCACTTGTTATTTTGGGAAGGTGCTCCTTCTCCAAAAAGACACCATCACGAGCAACAAATACTTTGTTCTCGAATTTGTTGTACAAGTAATACCCCTTAGTTTCTTTTGTGTATCCCACAAAGAAACACTTGTCTGATTTTGGGTGAATTGTGTCAGAAATTAATTTCTTTACATATGCTTCGCAACCCCAAATCTTAAAAAAAGACAACCTTGGAGGTTTCTTCGTCCATAATTCAAATGGAGTCTTTTTGACAGCTTTTGACGGAGCTCGGTTTAGTGTTAGTGCTGCGGTTAGAAGTGCGTGTCCTCAGAATGAGATAGGAAGATTGCTAAGACCCATCATTGATCGGACCATGTCTTACAAGGTTCGATTTCTCCTCTCGGACACTCCGTTCCACTGTGGTGTTCCGGGAGGTGTTAACTCTGAGAGAATACCATGTTCTTTCAGATGATCGTCGAATTCATGGCTCAAATACTCGCCACCTCGAACCGATCGAAGGGATTTTATTTTCTTGCCAAGCTGATTTTCCACTTCACTCTGAAATTCTTTGAATTTCTCAAATGATTCAGATTTGTTCGACATAAGGTAGACATATCCATATCTACTATAGTCGACCGTGAAAGTGATAATATAGCGATAACAATTCCTTGAGGGTGTACTTATTGGTCACATATATCCGTGTGTATTAGGCGTAATAAGTCACCGGCCCTTTCTCCCAACTTGGAGAATGGTTGGTTTATCATCTTCCCTAATAAGAATCCTTCGCAATTTTCAAACGACTATATGTCGAATGAGTCAAGAATACCTTCTTGTAGAAGTTTCTTGATGCATTTGATGTTAATGTGGCTAAAACGACAATGCCACAAGTAGGTTTGATTTGACTCAATGGTCTTAGCTCTTTTGGTGGTATCATTAACATTTGTCTAGTCACATTTAGAATGTGTGATCTCATAAAACATATAAGCAAGACATTTAAAACAACCATTGTTATAGTCTTGTGTTCCAAACAACCCGGCGTCCAATGTGCCTAGACAAATAATGTTCAACGGTAAGCATGATAAACAAGAATTAGTTCTATTTCAAACCAAAGACAAATAATGTGCCTACAAGCACGACGGAAAGACCATCTTCATTGTCCGCTTGTAGTTGCACATCCACTTGTGAAGCCCTCTCACTTGGTCCCTAAAAATGGGAGCATAAAGTGAGTCATACATGGTATCCAATACCCATGAATAGCTTAAATGAAGATACCTAAGGTAGATGAAACATTCTTCTTTTCTTCATCCCTTTGGAAGATCTTGCATTCCCTCTTTTAGTGGCCTTTCCCACCACAATAGAAGCATCGCATCTTCGCTTTGTTCTTAAACTCCTTATTTTCTCTCAAGGGAATTTTGGTTGCTCCATAGGAGTTGGCTTTGCGAAGTAGCTGCACCACATCTCCCAATGAGTGTGACTCCTTTCCCGCAGCTATATGCATCCTAAGTGCATCATAGCCCGAGTGGAGTGAGGCTAGCAAGATATGACCCGCCATCTCATCCTCCAATGGGATTCCGAGAAGCTCCATGTGCTTGAAGAGCCTAGTCATTCTAAGCACATGAGGTAGGAGGGGCATACCGGGTCTCAAATTGGTATTGTAGACCCTTGACGAAAGCCAGTACCTGTCCTTAGCAAGGCAACACTCTTCCAGTGGCTTTAGGTTCATGTTTGAGAGTGACCTAGTCACATCAAACACAAGTCCATCATAGTTTCCATTGAGACTCTTGGTGACTCTCACATTGACAATGTCCTCAAGTGGTTTGAGGAACATGTCCGGAAAATAAGAGGAGAACTTTTCCTTCTATTCTTCTAGGATAGAATTAGCCATTAGTTGTGAGACTTTCTTGCAATCGAAAGACCATGCATCAAGAGCTTCATCACTCATGATTCCCTTCGAGAAGAAGCTTGGAATGGGAGTATCAAGAATGTACTCCATGGAACAATTCCGAAGATTTTTCTGGAGTTCCAATTTTCCCATTCCTTGAAGTTGACAAAGTTTAGGCTAAAAGCTAACTTATCACGGAGTTCTAGGCACATTAAGTCATTTTTGTTATTAGTTGTAGACATAATTCTACAATTGAAAGAATTTGCAATGAAAAACCATTCATAATACCAATAAGTTTGAAATTTAAAGCATACATGCACATTTTCAATCTTAGAGCGTTTTATCCGAACATTAAATTTTTCCCTTTTAGGTGAGAATATAACGATTCCAAGATCCCAAAAATGAAAAAGTGATTAAGCATGCTTTGGCTTGTCTTAGCACTTAATATTATAAGGTAAGCAATCTATTTGCTAATAGCTCTAAGGTATTCTTGGTTCGATAAAACATCGCATCTAATGCTTTCGTAATGTTTATCTCCATTGCCACGACGTCTAAGGACTCCTTACTGATATCATTGAGTTTAACCAAAATCAACTTGTATACCTTACGTTCCTAGGGAGATAGTGATGCCTTGCGTTGGCATAGCCCATCACTATTCACATTAGTTCGGTAAGTGTTATCGTGGAATCGAAAATTTGACTCAATTTTATAGGGACCTAGGGTTTCTATGTTGGTTGATTTAAGTGAACTTAATTAATCATCGCAACATTCAAAATCCTAAACATGCATTTAACATATCATTCATATATAAGCATAATTATATATAGAGAGCATAAGTAAAAGATATATTTGGCAACTAGCATGACCCCGTGAGTCTTCAAGTCTTCAAGGGTCTTCATCACATCATCTTGGCCTTGTCTTCTAAGAATCGCCATCTTCGAGACATCTCCATTAATAATGCAACTACTATAGGGTTTCATAGTGACCCACACTACGCGGAAAGAAACCCGCCAAGACCCGCACCCATAATAAATGCAATTAACAAGCAAAACATAATTAAAAGCATAATAAAGGATAAAAGATTATACCTTTAACACGTGCTTCGCTCAACTATGAGCTCTTACTTGAACCCTGAAAATACGAGGCCTCCGATGGGATCGTACCCTCGAACCCGACCCGAGCGTCCTAATCCTCGAAGGTTAGTCGAAACCCGGACAAATAAAACTAGAGTTTTACGAATTCAAGGTTTACTCAAATCAAGAGTTGCCTTTTCAATTCTAGTCAAGTGTGTTCTTTCCCAAATACCAAGGCTTTGGTATTTACAAAGAAATGAACCCTTGATCTTCATTTCCCAACCAATGTGGGAGAATGAATAATTTTGATAATTATTTTAATTCCAAAATAAACTAATAATCAAATCAATCACAATGCAACAAGTGTCAAGGGGAGAAAGAGAGTTAGGTGAGGACCATGAACCTTGGGGGGGACCATTGCCTTGCTCCCCAAGGCATGCTCCAAGACTTTGGTCCCCACTCCCTCAAACCGCCTCAAGCAATGGCTGTGCTGGCAGCTTGCTTTGCTGGCGAGCTAGCACAACCAGCCTAGTAGACCCCGCTAGCACGCATCACCCAGCCCAGCACTTGCGTGCTGCTAGCGAGCAACGCCTTGTGCTAGGCGCTGGGCGCTGCTGCCTGGCTATCGCACACACACGCACATGCACACGCACAGCTAGGCTAGTTGTTGTGTAGTGCTGTTGCCTAGCTCCCGCACACACTCGCATAGCTAGGCCCTTCTAATGCGCACACCCATGCGAGGCCCAGCATGCATGCTGCTAGCCAGCCACGCATGCTGGATGGCTTGATGCTTGGCGATGGTGCTAGGCTGCGTGCTGTGATGGAGCGACAGGCCTAGGCATAAGCACACGAACACACACGCAAGTGCCTAGCACTACGATGGGCTGTGCTTGGTGCGTATGGCCTGCGATGGCGCCTAGGCGCCCAGGCACGCACGCTGCTGTGGCAAACGAAGGCACGCACACACGCAGGTGGTGCTGCGATGGGCAACCTAGTGCGCCTAGCACGCATGGCGCGCCTAGAACATCATGGTGTGCCTAGGCTTGCGATGAGCTAGCGTAGCCTAGCTATGGCTATGCTCGTACTTGTTGCTTGTGATTTTGCGACGCTCAGCCTTGACGCCCCAGGCTCGATATTCGACGTCTTTGTTCTTAAAACTCCGACAACTCATTAAATCCTTCGGATTGATTCGTTGTCTCGGATCAGTTGTTCGATTAGGTTCGACCCAAAGGGTTCAGTCAAGATTAAGCTGTAATATTAATTATACCTTAATATTACTGATCGGAAGCGGCCTCCACCTAGGCATTTCAATCACTTGACCTTACTGAAGAATTAGCTTTGTAATAATTCTGAACCCTCTATCAGAATAATACACTTGTTGGGAGGATACCATTCCTTTCAATCTCCTACTTGTCCTTCCGGACAAGTTTGCATATAGTCTATAGCCCATTTCCTATGTCGCTTAATGTCTCTTCGTGAACTATAAGGTAAGATTCATCGTCATCCTTATTATGTCTAGAAGTGTTTCTCAATCTCCGAGTTCGACTGTCAATAAGAAGATGATTTCTAAAATCCATCCGAGCATGGCTATGCATTTTCACAGTCTCACTCTTCGAGCGGCCTTGTAAACTACAAAGACATGTTCCCTATTGTTAATAGGGGGACATTCCCAGCCTTGCATTGTAAGTTTCTCTTACTAAGAGGACCTAATCTCCCGAGTGTTCCCGTTATGATCCCCAGTTACGGCAGACGCTACGCAACATAAAAGAGACTAGTACTCAAACAAGAAAACTTCACAATACTCATGGTCGAGGAAACGAGTTCCGATAGCTATAATGAGAAATGTACTTATGACAATTTTTTGAATCTCTTAAAGTACTCTCATAGGTCGATCCAGTGCAGTTCCAAACTAGCACCTGTGCAAATGATTTATGACCATCATGTCCTTGCAGCACAAGAAACGGTGCTGTAAATCATACTACACACTAATCTTTGGTGGTCATCAATCGTCCATCATTTAAATTACCTCGATTAGAGATAATTTTCGATTTAAATATTCAATGTTCACTTAACAGGTGTTTCTTTATCCAAGACATGGTCTTGTTACCCTGTTTTGAATATTTCCATAAATCGAATGGACTGATTATTTAATTTTAAACCACAATTGAAAAGTAATGGAGTGAATGATAATTTTTCACTAAATTAATTACTCCATATATGAATGGTTTTAATTAGGTGTCTTACATTAAAACAACCAGTTTAATTAAAACACATGTACAGGGAATTTCAAAGCCAATCTCTAATGTGCTTGATTCCCATTGTCTCAACGTGCTTGTTGTGTTTCACTTGAGGCAAAGGTTTAGTCAAAGGATCGGCCACATTATCATCCGTGCCGATCTTACAAATTTTGATTTCACCTTTGGATTTCCATTCCCTTATCATGTGAAATCGCCTTTGGACATGTTTGACCTTCTGGTGCTCTCTTGGCTCTCTAGCCTGAGCAATAGCTCCATTGTTGTCACAGTAGACATCTATCGGACCCTTGATGGAGGGTACAACACCAAGTTCACCGATAAACTTGCGAATCCAAATAGCCAAGTATTCGGCTTAAGTTGTAGAGTCTGCAGTTATGCTCTGCTTGGCACTCTTCTAGCTAAACGCTTCTCCATTCAGACAGAATATGTATCCTGTCTGTGACTTGAAGTCATCTCTGTTAGTTTGGAAGCTAGCGTCGGTGTAACCTTCAACAACCAGGTCTTTATGGCCACCATAAACCAGGAATTTATCCTTATTCCTTTTCGGGTACTTTAGGATGTTCTTGGCCGCAGTCCAATGCACCTCTCCTGGGTTTGATTGGTATCGGCTCGTAGCACTCAACGCATACGATACATTTGGCCTGGTACATATCATGGCATACATGATCGACCCAATTAGCGAAGCATATGAAATCTGATCCATTCTCTCTTGCTCAACAGGTGTCTCTAGACACTATTTCTTGCTGAGAGTTACGCCATGGGACATGGGTAGATACCCTCTCTTGGCATTCTCCATGTTGAAGCGTGCCAGTACTTTATCAATGTAAGTACTCTTGCTTAATCCAATCATCCTCTTAGATCTATCCCTGTAGATCTTGATGCCTAATATGTATTGTGCCTCTCCTAAGTCCTTCATTGAAAATCACTTATCCATCCAGCCCTTTACGGACTCTAGTAATTTTTTGCTGTTTCCAATGAGCAGTATGTTATCGACATATAGGACTAGGAATGCGATGTCACTCCCACTGACCTTCTTGTATACCAAGAGTCATCTGGATTCATGATAAAACCAAACTTGCTGATGGCTTCATCAAATCGCAGATTCCAACTCCTACTGGCTTGCTTTAATCCATAAATGGACTTCTTAAGCTTGAAAACCTTTCCAGCGTTGCTCGGATCGACAAAACCTTCCGGCTGTGTCATGTACACAGTTTCTTTCAAAATCCCATTTTGGAAGGCGGTTTTGACATCCATCTGCCATATTTCATAATCTTAATATGCAGCAATCGCTAGAATAATCCAGAGAGACTTTAGCATTGCAACCGGTGAAAAGGTTTCATCATAGTCAATCCTGTGGACTTGTCTATAACCTTTTGCCACCAGTATAGCCTTGTATATAGATACATTTCCATCCTTGTCTGTCTTCAATTTGAAGATCCATTTACAACCAATGGGTGTGTAACCCTCGGGCAAATTCACCAAGTCCCAGACTTTATTTTCAGACATGGAGTCCATCTCGGATTTCATGGCCTCTTGCCATTTAACAGAGTTGGGGTCGTCATAGCTTGCTTGTATGTTGCAAGCTCATCTCCATCCATAACTAGGATGTCTTTATCATCGGTTATGACAATACCAAGGTATCTTTCTAGTTGAGATCTTTGCCGTTGCGACCTACGAAGGGTAATAGGTTGAGCATTTACATTCTCTGTTTGATTCTGACCAATCTTCTCAGCTGCTTCCAAAGCACTTAGATTGTCAGTTTTATCAGGTTGAAATTGTTGCTCGTCCTCTCAAACTTCGTCGAGTTCGATTTTCCTCCCACTTGTCATTTTGGAAAGGTGTTCCTTCTCCAAAAAGACACCATCATGAGAAACAAACACTTTTTTCTCGGATTTATTGTAGAAGTAATACCCTTTGGTTTCTTTTGGATATCCCACAAAGAAACACTTATCCGATTTGGGGTGAAGTTTGTCCGAAATTAATCGCTTGACATATGCTTTGCATCCCCAAATCTTGAGAAAACACAACCTAGGAGGTTTCTTAGTCCATAATTCATATGGAGTCTTTTCAACAGCTTTTGACGGAGCTCGGTTCAGTGTTAGTGCCGCGGTTTGTAGCGTATGTCCCTAGAAAGAGATAGGAAGTTCACTAAGACCCATCATTGACCGAACCATGTCTAACAAGGTCCGATTCCTCCGTTCGGACACTCCGTTCCATTGAAGAGTTCCGGGAGGTGTCAACTCTGAAAGAATGCCACATTCTTTCAAGTGATCGTCGAATTCATGGCTCAAATATTCACCACCTCGATCCGATCGAAGTGCTTTAATTTTCTTGCCAAGTTGATTTTCAACTTCTTTCTGAAATTCTTTGAATTTCTCAAAGGATTCAGATTTATTCGACATTAAGTAGATATAGCTATATCTACTAAAATCGTCGGTGAAGGTGATGAAATATTGGTAACCTTGTCTTGCGGGTGTACTCATTGGTCCACTTACATCCGTGTGTATTAGACCTAATAAGTCACTTGCCCTTTCTCCCAACTTGGAGAATGGCTATTTTATCATCTTGCCTAATAGACATCCTTCACAATTTTCAAACGAATCCAAGTCGAATGAATCAAGAACACCTTCTTGTAGAAGTTTCTTGATGCGTTTGACGATAATATGGCCAGGACGACAATGCCACAAGTAGGTTTGATTCGACTCGATGGTCTTATCCTTTTTGGTGGTATCATCAATGTTACAGACTTGTTTGTCAAGAGAAAGCATATAAAGACCATTTTCTGAATATGCTTTACCATATAAAACATTATCGAAATAAAATGAACAACTATTGTTCTTAATTTGAAATTCAAAACCTTTGTCGTCCAACGCCGATATTGAAATAATGTTTTTGGTAACTCTAGGAACATGATAAAAATTGTCAAGTTCTAAAATAAGCCCAGAGGGCAATAACAAACTGAGAGTTCCAACGGAGACGACAGACATTCTTGCTCCATTACCGACCCGAAGCTCGACCTCTCCCTTCTCTAGCCTCCTATTTATCCTTAGTCCCTGAGCATTGGAACATAGGTGTGAGTCACATCCGGTATCTAATACCCATGATGTTTTGCTAGCGAATTTTAAGTCTATAACAAAAAAACCTGATGAAGAAGCAACGGTGCCGTTCTTCTTATCTTCCTTGAATTTGAGGCAATCCCGTTTCCAATGTCCCTTCTTCTTGCAATAGAAACATTCGGAATCGGATTTGGAAGAGGCTACCCTTTTATCCTTGCTGCCCTTGGCAGTGTTTTACTTAGGCGAAAAATTTCTCTTTTTCCCTTTAAAGCTCTTCTTCTTGCCCGAACGTTTGAATGGCTTGCCCTTCCTCACCATGAGCATGTCATGCTTGCCCTCATCCTTGAGGGTTTTCTCGGCTTGCTTCAACATACCATGAAGCTCGGTGAGGGTTTTCTCCATGCTATGCATATTATAGTTCATCTTGAACTGATCATAGCCTTTGTGAACTGATCATAGTTCATCAAAATGCCGTCTTGAGACATCTTTGCCAAAATAAAATAACTAGCTAGTACGACTAAGATTAATCAAAAGTACAAAAATACTTAACAGTTCGCAGACTGTATTTAGATTTACAAAAATACATAACGGAACGCAGTCCGTATTTTCTATCCTAGTCGGGTCCCACTAGTTGCCATTTTCAATAACCTGTTTTGAAAACAATTGACAAGCGCACATTAGGGCGCGCTTTAAGGCATATAAATGGGTGATTTTGGATGTATTTAGGCCTGTTTTGGTCGTTTATTGCCTTGTTACACTCGTTTCCTTCATATTACGTGCTTCACGGGTTTCGGTCTGTTTTTGGTGTGTTAACAAGTATAGTTGACCAAGTTATGTCGAGTCCCGAACCATTGGTGCGTAATCAGGCTATTATCGATCCTAGTCCACCAAGCTAAGGCTTTGCTGCGGTTCTCAAGGCCTTGAAAGGCAAGTTAAGTAGCAGGCAAGGCAGAACATTTCTCAAATATGACACCTGTTCACTATTTTGCTCACAACTTTCGGAATACAAATGATAATGGAAAGATTCTAATTGAATTGGAAAGTAGACTTGAAGAGATTTTTAACGATATATTGCACGCCTCAAACGGAGCTCTGGATAAGAAGTTGTGACTGTTTTAAGAAGACCAAAGTGCCTGCAACCTTCCTGCCTATGCTGCACGGCCGTGCCACTTTTAGCACGGCCGTGCCAGGCATTAGCACGGCCGTGCCAAGCCAATTTCCATGCCCGTGCCAAATTCAGCACGGCCGTGCCAAATTCAGCACGGCCGTGCCAAAATTGAATATATTGCGGATCAGCTGCTGCCATGCTTGCACGGCCGTGCCACTTCTAGCACGGCCGTGCTGATTTACGAAGGGCAGCCTGCGATTTACTTTCCGAGTTCAAACACATATATATAGCCCGACTTTAAGGGACGTTTTTAGGGAGATTTAGAGGGAGTTTTAGAGATAGTTTTTGAGAGCCTTTGTAGAGAGTTATTGGAGAACGTTCTTAGTATTAGAGATTCATTAGTTTTCTTAGAGATTATTCTAGCGATTTTAGTTTTCTTGGATTGATTTGAAGCAAGATTTGTGAAGATTCTTTGTATTATTCATTGACGACGGATATCAAAGTTCTGAACTTTTCCATTGATTCGCATCAATACAATTGGTATTATTCATTCTTGTTTATTAATCAAGCTTTATTATTCCTTAATCAGAATTCATGTTTATATCTATTATGCTTTTGGAATTCATTATTGCTTTGATTATGAATATGTGTGAGTAGTCTCCTAGCTAGGGTTTCGGGATGAAACCCGACCTAGGTAACCTATGTAATTGAGAATTGATTTTGATAAACGGATTGTGATTAAATTGATTATATGCGATTGCATGTTAATTCATTATAATAGGAGTAGCTAACCTATAATCTTGAATTTGATTGCATGATATCCTTGATTTGAACAAGAGATTGTGAATTGAGTATTTCATTGTTGAATGTGGTTTGATTATGTATCGAGTAATGTTAAGTGCATGAGAAATCCAAGCTTAATATTGTCCGTTGTCTTCCTACCTCATGATATTGATCAGACATATAGTCTTTGCATATCCCGTTTGTCTCTGTGATTCCTTATTGCGTAGTTACCAATGGTTTGGTGAATTCCCGTCTTCCCTAGTGTCTTAGTTTATCTGGTTTATCCCATCTTATTAGTAGTATTTTAGAACACCATTTTCCATTGATTTCGAACTAGCTTAGGTTTAAGATTGATTTGCAATTACTCTCGTTCCTCGTGGACCGAACCTTTATTTGCCATTGTACTTGGTTATAGGGTGTTCGTATAAGTATTGTTTGATTGAGAGTTAGATTGTAGCGACCGATTTAACCCTCGTCAAAATGGCGCCGCTGCCGGGGAACGGTGTTTGTTAATTGCTTTTTGATTTCTTGAGTCTAGTTCATCATAAAAAAAAGCACAAAAAGATTTTTCCTTTTTTGCTACACTTGTAGCCCTGCTATTTAATTGGTTTTGTTAGTGTGTATGCGCAGGTCTAAACAGAGAGAATTAATACCCTTCGATCCAGAAATCGAAAGAACTTTGAAGAGCAATCGTAAATCTCGATTGACGTCATCAAACTCTCAAGGAAAGGAACACAACACACAACAGGTTCCAATGACAGACATACCGCGCCAACCTAATCGGCCAGCACCACGACCCCTTAAGGAGTTAGGAACTCTTGGGGCGTACAGAGCTTCAAGTGGGATTGCTCCACCCACTACTGAGGCCAATGATTTCGAGATCCGGCTGGCCATGATCACCCTTATCGAACGAAGGCAGTTTAGCGGTGCCAAGAATGAGAGCCCTTTGGCTCATCTGAACGAGTTTGAGAAGTACTGCAACACTATTAAAGTCAATGGGGTGACTCAGGAGTTCGTGAGATTAAAGCTTTTCCCATTTTTACTCATCGGGAGAGCTCTCGAATGGTTAGAGAAGGAGGTAAAACCAAATACTCTACACACTTGGGATGATGTCACGACAGCATTTTTGGGAAGATTCTATTCTCAAAAGAAGACGGCCGATGCTAGAGCCTTGATTCAAGGGTTTCGGCAAAGGAGTGGGGAGTCGATCTATGAAGCATGGGAAAGGTACAAGGGGTACCAAAGAGAGTGCCCGCACCACGGAATCCCAACATACCAGGTGCTACAGATATTCTATGGAGGATTAAGTCCTCAAGGGAAAACCAGTTTGGATGCGAGAGCAGGTGTCCCAATAATGAACAAAACTGAAGAGCAGGTCATAGATATTATCGAAGATGTGGTATGACACCACATGGATTGGCAAGACGGCGAGCGAGATGCTGCGAACAAGAGTGGAGGAGCGGCCTATTCAGTGGACCACCTTAATGCCATTAGCAACCTGACATCACAAATTAGGAACCTCGGGAAGGAGATGTCAGTGATTAAAGCCAAGCTCGATTCCGTGCCATTGCAAGATCTTCCCTCCCAATCTAAGGGGAGAGGTATGAATCCTAATCCTTCCGTTTCTAATATGCCTGTAGGATGTATTTTCTGTGAAAACTGTGGGTCTTATGATCATTATACTAATGCTTGTAATTTTGATCCCTCATATGATCCTAATAATAATTATGGTAATCGATATAATAATGATCAGGTCAATGCTATGTCTTATGATAACGGACCTAAGAATGACAATAATAGATATCTGCCACCTAATGAAAGAGGGAACAATTATAATCAGGGAGGTAATGATTTTGATTATCAAAACTAGTGGGGAAATAGGGGCCAAAGGGACCAAAATTCCCAAGGACCCTATAATCAACATGGTGGTTTTGGAAATCAAAACCAATACCAACAGGGTAATCAAATGAATCATAATTCCCAAGGGCAATTCAATCAAGGGGGACACGACATTAATAACAGGGGAAACTGGAATAATAATAAGGGGTACTCTAATCAAAATCCCCAACAATCTAATGTGCGTGGTTCCCGAGCTACAAATGATAATTATTATGCTCAAGGACCACCACAGAGATCTAGCTTGGAGGAAATGATGGAGTCCCAGGCTAAAATGTTCAACACTTTTATGTCCACCACTGATAAAAAGTTTAGTGAAGTGATGACACATAATAAGATGCTTGAAACCCAGATTTCTCAGTTGGCTAGTGCTGTAAAAGATGGGGTTGGAGTTTCAAAACTACCGCCTCAAGGTATTGACCCTAAAAATTCTGTGAATGCTATCACCACTAGGAGTGGAAAGACTTTGATAGGGAGCGATAATGTAATACCACCAAAGAGTCAACCTGTGACTCCACCTATCACTGATAATGTTGTAGAAAGTGAGGACGAGAGGACCAGAGAAAAAGATAAAATTATTGAGGTCCCAAAGGAACATATGGGAGCACAAACCAATGAACCCGACCTATTACATAGACTCCCCTACCCCCAAAAATATGTGAGACATAAGCTAGATGCCCAATTCGGGAAGTTTTTAGAGACTTTGAGAGAAGTCCACCTTTCTATACCATTCACTGATGCTATCAAGCAAATCCCTAACTATGCTAGGTTTTTAAAAGATATATTGAGTGGTAGAAGAAACTGTGAAGGGGTAGAAACTGTTAACCTCACTGAACACTGTAGTGCTATAATAATGAATAAAATGCCTCCTAAGTTAGGAGATCCGGGTAGCTTTTCAATCCCTTGTGGTATAAACAAAATGAATATTGATAATGCTTTGTGTGGTCTTGGAGCCAGTGTTAGTCTCATGCCATATTCTGTTTATCAACGATTAAATATAGGAGAACTTCTTCCCACTAACATATCCCTTCAATTAGCCGATCGATCGATCAAATTTCCAAAGGGTAAGGTGGAAGATGTTCCCCTAAGGGTGGGGAAGTTTGTCATACCTGTTGACTTTGTGGTCCTAGATATGGATGAGGATGTTCATATACCTATAATTCTAGGACGTCCTTTCCTAGCTACTTCGGGTGCCCTTATTGATGTAAAGGGTGCGAAGATTTCATTGAAAGTAGGAAAGGAGGTTTTAGATTTTGATTTAAATAAAACTATGAAATATCCTTGTTCTAATTCTGATAATTGCATGATGGTTGACACTGTTGATTCCATTGTCTCTGATATGCGTAACGAATTATTCTATACTAATCATGATTTTGAGTTGAATGAGAACAAGGAAAACAGGGACGCGGAGGAGCAATTTCTAGATGCATTAGATGTGGCCACTGCAAAGGAGGCTAATGAAGCACCAAAGGTAAAGCTTAAACCCCTTCCAACACATTAAGGAAGGGTTTCCCCTGTGTTTGTAGTACCTAAGAAAGGGGCAGTGACTATTGTCAAGAATAAGAATGGGGAGCTTATCTCCACTGCAATGGCAAGTATTGATTATGGGTAACCTGTAATCCATGTGTTGCGTCAAGCTAATGACGTTAAAGAAGCGCTTCCGGGAGGCAACCCGAGACCCAGTCAATGAGGTACTTTTCTCTTTCCCTTTTTGCCTTCTCGGTAGTCTCTCGATGCCTGACATTGAGGAAAATGTCTATACTAGCTTGGGGGGGGGGGGTGAATGGTTTCCTTGTTGATTTTCCCTTGTTTTTCTTTATATTCCTATAAAAAAAAAAAAAAACGAGTTTCTTTTGGTTTCGTTTTGGTTTGTTTCTATCTAACCTGTACAGATATGAAGACTCATGGAGGTAGCATTAGGAGCTTCGCCGCATCTCATGTTGTCTTAGTGTGTTTTCAAGAAGCATTTGGTGAAATCTTTCCCTTTTTCCTTTAGTTTTTTTGTTTTTGTGTGCTTAGGATAGTTTAGTTTAGGAAGAAGTTGAATGGTTCGAGGATGTTTGATCGGTTGTAAAGAACCTGGGATCATTGATGTTGATATCAATTGATCACTTGTTTGTCGATTGGGATTATTATGTGATTTTCATGCCTCTATATGAGCCATTTCGCTTGTTTAGATTACTTAGTTTTTTATATATGTGTGCAATAGGAAAAGCTTCTGTTATGAGGATGTGTAGTCTAGTTTATATGATTTGCCTCATAGTATTTTCCTATATTTTTGGATCGTGATAAACTTGTCTAATTGCATAAACTTTTGGAATAATGCTCATATTTGGATTCGAAACGTGAATGAATGTGTGTGGAATATCTATTTCTACTTAAGCTAGTGATGAATACACAGTTTAAGTCTATTGTTGATCAATGTAGACGAGTCTAGGCGAATGTAGTTGGCACTTTTGTCATGTGAAACTCTATGCCTTTGGGCTGTGGTAAGATGGAGTCGCTTCCCATTTGTGGATTTGATCCCCTTAATTGGTAGTTGCTTTGTTTTTGAATCCCGTGAGGTTTTATTGTTCTAGCCTTCATCATTCTTCTTGAGTGGCATATTTGGATCCTTGATTACGCATGTTTCGATCTTTGTGTTGACTTGTAGCTCCCAAGACCGACTTGACACTTTTAAGGGAGGAAGAGGGCACCTTTTTCATTTTTCTTATTCTTGTTCCTTTTGTTTTGTTACAAATTAATTTTCTTTTTACATCATCTTACTTGCTAACCATGTTGAGCCTTTAATTCCATTCTTGGTTACCCATGTTACAAACCCGATGGTCGATGTTTTACCAACCCTTAGTTGTGAAGCGTTTACCTCGCAAGGTTTGTTTGAGCTTATTGTGTATAAATCAAGAATAATGATCGATAGTTGGTTTGAGCAAGTTTGAAAGTGAGCTTAATTGTAAAGATGTAATATGAAAATTTGTTTTTGAAAAAAAAGAAGAAAAAAAGAAAAGAAAATCAAAATAAAAAAAAAGGAGAAAAGCCGTCTGAATTGTGAAAAAGGCGAGGACATATGAATAAAAGCTTTGAAGTTTGAAAAAGGTGATTTGAGTGTGTATAACATAGAGAGTTTGGGATGTGTAAAAGTGTGATCAATGTTTATTGTGGAATGTGAATTGCATCTCTTGAGCTTTGTTTTTGAGAATTGTGATTCTTGCGCTTCATTTAGGAATTAACCCCACTTTTTATATTGTTTTCACCTACCTTACCCATTGCCAATACATTACAACCCTTTTAAGACCCTTAGACTTTAGAGGTGTTCGGTTTTCAAACAGTGGAGGGAGATACCTTTCAACCCTATGGAAAGATTATGCGTAATCGAGATGTCAGGATACCTTTGTTATTTCCTCAAAATATCACTTTTTCCGGTTCCTTCGAGGAATCACGAGGGGCCAATTAGGGTGGTGATTTGAAGCAAAAGGGGAGGACGTGGCCGGTTTGGTTGGGTTTAGAGGGAAGCATGACTTCTTTGTTCTCTATGCTTGGTTTAGGTTTTGTTTTCATTTTGATCAACGATACCTTGGATTGTGTGTCTCGTTGCTTGTTTGAGTGAGTTTTCATTCCGTGCATGGTTGTTCTAAGTAGGATCCATTGACTTCATTCCGTGCTAAATTGGATTTATATGTAATGACAATAGTTTATTTGATCCTGTGTGTGTATCCCTTAGTTTTGCTCGAGGACTAGCAAAAGTGTAGCTTGGGGGATTTTGACAAGCGCACATTAAGGCGCGCTTTAAGGCATATAAATGGGTGATTTTGGATGTATTTAGGCCCGTTTTGGTCGTTTATTGCCTTGTTACACTCGTTTCCTTCATATTACGTGCTTCACGGGTTTCGGTCTGTTTTTGGTGTGTTAACAGGTGTAGTTGACCAAGTTATGTTGAGTCCCAAACCATTGGTGCGTAATCAGGCTATTATCGATCCTAGTCCACCAAGCTAAGGCTTTGCTGCGGTTCTCAAGGCCTTGAAAGGCAAGTTAACTAGCAGGCAAGGCAGAACAGTTCACAAATATGACACCTGTTCACTATTTTGCTCACAAATTTCGGTATACAAATGATAATGGAGTGATTCTAATTGCATTTGAAAGTAGACTTGAAGAGCTTTCCAAAGATATATTGCACGCCTCAAACGGAGCTCTGGATAAGAAGTTGTGACTGTTTTAAGAAGACCAAAGTGCCTGCAACCTTCCTGCCTATGCTGCACGGCCGTGCCACTTTTAGCACGGCCGTGCCAGGCATTAGCACGGCCGTGCCAAGCCAATTTTCATGCCCGTGCCAAATTCAGCACGGCCGTGCCAAAATTGAATATATTGCGGATCAGCTGCTGCCATGCTTGCACGGCCGTGCCACTTCTAGCACGGCCGTGCTGATTTACGAAGGGCAGCCTGCGATTTACTTTCCGATTTAAAACACATTTATGTAGGCCGACTTTAAGGGACGTTTTTAGGGAGATTTAGAGGGAGTTTTAGAGATAGTTTTTGAGAGCCTTTGTAGAGAGTTATTGGAGAACGTTCTTAGTATTAGAGATTCATTAGTTTTCTTAGAGATTATTCTAGTGATTTTAGTTTTCTTGGATTGATTTGAAGCAAGATTTGTGAAGATTCTTTGTACTATTCATTGACGACGGATATCAAAGTTCTGAACTTTTCCATTGATTCGCATCAATACAATTGGTATTATTCATTCTTGTTTATTAATCAAGCTTTATTATTCCTTAATCAGAATTCATGTTTATATCTATTATGCTTTTGGAATTCATTATTGCTTTGATTATGAATATGTGTGAGTAGTCTCCTAGCTAGGGTTTCGGGATGAAACCCGGCCTAGGTAACCTATGTAATTGAGGATTGATTTTGATAAACGGATTGTGATTAAATTGATTATATGCGATTGCATGTTAATTCATTATAATAAGAGTAGCTAACCTAGAATCTTAAATTTGATTGCATGATATCCTTGATTTGAACAAGAGATTGTGAATTGAGTATTTCATTGTTGAATGTGGTTTGATTATGTATCGAGTAATGTTAAGTGCATGAGAAATCCAAGCTTAATATTGCCCGTTGTCTTCCTACCTCATGATATTGATCAGACATATAGTCTTTGCATATCCCGTTTGTCTCTGTGATTCCTTGTTGCGTAGTTACCAATGGTTTGGTGAATTCCCGTCTTCCCTAGTGTCTTAGTTTATCTGGTTTATCCCGTCTTATTAGTAGTATTTTAGAACACCATTTTCCATTGATTTCGAACTAGCTTAGGTTTAAGATTGATTTGCAATTACTCTCGTTCCTCGTGGACCGAACCTTTATTTGCCATTGTACTTGGTTATAGGGTGTTCGTATAAGTATTGTTTGATTGAGAGTTAGATTGTAGCGACCGATTTAACCCTCGTCAACAATCTTTCATTCACCCATTCACTATTTGTGAATGGCCCATGCATATTACGAAATACATAATTAAACATGCAAAACTAGTAACTAACTTAGGTGGTTAATCCGATTAACACGCCTAATTAAAACTAGTCAAAGTTGTTTAATCCATTATTTCTAAATGCAAATTGCTCAAGTAATCTACTAAGCTCCCACTAAATTCCGCATCCATAATTAATTAATGCAATTAATTAAGTCGGCATAAGCCATAATTTGTCAAAATCAAAATTTTGCAAAAGCCGGAAAAATCGAGGTCTATCCTCATAAAAAAGAATTACACAAATTAATTAAAACGGTAAAATTTTCGCAAAATTACATAGCTCAAAATCAAGCAAACTAGCCCACACAAGTGCTTGGTGGGTGCGCACCATGGCTGCTAGGCAGCCCATGTGTTGTGCTTGCTATGATGTGTGCCAGCATCCACGCCCAGCGTAGCATGCTGCGCCAGCCAGCACTAGTAGCTCGCTACGCATGTTAGCTTGCTAGCTGGTGCCTGGCAGCGTATGGCAGGCTGGCTGGGGCCTGCGACGGGATCGTACCCTCGAACCCGACCCGAGCGTCCTAAGCCTCGAAGGTTAGTAGAGGCCTGGACAAGTAAAACTAAGAGTTTTACGAATTCAAGGTTTACTCAAATCAAGAGTTGCCTTTTCAATTCTACTCAAGTGTATTCTTTCCCAAATACCCAAGCTTGGGTATTTATAGGGAAATGAACCCTTGATCTTCATTTCCCAACCAATGTGGGAGAATGAATAATTTTGATAATTAATTTAATTGCAAAATAAATTAATAATCAAATCAATCACAATGCAACAAGTGTCAAGAGGAGAGAGAGAGTTAGGTGAGGACCATGAACCTTGGGGGGTACCATTGCCTTGCTCCCCAAGGCATGCTCCAAGCCTTTGGTCCCCACTCCCTCAAACCGCCTCAAGCAATGGCTGTGCTGGTAGCTTGCTTTGCTGGCAAGCTAGCACAACCATCCTAGCATACCCAGCTGGCATGCATCACCTCGCCCAGCACTTGCGTGTTGCTAGTGAGCCACGCCTTGTGCTGGGCGCTGGGCGCTGCTGCTTGGCTATCGCACACACACGCACATGCACATGCACATCCAGGCTAGCTGTTGCGTAGCGCTGCTGCCTAGCTCTCGCACACACTCGCATAGCCAGGCCTTGCCAATGCGCACACCCATGCGAGGCCCAGCATGCGTGCTGCTAGCGAGCCACGCATGCTGGATGGCTTGATGCTTGGCGATGGTGCTAGGCTGCATGCTGCGATGGAGCGACAGGCGTAGGCACAAGCACATGCACACACACGCAATTACCTAGCATTGCGATAGGTTGTGCTTGGTGCGTATGGCCCGCGATGGCGCCTAGGCGCCTAGACACGCCCGCTGCTGTGCTGCGATGGGCAGCCTAGTGCGCCTAGCACACATGGCGCGCCTAGCACACCATGGTGCGCCTAGGCTTGCGATGAGCTAGCCTAGCCTAGCTACGACTATGCTCGTACTTGTTGCTTGTGATTTTGCGACGCTCGGCCTCGACGCCCTAAGCTCGATATCCGACGTCTTTGTTCGTAAAACTCCGACTACTCATTAAATCCTTCGGATTGATTCGTCGTCTCGGATCGGTTGTTCGATTGGGTTCGACCCGAAGGGTTCAGTCAAGATTAAGCTGTAATATTAATTATACCTTAATATTACTGATCGAAAGCGACCTCCACCTAGGCATTTCGATTACTTGGCCTTAATGAAGAATTAGCTTTGTAATAATTCTGAACCCTCTATCAGAATATAACACTTGTTGGAAGGACACCATTCCTTTCAACTACTAGTAATTATGACTAGGAATAATCTAAATATTAAGGTAAAAAAATACACAACGGTTAGTAGACTGTATTTAGAATTACAAAAATACATAACGGATCGCAGTCCGTATTTACTATCCTAATTGAGCCCCACTAGTTGCAAGTGCCGGAAAAACCGAGGCCTAGCCTCGTTAAAACAAATTAATCAAATAATTAAATAAATAATTAAAACGGTAAAAATCGTAAAAACATATAGCCCAACGATGCCTAAGTGCCTAGCACCAAGGCACGACTTTAGAACCAACATTTAAGCAAAATGAAAATAAAAATGCCCAACTGAAATAAATTTAATTTTTAGTGCACAAACCAAAATTAATTCAAGAACTATTCTTTAAATTATTTTTTGCTCAACTTAATGCTACACAAATTGAGGGTTATACTCACAATTAATTTACCAAACATAAATTAATAATGAGATTTGACAAAATTAGTGGAAGTTGGAAAAATAAACACAATCATCCAATGAAAATTTTCCAACACTAACTTGTGTAAACTTGAAAAATTACATCCTTCCAATATGAAGAGTAATCAATTTCAATTACAAGTTTGAACTTTTAAGACTTTAATCAACTAAAAAATGATTAAATAAAATGTTAATTCAACATGGATCTATAAAGTAAAGTTCCAACCAAATAAACAATTAAAGATTGGATCTTTAACACTTTAGGGGATTCAAAATTACAAATTCTCCACAAACATTCACACTTGAAGTAATTAATTTGCAAAAATGTGAAATTGCAAGTTTATGTGAAAAATCAACCCACCAAATTAAGCACCAAATATGACTTCATAAACATGCTTAATAAGGGTTATTATTACAGTAGATTAATGATGTAACCATACTCATAATCTAACATTAACATGTCATAATTAATCAAGGTTTAAGGATTTAAAATTTTTCGTCAAAACGAAAAACCCCTTGAAAAACATGTTTCTTGGTGGATTTTGGCTTCTAGATAATCCTCAAAAGAGTCAAAACTAAATTAGAACATCGATTCCACCCTAATTTCACTACTTTTGGGTCGAAATCTGGATTCTTTAGCCAAAATTAGCATTAAAACGAGATTAAAACTAATTAAAACGAGCATCTAATCTGATTAGAAAGCAAAACAAGAAATTTAAATCCATTAAATCACCTTAATTAAATATTAGTTACAATAATTAAATGAGCGCGAATCCGATACCACTGTTGGGTTTCGCAGGTCAAATACTACGCAGAATGAAACCCTCCCAAAATCCGCACACAAATTAAAGTTACTAAACATGCATATTAATTAACAATCAAATAATTAATTAACAAAGAGAGAGAGAGAGAAAGAAGAAAAGACGATCATACCCTTGATGCGTGCTTCGCTCTTTCTTAGAGCTCGTACTTGAAATCGTAGAGCTTTGCAAATGCGCAAGCCTCCAACGGCTCTCACCCTTGGGAATCAAACCGAACGGCCCCTACTCTGAAGCTTAGTCGGGGCTAGAACAAAAGTACAGTATTAGAACTAAAGTGTTCTTGCTTGTGGAGATTCTTTCAAGTTTACAACTCAAGTGCCCTTTTCCAATGCCAAATGATTGGTATTTATAGGGAAAATAGCCCTAGAATTCCAATCTTCCATCAATGTGGGAGAGTTGGTAAAAAAGGCATTTATTCAATTTAATTTAAATCTAAAATCAAATTAAAAATGCAAATAAATCAACAAACAACTAGTGTCAAGTGGAGATCAAGGAGTTAGGTGAGGACCACAATGGGGGGACCACCCTCCCCTTGCTCTCCAAGCAAACCCACATAAATTGGCTTCCCCACACACGCCCAATGCTCGCGGCCAGTTGCCAACCCAACCTTGGGCACTTAGGCGTGCCACATTGGCGGCTTGGTGCTTGGCTGGGCTTGCCAGCTAGGCGTTGAGCGTGCGCGCATCCCAGCACGCAAGCACGCACAAGCCGCAACCCATACACGCATTGCATGCTGCTGCTGCGATGCTCGTGCTAAGTGTAGCCCAGCATGCTGCGCTTTATTGCGGGCTGCAGTGTGCGAGGCACTAGCATGCTAGCACGCCTAGCGCGCCAGCGATGCTGGCCATGCCGCACCAGCCAGCTTGCTAGCGCTACTAGCTTTCGATGCTAGCATGCATGCGCTGCTATTGCTAGCGAGCTTGCACAATCGCTGCGACCATGTGCGAGGCCTAGCGAGCACTTGCGTGCTACTAGCCTTGCGATGGTGCTGGTGTTGCTAGCTCGCCCAGCATATGCGGCCAGCTATGCTGGTCGTGCGATGTGCGCAAGGCATGCTCGGCCATGCTAGGCATGATGAGCTTGTAGCTGAGCCTTGCCTTTCGGTTGTGGCCTTAGCTAGCTATATTGCCCTTGGCCCTCAGATTGCTCGGGGCATTCCGAGGCTAGGGGTATATTTGTAACTTGTTGTTTGCTTGATTTTTTGTCTTGTTAATTCCGAAATTTGACTCGACTTACGACGCTCGATTTCTGACGCTCTAAGCTCGGAATCCGACGTCTATGTTCGTAATACTCTAATGACTCATTTCATCTTTCGGATTAATTCGTCGTTTTGATTTGGTTACTCGATTGGGTGTGACCCGAATGGTTCAGTCAAGATTAAGGTGTAATATTAATTATGCATTAATATCACTGATCGAAAGTGGCCTTTAGCTAGGCTTTCCGATCACTTTACCTCATTGAATAATTAGCTTTCTAATAATTCCAAACCCTCTATCGGAATTATACACTTGTTCAAAGCACACCATTCCTTTCAATTAGCCCTAATCGTTATGATTTGTAATTTTTTCACTAGAAAGATAAAGAAAAAATACTGAAGGGTAGGCCTTGGTATTGGGAGAATCATCTGCTTGTTTTGAATAAAATTGAGGGGGACGAACAACCTAATCATGTGAAACTTAATTCTTCCCCTTTCTGGATTAGAGTTCTCAATTTACCTTTCCATTTTCGTAATAATACATATGTAAAAGCTGTGACGAAGAATTTGGGTGAATTCATGGAGATTGAGGAGGATGATTTAGAGCTTGACCGTTATCGAAGAGTTTAAATAATGGTTGATGTGGAGAAACCATTGAGGAGGTATCAATGGATGAAGGACAGAAAGGAGAATGAAGTAAGGGTGGAATTCAAGTACGAACGACTCTCGTACTTTTGCTTTGCTTGTGGAACGATTGGGCACTCGGAAAAAGATTGTGTGGTAGTGTCCGAGGAGGAGAAAATGTTGAAGTTGGGATGGGAATTATACCTTCGTGCTTCTCCAATAAAGGGGATCATGAAAAATGCTGAAGAAGTAAGTCAAATTACCTCTAGTAGGCGTCAGCTTTTAATCAGAAGAGACAATTATGTCACTAGAAAATACATTAAAAGAGGCAGAAGGGGCTTTGACTATATGTTGTACAAATTCTCACCATTCGGGGAAGGGGGATGGTGGGAATGCTGAAATTCTGGTGAATGAGCATACTACTGATACAATGATTGGCGTGGGGAGGGGTGTGGGGAGGGGCGTGGAGGTGGGAAAGGGCACTTAATTTGAGGGGCGGAAAGAAAGTGGGAATGATAGTGATATTTCTCCTTTTGTTTTTAATAGTGGCTCCCACACTTTGAAAACACAAAGCAGGAAAATGAAAAAAGTTGCTCGGTCAATTGGGAAATATGCAATGGACATGGATACGGATGAATTGGTGAGTAACCATGCCTCTGGGAAACGTAAAGCTGAAGATGACAATGATGGTGCTTTTCTTGATCTTTGTGAGGGGGCAAAAAAGAAGATGAAGGGGATATGCTATGATGGTGAGTTGATTAAGTTAAATAAAATAGCAGAGGTTGGTTTGAACCAACCCTGCGAAGAGCAATGAAAACTCTAAGCTGGAATTGCAATGTGAAAGGAATGGTGACCTTCCAACAAGTGTATTATTCCGATAGAGGGTTCAGAATTAGTAGAAAGCTAATTCTTCAGTGAGTTCAAGTGATCGGAATGCCTAGGTGGAGGCCGCTTTCGATTAATAATATTAATGTGTAATTAATATTACAGCTTAATCTCGACTAAACCCTTCGGGTCACACCCAATCGAGTAACCGATCCGAGACGACGAATCAATCCGAAGGATTTGATGAGTCATTAGAGTATTACGAACAAAGACGTCGGATGTCGAGCTTAGAGCGTCGAAACCGAGTGTCGTGAGTCGGGTCGAATTTAGAATTCGACGAGACGAGAAAAATTAACAAATGAAAAGTATGTACTAAGCCGTAGCCTTGCATTGGCCTAGCCATGCGGGTGCTAGGCTAGCCTAGGGCCACGCACCATACCGAGCTTGCGAGCAGCGCATGCATGCTAGTATCGCATGCTAGTAGCGCTGCCTAGCTAGATGGTGTGGCAAGGCTAACATCGTTGGCGCGCTAGGCGTGCTAGCATGCTAGTGCCTCTCACATAGCAGCCCTACCTTAGCATCACAAAGCCAGTAGCAGCAAGCAAGTGCTGGGCCTCGCTAGCATCGCTACGCGTGCTTGTGTTGTGCCTGTGTGCGTGCTAGCCAAGCAGCACCAGCCATTGCAATGTGTTGTGCGTGCTTTCCTTGTGTGGTATGTGTGCTGGGCATCGCATAGCCCTCGCACCCGCATCGCACAAGCAACAGCAGCCCGCAATGCATGCGTGGCGTGCTTGCTGCGTGTGTGCGTAGGCTGGCTGGCTAGCAAGCCCACCCTTGGTGCTAGGCGCCAACTGGGCAGCCTTGGCAGCCAAGGAAGGCTGCCAGCCAGCCAAGTGGCGCGGTTGTGAGTCTTGGTGGGGACTGAAGCTTGGTGGCCTTTCTTGGGGAGCAAGGGGATTATTTTTGGTCCCCCCTAGTTGTCCTCACCAACCTTTGCTGACCTCTTGACACTTGTTATTTGTTGATTCACTTGCATTTCAATTTGATTTTTGAATTAAAAATAAATTGGATAAAGTGCATTTTACCAAATTTCCCACATGGATGGGAGATTGAAGTTAAAGAGCTCCCTTCCTTATAAATACCCATCTTTTGGGATTTGGAAGGGACACTTGAGTTGAACTTAATGAGGCATCTCCCTTTAGGTGAGAAAACCTCTAAGTTCGTAATACTCTAGCTTTATCTTGGTCTAGCCCCGGCTAACCTCCGGGGTATAGGCCGTTCGGGTCGGGTCTCGAGGGTGGACTCTGTCGGAGGCTCTCGCGCTTGCGGAGCTAAGGCTTTGAAGTCCGAGCTCTATAGGAGCGAAGCATGCGTCGAGGGTAAAAATGTCATTTCCCTTTCTCTCTTTTATGTTGTTAATTATGTGATTAAATATTTAGTTTCTTTAATTAGTGACCGGGTCTTGGGCGGGTTTCTCTTCCGCATAGCGTTGGACGCTACGAAATCCAAGAGCGGTATCGGAGCCGCGCTCATTTTAATTATTGTAACTAATAATTTATTTAGGTAATTTAAAATGGATTTAAATTCTGGTTTTTCTTTCTAATTAGATTAGAAGCTCGTTTTAATTAGTTTTAATATCGTATTTTTACTAATTTTGGCTGACGAACCCAGATTTCGACTCAAAAATAGTAATTTTTGGGTGGATTCAATGTTCTAAATCGTTTCTAACCCTTTTTGGGTTGTCTAGAAGCCAAAGTCCACCCAAAAACTTGTTTTTGATGGGATTTTCGTTTTAACGAATTTTTTTAAATCTTTTTACCTTGATTAGTTATTGCATGTTGAAGGTAGATTAAATGTATCGTTGCATCCCTAATCTACTGCAATTATAAACCTCATTAAGCATGTTTATGAAGTCATAATTGGTGCTTAATTTGGTATGTTCATTTTTCACATAAACATGATTTTTTCACATTGTTGCAAACAAATTGCTTCAAGTGTGAGTGTTTATGGTGAATTTATAATTTTTTAAGTCCCTAATATTTCAAAGATCCAATCTTTAATTGTTTATTTGGTTGGAACTTTGATTGCTAAATTCCATGTTGAACTAGTTTTTGGATTTAATTATTTTTGGGTTGATTAAAGTCCTAAAAGTTCAAAACTTGTTATTGAAATTTAATTAATCTTCATGTTGGAAGATGTAATTTTTCAATTATACACAAGTTATTGTTGAAAATTTTTCATTGGATGAAAGGGTTTATTTTTTCCAACCTCCTTAATTTTGTCAAATCTCATTATTAATTTATATTTGATTTTATGAGTGTAGCCCTTCAATTTTGTAGCATCAACATAGACCTAAATTGATTTAAAGAATGGTTCTTGAATAATTTAGGATTGTGCACTATTAAGTTGGACTTGTTTTATTTTCATTTTTCTCTAAATTGATTCTAAAATAAATTTAGAATTAATTTTATGTCACACATATATCGGGATTAAAATCACGAGTCAAGTGCACGCAAATCAAGGCAAATCGCCCAAAATGCACTCTTGGGCTAGCCGGGCTGCTCATAGCAGCCCGCATGTGGCTGCCAAGGTGCTTTGTGGGCTGCCATGCTTCGAGGGTGTGCTGATGTGTGGTGGGCTGGGTGCACGCTGTGTGTGTGCTTGGTGCGTGGCTGCTTGGTGATGCTTGTGAATGCTGCTGGGAAGCAAGGCATGCGAGCCCTAGCTAGCCTAGCCACTCGCTGCCAGCGCCAGCATAATGCGCGGCATGTTGCTGGTGCCAGCAAGCGTGGCGTGCATTCCTAGGCAAGCATGCCAGCACCTTAAGCACGCACCCCACACTCGGTTTTTAGGTGGGCCGTTTTTGCGTTAGTTGGGCTATTGTTTTTTTTTTTGGTTAATTTTGCCGGTTTTAATTTTATTTAATTATTTCAACGAGGCTAGGCCTCGGTTCTTCCGGCTCTTGCAAAATATTTTTTGACAAATTTTTGGTTAAACGACTTAATTAATTGGATTAATTAAGTTGGATGTGGAATTTAGTGGGAGCTTCTTTAATTGCGTCTTAATCACATAGAATGTTTAACAACTTTGACTAGTTTTAATTAGACGCGTTAATTGGATTAACCACCTAAGTTAGTCACTAGTTCGCGCGTGTTATGCATTGTTACTTGTTTATCATTGTAAAATGCATGGGCCATTCACATATAGTGAATGGATGAATGAAATGAATAGTGTGATTAAGACGCAATGGAGATAAAATGCCATTCCAAGAACAACACTTACCGAACTAATGCGCGTGGTGATAGGCTACGCCAAAGCGAGGCATCACCGCTTCCCTAGGAACGTAAGGTATACAAGGTATACAAGTCATCTTGGTTAAGCTCAACGATATTAGTAAAGAGTCCTTAGATGTCGTGGCAATGGAGATAAAATGTCAAAGAAGCATTAGATGTGACGTTTTATCGAACTAAGAGTAGCTTGGAGCTATTAGCAATTGGATCTCTTACCCTAAAATATTAAGTGTTAAGACAAGCCAAAGCATGCTTAATCAATTTCTGATTTTTGGGATCTTGGAATCGTTTTATTCTCCCCTACAAGGACAATTTTTTAATGTGTGGATAAGACGCGTAATAAGATTGAAAGTTTGCATGAATTTCAAACTTATTATGTTATGAACTTGATAAATGGTTATACTTTGCACTTATATCTGTAGAATTCTAAATCAAATTATATTGTTTTCAATGATTGGTAAAGGAAATATTTCTAAAATACAAGCTCTCATAATTGACTTTTATGACTTAAGTCCGAAAGGACGGTTGGATATCATGTACTCAAAATACTGGGTAGTTTTGATGAACATGGAATATTGAGTTGGAAAACTCAAATTGTCAATAGTTGACAACCAACATGTCTTTTCACTTCATACACAAATGAGTAGGACTCATTGATGTAGCAATTCAAGTACGAATTGAAGGAAAAGATGGGAATTTGTTTCACGGCGCATTAGATGCTTAATTATGCCTAACAAAGTGTAAAGGTCAAAGTACTTAAAGAAATGATTTTTAAAGTTATGAGATGGTGTATGATAAGAAATATAGGAAACAAGGAACAAAAGAAAGGAATAAGATTCTTTTTCTACCCATGAGTTCATGTTATTATGGTCAACTTAGCAATTCATTATCTTCATAAGTATTGGATACTGCTTGAGTGTTCCGCTTTGAAAGTGACCTCAAACCATTGAAGACAAGCTAAGTTATTGACTTACAAGCTTATAATGAAGCAAGTAGTGCTGCATTAGTTGTAAGGTCACTTGTTTTATTTAAAGTCATTTTGAGCCAAGGCTGGAATGAATAATGGTTATTGTGTTCCATAATCGGCAAACGATCCATTTACACACGGAAAGACTCACATTCAATAAAAGAGCAATAGTTGCGGGTTTTATTTGAATGGCATGGTTGTCTAAGCCATGAGTGAAGAATGCTAGATTATAAACAAACATTTCCCTAACATGAAAACTCACAAGGTTCAAGTCATGGACATGATTTCTGTTCCAAACATCTTTAGCAATGCACATCGACAAGAACGTACTCAAGGCTCTATTAGATAGACTCTTGAGAGTTGATCGATTCGGAATTGTCCTAAGACAAGCAAGTCTTACTTGTTCAAATCGACAAAGAAAGGAGTTATTGTTCTTGGCACAGAAAATTGACTCCAAAAGCTAAAGATGATTCCATTACTTTGACGTCTCACAATAATTTGAAAGAATGGGCTACATTCATCAAATGTGAACAAACTGGACCTTGAGTAGCTCAAATGTTCAGTGAAGTATAGAATCGACTTGGCAAGATATCAAAACGTCTAGATTAGATCGAGCGATGTTTGCTTGAGCCAAGAGTGATCATATCAAACTTATGAAACTGAAAATTCATAATGAGATCCACAAAGAATATAGTATGTCTTGACGGAGACCTTGATGCCATTTGGAAATGACTCGAATGATGATGGATCACATCCCTTCCTATAAAGTTCTTAAAGATTTGCACAAATGACTAATGTTACACTAAACAAAATTGTCGAAGCTATAAAAGGACACCATATTCAGTTATGGATAGAAATAGTTTCTAAAGTATTTTCAAGTATATGTCTAGGGCTCTTAGCTCAGTGGGAGTTGATTGGCTCAGTGGGAGTTCATTGACTCAGTGGGAGCTAAGTGGCTCAATAATGGCTAAGGTAGCTCGAGAAGGAGCTAACTGTTTGTTTCACAACGAACTTTTACCCAAAGACAATATACATGTCTCTTTATAAGTATTCAAGTGAGACTACGGGCATTACCTCCACAACCTCATTGAGAACATAGTATTTATTGCTCTAAGTGGTGTCTTTCTGGCAAGTAACACATTTTCAAAACGACAAGTGGGAGGAAAGTGAACTCGATGACCATCGAGATTAGCAACAAACTTAAACTGAGAATCTTCGAAGACTTTAAAAGGGCTTCATGAGAAGATTGATCAAGAATACTCAAAGGACTTTACAAGTGCCTTAAATGAGAATTCAATACTCACAAAACTTTAGAACTGGTGGAGAAAGATCAATATAATCAAAGGGCTTGAAAAGCACCTTGAAACTCAGTGTTTGATGCAGTTACCCGTATAGGTATAGAATTCACCAAAGGCTTGGATTGAATCCTATAAATTTCTATTAAGTTAGAAATAAACCTAAGACTTACAAGCATACTATTAACCATTGGATGGTGAGGGAATAGTGTCTTGTAAATTAGCTACGACAAATCCAAATTCCGAATAATGGTTAGAGTCCAAAATAGACTCCATGTTTGCAAATCATGTTTGGAACTTGATTCATTTGCATGAAGGGTGAAAGACCCATCAATCGCATATAAGTTTTCAAGAAGAAAACTGACAAATGTGAAATGAATAGTGCATACAAAGCTAGATTGGTTGAAAAGGATACAATTAATTCACGACGTTGATTTTAATAAAAACCTATTCACCAATCAGAATGCTTAAGTCTTTTCATGATTATTCTAGGAAATTTGCGCATATAAAATATGGCAAAATAGATAACGAAACTGCCTTCCTAAAATGGGATTTTAGGAAGAGGCTATGGAAATAGTCTAAGGGTTTTGAGAATCTCAATAATGCTAGATTTGAAAGCAAGCTCAAGAAATCCACTGTGGGATTAAGTGAAGCATTGCATGTAGGAATTGGAACATGTATTCTCATAAAGTCAATAAAAGGTTTGACTTATGGAGAATCATAGAAATTCTTGTGGACAAGAAGTTTAGTGGGAGCAAGAGTCAATCTTGAATGGTCCAACAAGAAGTTTACGAACCCTGTTTAATTTTGAAATGACTATCAAATGCTAAATGCTTAGATTTGAAAGGATTTTCGACAATGCACCAAGAAAAAGGCGATATTAGTACATGGTGGGAATTAAGATCTATTGGATAAACTTAATGAAATGTTTAAACGAGTAGAGGAATTTACCGTGTTAAACATGAAGAACTTGAAAAGGCTTTCGACCCATAAAACTAAGTAAATGTTTGAACTAAGTATAAGCTGGGCAAATACTAAGTCAAACAAGAAATACTCTAGTAGAGACTTTCTACCATATTACATAGCAAACAGTTTAGCAAGACTCAGTGAAACTGGATGAGGTAAAAGGTCACATGAATGGAACATATTGGGAATAATTCTGCAATTAAAACCATCATGTATGCCATGATATGGAGTCGTCACTCAACTTACATGCTTAGAGCATGAGAAGTATAAAATACCAATCAATTTAAATCTAAGTGATGAATCGTTAGATTATGATCAAGAAAAATCCAAAGTACCTTGATAAGTAAAAGGGGATAAGTTCTTGGCGCATGGAAACAAATGTAATTTGAGAATTGGTGGCAAGCACATCCTTAGCAAGGATTACATCCTTAATAAGGAAGCCGTTTATAAGCACGAGCTAGAATGCGTCGTAGCTTGAGAATGGTAACATGGACGTGCATCCATGTATAATGTGCGGAAATTTAAGGTAAAATTTCCGTAATCAAAAATGATTAGGGTCTCCTAAATCAATGTGAGCCGTTTGGAATGAAATCCGAGCAAAGCACCATCAGAATTTTTACTGAAATATATGTTGAAAATATTGTTTCCTGGAAGGCAATAATAAGAAAGTTTTCAGTGGAAAGTTCGTTGTCTAACATTGATTGTAGGTTATCAAGCTGAAAGATCTCAAGTCATGAAAATGAGTGGGAGCCATCACTTAGACAATAAATCCTAAATCACACATGATCCATAACACTCTCAAAATTTTATCATCTTATTATGAAATTGTTCGATAATGAAGATGCTAAGATTTGCAAAGTAATTGTAGCTAAACCTATGCAATAAGTGAACGACAACATTCACCAGATTGCATGAAAGAAATCAAGCATATTAAATATGGGTGAGATTTCTATAAATGTTTTGTGAAGAGTGTTACTCTTGAAACATTTGGGGAAAACCATTTATCATAAGATGAAACGTTGAAAAGTTTCATTGTGGGATTTATTAATGAAATTCCACAAACTATTTAATTGTGATTTAGAATTAAATAATGAGTCCATTCGATTTTAAAGAGTATTCAAAACAGGGTAGCAAGACCATGTCTTGGATAAAGAAACACCTGTTAAGTGAACATTGAATATTACAATAGAAAATTATCCCTAATCAAGGTCATTTAAACGATGGACGATTAATGATCACATGAGATTAGTGTGTAGTATGATTTATAGCACCGTTTCTTGTGCTACGAGGACATGATAGTCATAAATCATTTGCACAGGTATTGGTTTAGAACTATACCGGATCGACCTATGAGAGTACTTTAAGAGATTTTTCCTATTGGAACCTTTTTCCTAGACCATGAGTATGCAAGTTCTTTTGTTTGAGTATTAGTCGTTTTGTTGTTGTCAAACGTCTGTCGTAAATGGGGATCATAGCGGCAACACTCAGGAGACTAGGTCCTCTTAGTAAGAGAAGCTTACTGTACAAGACTGGGAATGTCCCCCTATTAACAATAGGGAATATGTCTTTGTTGTTTACAAGGCCTCTCAAAGAGCGAGACTGTGAAAATGCATGGCCGTGCTCAGATGGATTTTAGAAATCATCTGTTTATTGACAGTCGAAATCAGGAATCGTGAATCACTTCTGGACGTAATAAGGATGACGAAGAATCTTCCTTCATAGTTCATGAAGAGACATTTAGGGACATAGGAAAAGGGTTATTTACTAATTGCACACTCGTCCGGAAGGAAAAGCGGGAGATTGAAAGGAATGGTGTCCTTCCAACAAGTGTATTATTTCGATAGAGGGTTCAGAATTATTAGAAAGCTAACTCTTTAGTGAGATCCAGTGATCGGAATGCCTAGATGGAGGACGCTTCCGATCAGTAATATTAATGTGTAATTAATATTATAGCTTAATCTCGACTAAACCCTTCGGGTCACACCCAATCGAGTAATCGATCCGAGACAACGAATCAATCCGAAGGATTTGACGAGTCATTAAAGTATTACGAACAAAGACTTTGGATGTCGAGCTTGGAGCGTCGCAAGTCGATTCGAATTTAGAATTCGACGAGACGAGAAAAATAAAAAAACGACAAGTATGTGTTAAGCTGTAACCTCGCATTGGCCTAGCCACACGAGTGCAAGGCTAGCCTAGGGCCACGAACCATACCGAGCGTGCTAGCAACGCATGCATGCTAGTAGCGCTGGCTAGCTAGCTGGTGTGGCAAGGCTAGCATTGCTAGCGCGCTAGGCGTGCTATTATGCTAGTGCCTCGCATATAGCAGCCCTACCATAGCATCGCAAGGCCAGCATCAGCACGCAAGTGCAGGGCCTCGCTAGCATCGCTATGCGTGCTTGTGCTGTGCCTGCGTACGTGCTAGCCAAGCAGCACCAGCCATCGCAATGTGCTGTGCTTGCTTGCTAGCAATAGCAGCACGTTGTGCGTGCTTTCCTTATATGCTAGGCGTGCTGGGCATCGCATAGCCCTCACACCCGCATCGCACAAACAACAACAGCCAATAGCCCGCAATGCATGCGTGGCGTACTTGCTGCGTGTGTGCGTAGGCTGGTTGGCCAGCAAGCCCAGCCATGGTGCTAAGCGCCAACTGGGGTAGCCTTGGCAGCCAAAGAAGGCTGCCAGCCAGCCAAGTGGCGTGGTGGTAAGTTTTGGTGGGGACCGATGCTTGGTGGCCTTGCTTGGGGAGCAAGGGGATTATTTTTAGTCCCCCCCCCTTAGTGTTCCTCACCAACCTTTGCTGACCTCTTGACACTCGTCATTTGTTGATTCACTAGCATTTAAATTTGATTTTTGAATTAAAAATAAATTGGATAAAATGTATTTTACCAACTCTCCCACATGGATGGGAAATTTAAGTTCAAGAGCTCCCTTCCTTATAAATACCCATCTTTTGGGTTTGGGAAGACACTTGAGTTGAACTCAATGAGGCATCTCCCTTTAGGTGAGAAAACCTCTAAGTTCGTAATACTCTCGCTTTATCTTGGTCTAGCCTCGGCTAACCTCCGGGGTAGAGGTCGTTCGGGTCGGGTCGGGTCTGGAGGGTGGATTCCATCAGAGGCTCTCGCGCTTGCGGAGCTAAGGCTTTGAAGTCCGAGCTCCATAGGAGCGAAGCACGCGTCGAGGGTAAGAATGTCATTTCCCTTTCTCTCTTGTATGTTGTTAATTGTGTGATTAAATATTTAGTTGCTTTATTTAGTGAGCGGGTCTTGGGCGGGTTTCTGTTCCGCGTAGCATTAGACGGTACGAAACCCAAAACAATGGGCTTGGCAACCCATTGTCAGTTAAAACTCTCCGAGACCATTGTTGGAGAGAGAGGCCGATTTTCGTTTTCGTCATGGAAACAAAAATTGATGATCGTCGCCTTGAGGTGATTCGAAATAGTTGTGGGTATACTAGTAGTGTTTGTTTGAGTAGTGTCGGGAATTTTGGGGTATGGGATTTTCGTGGAAGGATGTGAAGGTATAGATATGTTCGTATTCAACTCACCATATTGCAGCAAACGTGTGTGATGAGAGGGGTGTGCCAAAATGGAAACCAATTGGAGTATATGGATGGCCCGAAGCTACCAATAAATTTCGTACTTAGGATCTTATGTGGAGTTTATATGAGGGTTGTTCTCTACCGATGCTTTATTTTGGTGACTTTAATGAAATTCTAGGAATGCATGAGAATAGTGGAGGTGCGGTCAGGGGAGAAAGGCAAATGGATGGGTTTCATCAAGCCACGAATGATTGTGGTTTGCAGGATCTTGGGTTCAAAGGCAACATTTTGACTTGGGAGCGAGGTGTGTCGATTGATACTTTTGAACAAGAAACGTTGGATAGGTATGCTGCTTCGGATGGATGGTGCTCCCTTTTTCCATATGCTTAGGTAATTCATCTTCCCATATGTCGTGCCTCTGATCATGCTACAATCCTGTTGAAATTTGGTGAAAAGAATGAGAGGGATAGGAAGCGTAAACTATATTGTTTTGAGGCTCTTTAGCCCTCTAACGAGGACTGTGGGAGAGTGGGGTCGGATGCTTGGCAAGGTGCGGCCATCGAGCAGATTCACTGTAGGATTGCGAGAGTGGCAGGGGAGCTTTCTACCAAGGCAACCACTACTTTTGGGGATTTAAAAAATAAAATAGAAGATGCTTAGAAGAGGTTACAAGAGCTACAAGGGGAGAGGATGGATGGTCATAGGCTGGAGCAATGCAATAATATTAAAATGAAATTGATGAGCTTCACGAGGAATCCTATTGGTATGCTCGGGCTAGAAGTAATGAGTTGTGAGACGGTGATAAAAATACGAAGTACTTTCACCACAAGGCAAGCCAACATTGAGATTGAAATTTTATTTCTGGTTTGTACAATGATCAAGGAGTTTGGCAGACTTCAGAAAAAGAGGTGGATGGGTTAATATCGGAGTACTTTAGTCGTCTTTTTGCTACTGATAGCCCAGGGAATTTCGATGATGCTGTACTGGGGATTGAGCCTCTTGTTTTGGATGAAATGAGATCTTTGCTTGAGAAGGAGCTGATGAGGAAAGAAATTAGAGAGGCATTGTTTCAAATGCATCCAAATAAGGCTCCGGGGCCGGATGGGATCCATGCTCTTTTTTTCCTGAAATTTTGGGGTACAATAGGGAACGATGAAATCAGGTTTGTGAAGAATTGGTGGCGTGGAGATATTGATTTGAGTAAGTTGAATCGAACTTGCATTGTTTTAATCCCGAAGTGTAATGATCCGAAGTATATGTCAGAGTTTGGAACAATTAGATTTTGCAATGTTTTGTATAAAATAATTTCAAAAAATCTAGCAAATAAAATGAAATTTATGCTTGGTTCGGTTATCTCCCCGAATCAGAGTGCGTTTGTTGCTAATCGTTTAATTATAGATAATTCATTCATTGCCTTTGAGATTTTCCATGCGATGAAGAAAAAAAAGGGAAGGGAAAGATGGGTCGGTGGCTCTTAAGCTTGATATGAGCAAGGCCTATGATAGAGTTGAGCGGTGTTTTTGAAAGGAATGGTGTCCTTCCAACAAGTTTATTATTCCGATAGACGGTTAAAAATTATTGGAAAGCTAATTTTTCAGTATGGTCAAGTGATCGGAATGCTTAGGTGGAGGCCGCTTCCGATCAGTAATATTAATTAACAATTAATATTACAGCTTAATCTTGACTGAACTGTTCGGGTTGAACCCAATCGAACGACCGATCCGAGACGACGAATCAATCCAAAGGATTTGATGAGTCGTCACAGTTTTACGAACAAAGACGTCGGATATCGAGCTTAGAGCGTCGAGACCGAGCGTCGCAAGTCGAGTCGAATTTAGAATTCGACGAGACATGAAATCAATCAAGTTACAAGTTTGAGTTAGGCCGTAGCCATGAGAGGGCTAGGCTATCTTGAGCTAGCATGTGCATCGCAATTCTAGTCTACAGCCTAGCATGTTAGGCGTGCTAGGCCCATGCATGATAGCTAGCCACCGCAAGCATCGCAGCATTGCGTGTGTGTTAGCATGTCGTGCGCCCAGCTATTGCAAGGCTAGGCCTTGCTAGCATGCTTGGCACAGGCGCTCAGCTAGCCTAGCAAGCATCGCAAGGCTAGGCCTTGCTAGCATGCTAGGCGCTGGTGCATTGCTAGCACAGCATCGCACAGCACCACGCATGAGCCACCAGCTTGCTAGGCTGTGCGTGTGTGTGCGTGTGCCTTGCATAGCATCGCACAACACAACGCACCAGCCAGGAGCGTGCTGGGTTGTGCGTATGTGTGCGTGTGCTTCGCATAGCAGCGCCTAGCATTGACGCACGAAGCAGCTCGCAATGCCTCGCCTAGTAGCATCGCCCAGGAGGCGTGGCTCGCTAGCAGCATGCATGCACTAGCTGGCTGCGTATGCTTGAGGCTGGCTTTGCGTGTGTGCTAGTTGGCGGGCCAGGCTGCCCAGCCTTGGTGCTAGGCGCCAGCTGGCAGCCTTGGCAACTAAGGCAGGCTGCCAGCCAGCTACTTGGATGGGGAGAGCCGGTTTGCTTGTGGGGACCAAGGGTGTAAGCTTTGCCTTGGGGAACAAGGCTATGGTCCCCCACCCCTTGGAAATGGTCCTCACCTAATCTCTCATCTTCTTTTGCCACTTGTAACTTATTGATTGAATTGCAATTTTATTTTTGTTTTAATTAAAATAAAATGGGAAAATTGCAAATCTCCCACATTGATTGAGAGTGGGAATTCAAGGTTCATTTCCCTATAAATGCCAAGGTTTTGGTATTTGGGAAGAACACTTGAGTGGAACTAAAAAAGGCTTCTCCTTAGAAAAGTGAGAAAACCGTAAGTTCGTAAAACTCTAGTTTTTATTGGTCGGGTCCCGACTAACTTTCGGGACTTGGATCGTTTGGGTCGGGTTCGTGGGTATGAGCCGTCGGAGACCTTCGCATTTGCGGGGTTTGAGTTTTGAAGTACGAGCTCGGGATTCGAGCGAAGCACGCGCTAAGGTTAAGAATGTCTTTTCCTTCTCTCTCTTAATTGTTGTTTAATTACTGATTGCCTGCTTAGTCGCTTTAATTAGTGTGCAGGTCTTGGGCGGGTTTCTCTTCCGCATAGAGTCAGACTCTACGAAACCCAATAGCGGTATCGGAGCCGCACTCACTTTAATAATTGTGACTAATAATTAATTAAGGTGATTTAAAACGGATTTAAATTTCTGGTTATGCTTTCTAATCGAATTAGAAGCTCGTTCTAACTAATTTTAATCTCATTTTTTTTTTACTAATTTGGCTGACAAACCCATCTTAATAGTTTATAATCCTTTCCGGGTTGTCCAGAAGCCAAAATCCACCCAGAAATATGTTTTTCGAGGGTTTTTTCGTTTTTGACGAAATATTTTATATCTTTTAACCTTGATTAATTATTGCATGTTGAAGGTAGATTAAATGTATGGTTGCATCCCTAATGTACTGCAATTATAAACCTCATTAAGGATGTTTATGAAGTCATAATTGGTGCTTATTTGGTGTGTTCATTTTTTACATAAACTTGATTTTTCCACATTGTTGCAAATAAATTGCTTCAAGTGTGAATGTTTACAGTGAACTTGCAATTTTGAAGCCCCTAAATTTTCAAAGATCCAATCTTTAAATGTTTATTTGGTTGGAACTTTGATTACTAAATTCCATGTTGAACTAATTTTTGGATTTAATCATTTTTGTGTTGATTAAAGTCCTTAAAGTTCAAAACTTGTGATTGAATTTTGATTAATCTTCATATTGGTAGATGTAATTTTTCAATTTTACACATGTTATTGTTGGGAAATTTTCCATTGGATGAAAGGGTTTATTTTTCCAACCCCTTTAATTTTGTCAAATCTCATTATTAATTTACATTTGATTAAATTAATTATGAGTCGTGTAGCCCTTCAATTTTTGTAGCATAAAGAAAGACCTAAATTGTTTTAAGAATAGTTCTTGAATAACTTAGGCTTGTGCACAATTAAAAATTTTAATTAAGTAGGTCTTGTTTTAATTTCATTTTCGGTCTAAATTGATTCTAAAATAAATTAAGAATTAATTTTATGGCACACGAATAACGGGATTAAAATCCCGAGACAAGGCACGCAATCAAGGCAAAACGCCCAAGCGCCACCAAGGCTAGCCGGGCTGCTCACGCAGCCCACATGTGGCTGCCTTAGGTGCGCACAAGGGTGCTCCACCTCAAAATGTTGTTACTGCTGTGTAGCTGGGCCCGTGTGTGTGCTGCTATGTGCGTGGTGCGTGGCGAATGGCTGCTGGCCATGCTTGTGCGTGTTGCAAGGCAGCAAGGGAGCAAGCCCCAGCAAGCCAGGCACTTGCCTGCCAGTGCCAGCAAGCGTGGCATGCGTTGCTGTGCATGCATGCCAGCACCTAGCACAAAGCAGCTTCATCTCCCAAGTGCTACTAGGCAGCCATGTTGCGCATCGGTTTTTGCAAAATTTTGTTGTTTTAAATTTATTTAATTATTTTAATGAGGCTAGGCCTCGGTTTTTCCGGCCTATGCAAAATTTTGATTTTGACAAAATTTGGGTTAACCGGCTTAATTAATTGGATTAATTAAGTTGGATGTGGAATTTAGTGGGAGCTTCGTTAATTGCATGAACTAATTACGTCTTAATCACATAAAATGTTAAACAACTTTGACTAGTTTTAATTAGGCGCGTTAATTGGATTAACCACCTAAG
Source organism: Chenopodium quinoa (assembly GCF_001683475.1). Classification (NCBI taxonomy): domain Eukaryota; kingdom Viridiplantae; phylum Streptophyta; class Magnoliopsida; order Caryophyllales; family Amaranthaceae; genus Chenopodium; species Chenopodium quinoa. The sequence continues at coordinate 3,779,356 of NW_018742523.1, read as the reverse complement.
TTAGTTACTAGTTCGCGCGCGTTATGCATTGTTACTTGTTTTTTATTGTAAAATGCATGGGACATTCACATATAGTGAAAGGATGAATGGAAGATATATTGTTTCGCAGGTTTCGTGAAAATGACAACTAGTAGGGGTCGATTAGGATAGTAAATACGGACTGCGATCCGTTATGTATTTTTGTAAATCTAAAAACAGTCTGCGTACCGTTGTGTATTTTTGTACCTTAATATTTAGATAAATCCTAGTCGTAGTAGCTAGTAATTTTATTTTTGGCGAAGATTTCTCAAGACGACATTTAAAGACGAGCCAAGATGAAAACTCTTGAAGATTTGAAGATTTCAAGGAGTCTTGCTAGTTGCCAAATGCATCTTATTTCGTGTTTTCTATATATTATCATTCTTATATATGTGAATGATATGTTAGGTGCATGTTTAGGATTTCAAATGTTGCGATGATTAATTGAGTTCACTTAAATAAACCAACATAGAAACCCTAGGTCCCTAAAATAATGAGCTTAAATATGCCATTCCAAGAACAACACTTACCGAACTAATGCGCGTATGTGATGGGCTATGCCAAAGCGAGACATAACTATTTCCCTAGGAACGTAAGGTATACTTGGTATACAAGTTGTCTTGGTTAAGCTTAACGATATCGGTAAGGAGTCGTTAGATGTCGTGACAATGGAGATAAAATACTAATGTTAATGCGTGGATAAAAAGCTTAATAAGATTGAAAATTTGCATGAACGCTTTAAATTTCAAACTTATTGGTTTATGAATGGTTTTTCATTTCAAATTCTTTCAATTGTAGAAACATGTCTGCAATTAACTCAAACAATCAGTTTGCAATACGCTAAATTCTCGTTAAGGAGAAGTTGAGTGGGCCAAATTTTCTTGATTGGCAAAGGAATTTGCGTATTATTCTCATGCAAGAGCAAAAGGAATACATCCTTATGAGGAAATGCCCGACTCTCCCAATGAGGAGGTCACTCAGGCTTCTCTTAACCGATGGCAAAGTGCCCATCGGGATGTCAAATGCATCATGTTGGCCACTATGTCTCCGGACCTTCAAAAGACTTTCTTTGAAAAGGAGACGAATTTTGAGATCATATCTGAACTTTAGAATTTGTTTCAAGAGCAGGCCCAAACTGAAAGGTTCGAAACCCACAGGCAGATCCTTGAGAGCAAGCTCAAGAAAGGAGAGCCAGTCAGCCCGCATGTTCTTAAAATGATTGGATTGTTTGAGAACATGGAAAGGCTTGATGTTGGGTATTCGACCGAGATGGCAATTGACATCATTCTCCACTCGCTGCACAAAGGCTATGATCAGTTCAAGATGAACTATAATATGCACAGCATGGAGAAAACTCTCACCAAGCTTTATGGTATGTTGAAGCATGCCGAGCAAACCCTCAAAGATGAAGGAAAGCATGACATGCTCATGGTGAGAAAGGGCAAGCTATTTAAGCGCTCGAGCAAGAAGAGAAGCTTTAATTGGAAAAAGAAGAAGAACTTTCCGCCTAAGTCAAATGCTGCTAAAGGTGGCAAGGACAAGAAGGTAGCCTCTTCTAAATCCGATTTCGAATGTTTCTATTGCAAGAAGAAGGGACATTAGAAACGGGATTGCCTCAAATTCAAGGAAGATAAGAAGAATGGCACCGTTGCTTCTTCATCAGGTATTTTTGTTATAGACTTAAACTTCACTAGCAAAACCCATCATGGGTATTAGATATCGGATGTGGCTCACACCTTTGTTCCAATGCTTAGGGACAAAGGATAAATAGGAGGCTAGAGAAAGGAGAGGTCGAGCTATAGGAGGCTAGAGAAGGGATAAATAGGAGGCTAGAGAAGGGATAAATAGGAGGCTAGAGAAGGGAGATGAGCCAACGACATACAAACAAGCTATGGTGAGCCCCAACTCTACTTAATGGCAAGAGGCCATGAAATCCGAGATGGACTCCATGTCTGAAATCAAGTCTGGAACTTGGTTAATTTGCCCGAAGGTTATACACCTATCGGTTGCAAATGGATTTTCAAATTGAAAACAGATAAAGATGGAAATGTATCTATATACAAAGCAAGACTGGTGGCAAAAGGTTACAGGAAAATTCACGGAGTTGATTATGATGAAACCTTTTCACCAGTTGCAATGCTTAAGTCCGTCTGGATCATCCTAGCGATTGCTACATATTACGATTATGAAATATGGCAAATAGATGTCAAAACCGCCTTCCTTAATGGGATTTTGGAAGCAACTATATATATATATGACACAGCCGGAAGGTTTTGTTAATCCAAGAAATGCTGGGAAGGTATGCAAGCTTAAGAAGTCCATTTATGGACTAAAGCAGCCAAGCAGAAGTTGGAATTTGCGATTCGATGAAGCCATTAGCAAGTTTGGTTTCATCAAGAATCCAGATGAATCTTGTGTCTACAAGAAGGTCGGTGGGAGTGACATCGCATTCCTTGTCTTATATGTCGATGCCATATTACTCATTGGAAACAACACTAAATTGTTAGAGTCCGTAAAGGGCTTGCTGGGAAAGTGTTTTTCAAGAAGGACTTGGGAAAGGCACAGTACATATTGGGCATCAAGATCTATACAGATAGATCTAAGAGGATGATTTGATTGAGCCAAAGTACTTATATAGATAAGGTATTGGCACGATTCAAAATGGATGGAGCCAAGAGGGGGCACCTACCCATGTCCCATGGCATAATTCTCAGCAAGAAACAATGTCCATAGACACCTGATGAGCGAGAGAGAATGAGACATATTCCATATGCTTCGCTTATTGGATTGATCATGTATACCATGATATGTACTAGGCCGAACGTATCATATGCCTTGAGTGCTACGAGCCGATACCAATCAGACCCAGGAAAGGCGCATTGGACTGCGACCAAGAATATCCTAAAGTACCTGAAAAAGAAGAAGGATAAATTCCTGGTCTATGGTGGCTGTAATGAGTTGGTTGTTGAAGGTTATACTGACGTAAACTTCCAGACTGAAAGAGACGACTCCAAGTCGCAGTCAGGGTACATATTCTGCCTTAAAGGAGGAGTTTTTAGTTGGAAGAGTGCTAAGCAGAGCACCACTGCAGATTCTGCAACTGAAGCCGAATACTTGGCAGCTTCGGAAGCAACTAAGGAGGCAGTTTGGATTCGTACGTTCATTGGTGAAGTTGGTGTTGTACCCTCAATCAAGGGTCAAACAGACCTCTATTGTGATAACAATGGAGCTATTGCTCAGGCCAGGGAGCCAAGGGAACACTAGAAGGTCAAACATGTCAAGTCGCGATTTCGCAAGATAAGGGAATGGAAATCTGAGGGTGAAATCACAATTTGTAAGATTGGAACGGACGACAATGTAGCCAATCCTTTGACTAAACCTTTGTCTCAAGTGAAGCACAACAAGCACGTTGAGGTAATGGGGATCAAGCACATTGGATATTGGCTTTGATTTCCCTGTATAAATGTTTTAATTAAACTCGATGTCTTAATGTAAAACACTATGTTGAACCACTCAATTTTGGAGCAATTAAATTTTCTGCAAATTTAAGATTACTCCATATCTATTTAATTATGGTTTAGAATTAAATACTGAGTCCATTCAATTTTGAGAATATTCAAAACAGGGTATCAAGACCATGTCTTGGATAAAGAAACACATGTTAAGTTAATATTGAATATTTTAATCGAAAATTTATCCCTAATCGAGGTCTTTAAACGATGGACGATTAATGACCACTTGAGATTAGTGTGTAGTCTGATTTATAGCACCGTTTCTTGTGCTACAAGGACATGATAGTCATAAATCATTTGAACAGGTACTAGTTTGGAACTATACCGGATAGACCTATGAGAATGCTATAAGAGATATCAAATCGTCATAAGTATATTTCTCATTATAGCTATCGGAACCTTTTTCCTCTTGTTTGAGTACTAGTCATTTTGATGTTGTCAAACGTCTGCCGTAAATGGGGATTATAACGGCAACACTCAGTCGACTAGGTCCTCTTAGTAAGAGGAGCTTACAGTATAAGACTAGGAATGTCCCCCTATTAATAATAGGGAACATATCTTTGTTTTTTACAAAGCCTCTCGAAGAGAGAGACTAAGAAAATGCATGGTCGTGCTTAGATGGATTTTAGAAATCATCTTTTTATTGACAGTCAAACTCGAGAATCGAGAAACACTTCTGGACGAAATAAGGATGACGAAGAATCTTACCTTATAGTTCATGAAGAGACATTAAGCGACATAGGAAAAAGGGCTATACACAAATTGCACACTTGTCTGGAAGGAGAAGTGGGAGATTGAATGGAATAGTGTCCTTCCAACAAGTGTATTATTCCGATAGAGGGTTCAGAATTATTGAAAAGCTAATTCTTCAGTAAGGTCAAGTGATCGGAATGCCTAGGTGGAGGCCGCTTCCGATCAGTAATATTATTATACAATTAATATTACAGCTTAATCTTGACTGAACCCTTCGGGTCGAACCCAATCGCACGACCGATCCAAGACGACGAATCAATCCGAAGGATTTGATGAGTCGTCAGAGTTTTATGAATAAAGACGTCGGATATCGAGCTTAGAGCGTCGAGACCGAGCGTCGCAAGTCGAGTCGAATTTAGAATTCGACGAGACATGAAATCAATCAAGTTACAAGTTCGAGTTAGGCTGTAGCCTTGAATTGGCCTAGCCATGCGAGGGCTAGGCTATCTCAAGCTAGAATGTGCATCGCAATGCTAATCTAAAGCCTAGCATGCTAGGCGTGCTAGGCCCATGCATGCTAGCTAGCCACCGCATGCATCGCAAATCTCCCACATTGATTGAGAGTGGGAATTCAAGGTTCATTTCCCTATAAATACCAAGGTTTTGGGATTTTGGAAGAACACTTGAGTGGAACTAAAAAGGCATCTCCTTAGAAAGGTGAGAAAACCTTAAGTTCTTAAAACTCTAGTTTTTATTGGCCGGGTCCCGACTAACTTTCGGGACTTGGATCGTTGGGGCGAGTTCGAGACCTTCGCATTTGCGGGGTTAGAGTTTTGAAGTAAGAGCTCAGGATTCGAGGGAAGCACGCGCCAAGGGTAAGAATGTCTTTTCCTTATCTCTCTTAATTGTTGATTAATTTGTGAATGCATGCTTAGTCTCTTTAATTAGTGTGCGGGTCTTGGGCGGGTTTCTCTTCTGCATAGAGTCGGACTTTATGAAACCCAACAGTTTTTTGGGGAGAGTGATGCAAAAAATGGGTTCCTGCAATCTTTGATCGATCGTATTATGAAGTGCTTAGCTAGTGTATCCTTGTTGTTCAAGTATAATGGTGAAATATCTAGTTATTTGGTTCCGACTCGTGGGCTTCGTCAAGGTGATCCTATTTCCCCATATTTATTTTTGATTTGTGCCGATGATTTTTCCTCTCTATTATCAAAAGTGGCTAATGATAAAAATAATTCATGGGGCTCGAATTTGCAAGGGGCCGGGCTTCGCGAATTTCTCACTTAATTTTCGTGGATGATAGTATTTTATTTGCAAAAGCAACTCTGCAGGAATGCTCCAAATTAAAATTGCTGAAATTGTCAGTACGTATGAAAGGGCTCTGGGAAAAAAGTTAATCTTACTAAGACAGAGGTCGCTTTTAGCAAATGTGTCACTTTGGAGAAAAGAATGGAGATTATTGATACTCTTGGGGTTCGAGAAGTTTATAAGCATGAGAGGTATTTTAGCTTGCCCACCATTATCGGAAAATTAAAGAAAGCTTATTTTGGGATCTTGAAAGAAATGATGTGGAAAAAGTTGCAGTGTTTAAAAGAGAAACTACTCTTGAGACCAGGGAAGGAAGTGCTAATTAAAGCTGTCGCCCAAGTAATTCCTACATATATGATGAGTATATTTAGGATCCCTGATGGTCTAATTGATGAAATACACTCACTTTTGGCGAAATTTTGGTTGGGTTCTAAAAGGTCAACAAGGAAAATGCACTGGCAAAAATGGGAGTACCTTTGCCTTCCCAAGTCGATGAGAGGAATGGGCTTTCGGGATCTTCGAGTCTTCAACCAAGAATTACTCGCTAAGTAAGGATGGCGGTTGTGTAATAATCCGAATTCACTCCTTCATAGTGTTCTTAAAGCAAGATATTAAAAAAATTCAGGTTTCTTGAATGCGATGAGAGGACACGATCCTAGATATAGTTGGAGAAGCATTTAAGGTTCGAAAGCTCTTCTTTTTGATGGTTTGAAGTGGAGAGTGGGGAATGGGGCTTCGATTCGTGTTTGGGATGATGCTTGGCTTCATGGTGATAGGTCACATTTTGTTCCAACCCCCAACGCTGACATTAACCTTGAGCTTAGAGTTTGCGAGTTTATTGATTATGATAGAGGCTGCTGGTGTTTGGAGACTCTAGATTCTGTTTTCTCTAAAAGTGACAATGAAGTTTTTGATAGCAACTACAAGAGGGGGGGTGAATTGTAGTTTTGGTAAAGTAGTAGACTTTTTGCAGAAATTAAACGATGTAAAACAATAAAGAGAAATGATATGGGCTTTTCTGAATTTCCACTATGTAAATCAAACCCTTTTACAAGTGAATAATAAACCCGAATGAAGTTCCACAAGAATGGAACTTGTTCCCAACTCTCTCAAAAGTTTCGACTCTGAAACCTCCTGTACCTCACAAGTTACAACTCTCCTAATACCCCAAGATCCCAATTACAATATGTAATACAAGACCTAATGTACTAGAGAATATAAGAAGTATTTAGGGACTCTCTTCACGCTATTAGATAAATTACTCACTGGAATATTAATGCTCAAGAAGTCTACTTTACTAAGATCGATTGCATGAGTTTATATAGTTGAAGCAAAGTCATTAGTCACCTTCCATAACTCCCATGTACACATGTCTCCATGTAGTGGAGAGTAAGTGCTAGGTGGAGGACATGGGGTGTCTTCCATTGCTTGCTCATCAATCCACAACAAACTCAAAAAAGTCTCCTATAATTTTGCCATGAAACAACCGAGTGAAGTGTACGATAAAACGATTATTTTGACCTCTTTCAAAAAGATATTTTGTTTAAAAAAAGATATTTTATAAATCACTTTATTTATCAATAATATAAAAAGATATTCTTATTAAAAAGATAATAACTAAATTAGATTAATTTATTTATTAAAACGATAGACAATTAAAAAGATAATAAATTAATTTGATTAATTTATTAAAATATTAAATATCCCTTTTACTATAAAACAATCTTCTTAAAACAGTGTATATCATATTCCTTTAAAACTAATTCCAATTGAAAGTTATTTATTTTATCCTTGATAATAACGTGCCTCATTGAGTTCTAAACCAACTTATATTCCAAGTACTTACAAATTATCTAGAATGTGATTTTGATCGTTGTACTTGCGTGAATGCTACTCCGCATTCCTGAATTTGTGTTCCTACTCCGGAACGATCCTTGTTGTATGAACCTTTCATTTACCAAAGATTTAAAACACACATTCGTCGAGTTTGTCAGTTTGTTAATCAAAACCATAAGGGTCAACAATATTCCCGCTTTTTGATGATGATAAACACTGACAAACTTAGGTAAATAAATATTGTCCAGGCATGCAAATGAAAACTTTAAGAACAAAAAATTAAAACAAGCATAAAAAAAGGACTATAAAAATAAACTAAAAGACTTAGACATACGAAAATTAAAAAACAGAGAGAACTTGAACTCTTAGCAAAACTCACGAAAATGTACCTCATGCATGTTTATCCTGGCAATACTTTGAACCTCCATGAAGTTTGTCCTTTTCTCCCTCTGGCATTATCAAAAGAACAGTTTGATACACTCCTACTACGCTACATACGGGGCAGTAAGCTCAAATATAGAAAAGTAAAGGCAAGTTATATACCAAGCAAGTAACATCATGCATATCATCAAGTATTAATCCTAATGAGCCAAGTTCCATAATAAAATAGAAAGTGAAAAATATCAACAGATTACCAGAAATAAAATATTACAAACCAAGAAAATAAAATTATTCAAAGTTTTCAAATAGCAATCAAACGGATGGTTTATGGGGCACGGTTTTCAGGTGGATCTTCCTTCTCCTCCACTTCCTCGTAAGCAACCCTGTGGATGGTCTCAAGGATCTCCTTGTGACTCTCAGCAATCCTTGCTTCAGTGGCTGCTATACGATTGTCTTGTGCCTCAATCATGGTGTTCACATGCTCTTGAATTTGACCCCTAACAGCTGTTATCATGTGTGCCATCTCATCTAGTCTTGCCATCACATTCGATGATAATTTTGCAAGGTCTGCCTTGACCTGTTGAACATCATAAACAGGTGCACTTGTTCCACTAAAAGCAGCAAAACCAAAGGGCTATGAAAGTGGAGAAGACTGTGTAGGAGGAGGCGGTGTAGAAAGAGTTTGTGTGGGAACTGAGGAAGGTTCCGATTCAAAAGGAACTTGTGCAGTAGGAACAATAGAGGCAGTGTGTTTTGAGGAACTTGCATCCTTAACATGAATAGGCTCAAAAGGAAAAGAAGGGGCAGGGAATTTTGCTTTTGAAAATAGTCTGGCACTCGTTCTTGTTCCCTTCCTAACAACAGGAGAAGGGGTGTTCTCTCTTTCACTCATAGTGTTCTCACTGCTATCTTCTTCCCCATCAGATTTTGTTTCCTCCCTCTTTTCTTCCCCCTCAGATTGTGTTTCCTCCCTCTCTTCTTTCTCACTGCTTATTGAGTGCATATCTCCCTCAGGCTCACAATCAATCTCCTCACTCTCTTCAACCTGCGCTTTCCCTTTCTTCACTTTCCTCTCAATTTTTGTTTTTTCCTTCCCATCTTTTGTACGAGGTATGAATTGAATCTTCCCTCCCTCTATCTCCAAACTTAGTCTATGCAAGGAATGTTCAGATAGAATGTTGTCAGGTTTCAAATAGGTGGGAGTTTCAGACTCAATACTTATACCAAAAGACTGAAACAGAACAATGAGAAGAGGACCGTAGGGATTTGTGGCTTTTTCAGCATAGTAAATGAGATGCTCTATCATTAATTTAGGGAAATTGATCAAAATTTTCTTGGATAGGCAGAAAATGATTGAGGCATCAAGAAGAGAAACAGTGCTACGTTTTTGTAGCCTAGGCAGAATGCCCTTTCTTGTGAAGGTGAAGAGCAGTTTGTGAAGAGGAGAAATTTTTTTGTGATGGGAGGTAACTACTTTCGGATTTCCCCCTATGAATTTCAGAATTTTGGACTCATTGTATTTTCCTATCTGAATTGATTGTTTTTGTTTGATATAGGAACAATGATTATGATTGGGAACTTGAAACAAATTTGCCAAATATTGCGCATCAAATTGAATTCTTTTTCTTTTAATAGTAGCCGAACATGCAACACCATTATATTCAAAATTTCCCTAGAAGTCAAATAAAAGTTTGGGGTAAACAGGGGATATAGAACATTTGTGGAACAAGTAAACCTAGTTTTGACATTCAATTAAATTAAGAAATTCGGTAAACTTACATTCAAAACACCAATCGTAATTGATGTGATATCCTAAGGAGTAATTCCATTTTTAACTAGTGGTTTCCTTTCGCCTTTTCTGATATCCAACCTTTGAGGTGGTTGCCTTCTTCTTCGGCAGTGCAGGAGGGTGGATGACTGAGATTGAAACTGGTTCTGGCGACTCCTTCTCCATTGGTGTCGATCGTGGTTTGCGAGTGGAAGAGGATTTTGGTGTTGGTTGTGAGTTGAGGTTTGTCTTCATTGTTAAGGAATGAATGAAGAAGATGGATGGTGTATGTAGGAGATATATTACGGGTGTGGTTTATGGAGGTGAAGTGACGGTTTAGGTGGAGTATGGAAGAGTAGAAAGAAAAGGTGAATTGGGAAGAGTAATTGTGAGTGGGGCAAATAATGGGTATAATGATGATTAATTATGGGAGGTGTAATTTTATTGAAATTGAAATATTTGAACCAAAAGATAAAAAAAAAATAAAAGGATAAAAAAAAAAAATAATAATAATAAGTTAAGTTAAGTTATACTCTCCTTATCTTACGGTTAACAAAATAACAAACAAAAGAAATCTTTTTGTGATTTTATAAATTTTGATAAGAATGAACAAAAAGGTATAAAATAAAGATAAAAAAAATAAAAAAATTTCGAAAATTACGTGAGGTAATTTTCTTGAGTTGAATACAGAGAGATTGACATAGGTAGGAATAGGAACTTGAAACAACATGGCTCATTAATCATAATGTATTAACAATATACACAAGTGACTTATTTATACTTTCACAAACCATCCCCTTGGGTAATTTGAACTGTGTTATGCACACAAGGGTGAGCATAGCATAGCAACGTTCATTGTAATGGACGTACCTTAAGGGGTTCAACGACAAAAGTCACTTAAGCCGTAGCATTCCCAGTTAAGATATCAACAATTTGACATTCTGTAGAGATAAAATCTAATCTTATTAAGCCTTTTTCAACATTATCCTTTAAAAATTGATGTCGTACATGAATATGCTTAACCTTAGAATGATAGACTGGATCCTTAGATATACAGATTGCACTTGTATTGTCACAATGAATGTGAATACAGTCTAGAATTATGCCAAAATCACGTAACTGTTGCTTTATCCACAATAATTGGGAACAACATGCAATAACTGATGTGCTCCAAGAAACAGTGGATCTGTTTCTTGGAACTCCAAGAAACCATGCAAGAACCTAATAATTGAACCATACTTGATGTGCTCTTGCGATACACGAGATCTCCAGCATAATTGGCATCAGCATACCCTCTTAAATCGTAAGTATCACTTCTAGGATAAAAAAGACACATATCCTTCGCCCCTTTTAAATATCTTAGAATTCTCTTTACGGCAGTAAGATGCGATTCCTTTGGAACAGATTGGAATCTTGCACATAGACCTACACTAAACGAAATGGCAGGTTTGCTTGCAGTTAAATACAACAAAGAACCAATCATACCTCTGTTTTTTGTTTGGTCCACACGAGTTACCTTAGGATCTTCGTCCAACCTTGTGGTTGTTCCCATAGGAGTGTGGTTGATCTTTGTGTTTTCCATATTATATTTTTTTAATAATTCGTTCACGTACTCCTGCTGATGAATCATTATTCTTTCGTCAGTTTGTTTAATTTGGAGCCCAAGGAAGAATATGAGTTCCCCCATCATGCTCCACTCAAACTCACTACTCATTAAATCAGCAAAATACTTGCACAAAGATTCGTTAGTTGCACAAAAAATAATATCATCAACATATAATTGTACAACTAATAAGTGAGTTCCTTTAGATTTTATAAATAAAGTTTTGTGAATTTTTCCTCTTTTGAAATCAGTATCTATAAGAAACTTTGATAATCTTTCATACCATGCCCTAGGGGCTTGTTTCAATCCATAAAGTGATTTATCAAGCTTAAAGACATGGTTTGGAAAATTTGGATTTTCAAATCCAGGGGGTTGTTCAACATAGAAATTTTCTTTGAGTAAACCATTTAAAAAAGAACATTAACGTCCATTTGATAAATTTTAAAACCCATAAATGCACCAAATGCGATTAAAATGCGAATAGCCTCTAATCTAACTACAAGAGCAAAAGCCTCCTCAAAATCAATACCTTCCTGTTAGTTATATCATTTGACAACCAATCTTGTTTTGTTCCTTACAATTGTGCCGTGCTCATCTACCTTATTCCTGTACACCCATTTAAGACCAATAACTTTTTGATTAGTTAGTTTGGGTTCAAGATGTCATACCTTGTTTCTTTCGATGTCATTGAGTTCCTCTTGCATAGCAACTATCCATTTAGCATCTTCCAAGGCTTCCTTGTGATTACGAGGTTTGGTTATTGACAAGAATGTGTTGACGGCACAAAAGTTCCTTAGTTGGGATGTCGTTTGAGTTCCCTTGCTCAAGTCACTTATGATTTTATCTAGGGAGTGTAACTTTTGATGCTTCCACGGTTTTGGTTGGAATGTTTGAGCAGGGATAAGATTGTTGATATCTTCTGTTTCTTCTTCTTCCATTGCTTCAATTGTTTCATCAAGTCGTTCTTCTGCATTCTCTTCTTCTTGAGGATTGGGAACAGGAACTTCATCATTGGTTGGAACTTCATTATGTTAAGCAAGTTCTTGTTCACCATTTTCGACAACTCTTGTAAGCTGCCTTCTGGGTATTATTTCGTCATCTTGGTCTGTCGAACGAATGAGAACAATTTCCAAATCTCCATTTTCATAATCCTCTATACAATTATAAATGTTAGATTCATAAAAAAATTACATGTATACTTTCTTCTACATGCATAGTTCTCTTATGATATACTCTATAAGCTTTTCTATTAGATTCATATCCTAAAAAGACTGCTTCATCACTCCTCTCATCAAATTTTCCAATGTTTTTTTTGTCATTATTATGAACGAAGCATTTTCATCCAAAAGCTCCTAAATGAGCAATATTTGGCTTAATTCCTTTCAGCAATTCATAAGGAGTCTTGTTCACCATAGGTCTAAGCATGGCCTTGTTAAATATATAGCATGCGGTATTGACAGCTTCTGCCTAAAAATTCCTTGGGAGCCCACTAGTTATAAGCATTGTCCTTGCCATATATTCCAAGATTCTGTTTTTCCTCTCAACAACGTCATTTTGTTGAGGTGTTCTGGGAGTAGAAAAGTTATGACTTCTTCCCTGTTCCTTGCACAAATCATCAAACTTGGAATTTTCAAATTCCGTGCCATGATCACATCTTATGTGAATTAGTTGACGGCCTAATGATTTTTGAGCTCTATTTATGAAGGTCACAAACATATCAAAAGTTTCATCTTTACTATGCGAAAATATGACCCACGTAAATCTAGAGTAGTCATCTACTAAGACCAAAACATACTTTTTTCCACTTCTACATTGAACTCTCATGGGACCACACAAATCCATATAAATAAGTTCCAATGGTTTTATGGTGCTCACCATTTTCTTTTATAGATGATCGAACTTGATTTCCTTTTATATAGGCTTCACAAACTTTTTCATTTAGGAACTTGATGGAAGGAAGTCCAATTACCAAGTCCTTTGACATTAGTTTGTCAAGCAGTGAAAGGCTAGCATGTCCAAAGCATTTATGCCACAAAGGCGGATCATCCTCAATAACACTTAGACAAGTCAAGTTGTTCCTCGGAACCTTATTTAGGTCCACACTATACGTGCTCCCTTTACAAGTTCCTTCCAAATTGATTTTCCTAGTGTCATTGTTGATGATACTGCATTTTTCGGAAGAAAAACTTACAGAGTTTCCTTTGTCGCAAAATTGAGAAATACTGAGTAGACTATGTTTTAAACCCTCGACTAAGAATACTTTATCAATTGCATGGGAACTTGACCTTCCAACTTTGCCTATGGCAACAATTTTCCCTTTCTTATTATCTCCAAAGGTCATCGTTCCCCCCGTATAGGCTGTCAGTGAGAGAATTTTGATTCATCTCCTGTCTTGTGCTTGGAACAACCGCTATTGAGGTACCACTGGTTGTTTCCCCTCACTACGACCTGCAAAAGAAATTAAGGGTTAGTAGTATGAACTCCTTCTTTCATGGGTTCCTGTGTTGACATAGTTAAATCTAATTTCTTTTGCCAAACATAATTCAAATTTTTATTGTACTGGTTAAGCCTTTTAGTATAATCTACACTACGATGTTCCTTTTTACCACAAAACGATGTACAGTGTCGCTAGGCAAATATGTTGGTTTTCGTAGAGTCCGACTCTATGCGGAAGAGAAATCCATCCAAGACCCGCCCACTAATTAAGGCAACTAAGCATGTAATCACACATTAAACAACAATTAAGAGAGAGAAGGAAAAGACATTCATACCCTTGGCTCGTACCCAAGAACCCGACCCAAACGATCCTAGTCCCGAAGATCACCAACGGCTCGTACCCAAGAACCCGACCCGAACGATCCTAGTCCCGAAGGTTAGTCGAGACTTAACCAATTAAAACTAGAGTTTTACGAACTTAAGGTTTTCTCACTTTTCTAAGGAGATGCCTTTTTAGTTTCACTCAAGTGTTCTTCCCAAATCCCAAAACTTGGGTTTTTATAGGGAAATGAACCTTGATTTCCCATTCTCAATCAATGTGGGAGATTTGCAATTTTTCCAATTTTATTTTAATCAAAACAAAAATAAAATTGCAATTCAATCACCAAGTTACAAGCGGCAAAATTAGGAGAGGGAGAAGGTGAGGACCAGCAAGGGAGGGGACCAACCCACCTTGCTCCCAAAGGTAATGACAAAGCATCGGTCCTCACTTAGCAAAACCGGACCACCATGGCACGTGGTTGGCTGGTAGCCTACCTTGGCTGCCAAGGCTGGGCAACCTGGCCAGCCAGCCAGTGCATGCGTGTTGCTAGCGAGCCACGCATGTTGGGCGATGATGCTAGGCGAGGCATAGCGTGCTGCTGCCAGCTAGCACACACGCACAGCCCAGCATGCCTAGCATGGTGCTGGTTGGTGCGTGGTGATATGCGACGCTGCTGCTTCCAGTGTCTAGCATGCTAGCAAGGCCTAGCCTTGCGATGCTTTCTTGGCTAGCGATGGCTGGGCTCTTAGCATTCTAGCACGCACTTAAGATTGCGATGCTTGCGATGGCTAGCTAGCATGCATGGCCCTAGCACGCCTAGCATGCTAGGCTTGCGGCTAGCATTGCGATGCGCATGCTTACTCGAGATAGCCTAGCTCTCGCATGGCTAGGCCAATGCGAGGCTATGGCCCAACTCGAACTTGTAATTTGATTGATTTCACGTCTCGTCGAATTCTAAATTCGACTCGACTTGCAACGCTCGGTCTAGACGCTCTAAGCTCGATATCCGACGTCTTTGTTTGTAAAACTCTGACAACTCATCAAATCCTTCGGATCGATTCATTGTCTCGGATCGGTTGTTCGATTGGGTTCGACCCGAAGGGTTCAGTCATGATTAAGCTGTAATATTAATTGTACATTAATATTACTGATCGGAAGCGGCCTCCACCTAGGCATTCCAATCACTTGACCTCACTGATGAATTAGCTTTCTAATAATTCTGAACCCTCTATCGGAATAACACACTTGTTGAAGGACACCATTCCTTTAAATCTCCCACTTGTCCTTCCGGACAAGTGTGCAATTAGTGTATAACCCTTTTCCTATGTCGCTAAATGTCTCTTCATGAACTATAATGTAAGATTCTTCGTCATCCTTATTACGTCCAGAAGTGTTTCTCGATTCCCGAGTTCGACTGTCAATAAAAAGATTATTTCTAAAATCAATCTGAGCACGACCATGCATTTTCACACTCTCGCTCTTCGAGAGGCCTTGTAAACAACAAAGACATGTTCCCTATTGTTAATAGGGGAACATTCCCAGTCTTGTACTATAAGCTTCCCTTACTAAGAGGACCTACTCGCCTGATTGTTGCCGTTATAATCCCCATTTACGACAGACGTTTGAAAACTTCAAAACGACTAGTACTCAAACAAGAGAGTTTTCAATACTCACGATCGAGGAAAAAGGTTCTGATAGCTATAATGAGAAATATACTTATGACGATTTTGATATCTCTTAAAGTATTCCCATAGGTTTATCCGGTACAGTTCCAAACTAGTACTTGTGCAAATGATTTATGACTATCATGTCCTTGTAGCACAAGAAACAATGCTCTAAATCATACTACACACTAATCTCAAGTGGTCATTAATCGTCCATCGTTTAAATTAAATGACCTCGATTAGGGATAATTTTTGATTAAAATATTCAATGTTCACTTAACAGGTGTTTCTTTATCCAAAACATGGTCTTGATACCCTGTTTTGAATATTCTCTGAAATTGAATGGACTCATTATTTAATTCTAAACCACAATTAAATAGATATGGAGTAATCATAAATTTATAGAAAATTTAATTTCTCCAAAATTGAATGGTTCAACATAGTGTTTTATATTAAGACGTTAAGTTTAATTCAAACATCTATACAGGGAAATCAAAGCCAATCTCCAATGTGCTTGATTCCCATTGCCTCAACGTGCTTGTTGTGCTTCACTTGAGACAAAGGTTTAGTCATAGGATCGCCTACATTATCGTTCGTTCCAATCTTACAAATTATGATTTCACCTTCGGATTTCCATTCCCTTATCATGTGAAATCGCCGCTTGATATGTTTGACCTTCTGATGTTTCGTAGGCTCCCTGGCCTGAGCAATAGCTCCATTTTTATCACAATATAGGTCTATTGGACCCTTAATTGAGGGTACATCACTAAGTTCACCAATGAACTTACGAATCCAAACTTCCTCCTTAGCTGCTTACGAAGCTGTCAAGTATTCGGCTTTAGTTGTAAAATCTGTAGTGGTGCTCTTGTTAGTACTCTTCCAACTAAACGCTCCTCCATTAAGGCAAAATATGTACCCCGACTGCGACTTGGAGTCGTCTCTATCAGTTTGGAAGCTCGCATCAGTATAACCTTCAACAACCAAATCATTACGGCCACCATAGACCAGGAATTTATCCTTGTTCCTTTTTAGGTACTTTAGGATATTGTTGGCCGCAGTCCAATGCGCCTGTCCTGGGTCTTATTGGTATCGGCTCGTAGCACTTAAGGCATACGATACATTCAGCCTAGTACACATCATGGCATACATGATCGATCCAATAAGCGATGCATATGGAATCTGACTTATTCTCTCTTGCTCATCAGGTGTCTGTGGACACTGTTTATTACTGAGAGTTATGCCAAGGGACATGGGTAGGTGCCCTCTCATGGCCCCTTCCATGTTCAATCGTGCTAGTACCTTATCTATATATAATTACTTTGGCTCAATCCAATCATCCTCTTAGATCTATCCCTATAGATCTTGATGCCCAATATGTACTGTGCCTCTCCCAAGTCCTTCATTGAAAAGCACTTTCCCAGCCAGCCCTTTACGGACTCTATCAGTTTAATGCTGTTTCCAATGAGTAATATGTCATCGACATATAAGACTAAGAATGCGATGTCACTCCCACTGACCTTCTTGTAGACACAACACTCATCTGGATTCTTGATAAAACCAAACTTACTAATGGCTTCATTGAATCGCAGATTCAAACTTCTGCTTGTCTGCTTTAGTCCGTAAATAAACTTCTTAAGCTTGCATACCTTCCCGGCATTGCTAGGATCAACAAAACCTTCCAAAATCCAATTAAGGAAGGCAGTTTTGACATCCATTTGCCATATTTCATAATCGTAATATGCAACAATTGCTAGGATGATCCGGACGAACTTAAGCATTGCAACTGGCGAAAAGGTTTCATCATAATCAACTCCGTGAATTTGCTTGTAACCTTTTGCCACCAGTCTTGCTTTGTATATAGATACATTTCCATCTTTTTATGTTTTCAATTTAAAAATCCATTTGCAACCGATAGGTGTGTAACCATTGGGCAAATTAACCAAGTCCCAAACTTGACTTTCAGCCATGGATTTCATCTCCAATTTCATGGCCTCTTGCCATTTAGCAGAGTCGGGGCTCATCATAGCTTGTTTATATGTCGCTGGCTCATCTCCATCCATAACTACGATGTCTTGATCTTCGGTTAAGACAATACCAAGGTATCTGTCTGGTTAAGATCTTGGCCGTTGCGACCTACGCAGGCTAATAGGTTGAGCATTTGCATTGTCGGTTTGACTTTGACCAATGTCAACAGCTGCTTCTAAAGCACTTTGATTGTCATTTTTGTCATGTTGACTTTGTTGCTCTACCTCTTGAACTTCGTCGAGTTCGATTTATAGGGAAATAAACCTTGATTACCAATTATCAATCAATGTGGGAGATTTGCAATTTTCCCCATTTTATTTTAAACAAAAAATAAAATAAAATTGCAATTCAATCACAAAGTTACAAGTGGCAATAGGAGGAGAGGGAGAAGGTGAGGACAACCAAGGGAGGGGACCAACCCACCTTGCTCCCCAAGGCAATGACCAAGCACCGGTCCCCACTTAGCAAAACCAGACCACCATGGCACGTGGCTGGCTAGTAGCCTGCCAAGGCTGCCAGTTGCCGGCTAGCACCAAGGCTAGGCAGCCTGACAAGCAAGCCAACACATCGCACAGCCAGCTGCAAGCATGTACAGCCAGCCAGTGCATGCGTGCTGCTAGCGAGCCACGCGTGCTGGGCGCTGCTGCTAGGTGAGGCATAGCGTGCTGCAGCCTGCTAACACACACACACAGCCCAGCATACCTTGCACACTGCTGGCTGGTGCGCGGTGTTATGCGACGCTGTTGCTTCTAGCGCCTAGTAGGCTAGCAAGGCCTAGCCTTGCGATGCATGCTTGGCTAGCTATGCGCCAGCGCCTAGCATGCTAGCAAGGCCTAGCCTTGCGATGCTTTCTTTGCTAGCAATGGTTGGGCGCTTGGCATGCTAGGACGCACGCAAGGCTGCGATGGCTATCTAGCATGCATTGCCCTAGCACGCCTAGCATGATAGGCTTGCGGCTAGCATTGCGATGCGCATGCTAGCTCGAGATAGCCTAGCTCTCGCATGGCAAGGCCAATGTGAGGCTACGGCCTAACTCGAACTTGTAACTTGATTGATTTCACGTCTCGTCGAATTCTAAATTCGACTCGACTTGCGACGCTCGGTCTCGACGCTCTAAGCTCGATATCCGACGTCTTTGTTCGTAAAACTCTGACGACTCATCAAATCCTTCGAATTGATTCGTCGTCTCGGATCGATTGTTCGATTGGGTTTGACCCAAAGGGTTCAGTCAAGATTAACCTATAATATTAATTGTACATTAATATTACTGATCGGAAGAGGCCTCCACCTAGGCATTCCGATCACTTGACCTTACTAAGGAATTAGCTTTCTAATAATTTTGAACCCTTTACCGGAGTAATACACTTGTTGGAAGGACACCATTCCTTTCAAGATCCACGTACTTCTTTTTCTTAGTATTGAACTTCTTTTTGTGGATATAGCCTAGACCTTCTGTTCTTTTTGTTTGAGCTTCTTGTACCCACTTAGGAACACCCATACTTACAACACTTCTACTTCTTCTTGCAATTTCTAAATCCTTTTCTAGTTTCTCATTTTTATCATTAGTATCCTTTTACTCTTTCATAATGTATTCTAACTCAGTATTGAACATGATTAAAGGAACTTCGGTGGACTTGTAAGAATTAATATTGGTGCACAACATTTTATATTGAGTCAATAAACATTCAGCATTATGTTTTCACTGTTGACTCTCTCAAGGGATTCTTTTAACATGAAATTTTTATCCAATAATTCAAAGAATCTACCTTGTACATCATTTCTTGAGTCATTTAAATATTTGACATGATCTCTACGTATTCCAGTGGCCTTTTTGACTTTCCTTAGCTTTTGACATAATTCTTTTTAGTCATCCAAGGTTTCTAATAATAAAGAGATTAATTTTTCCTTTGAAAATGATTTCAAATAACTAGGTTGAATGCTTACCTCATCTTCATGCTTCGCCATTAGACAGAGATTGGCAACTTCTTCATCAGTTTGTTCCTGTTCCTCTTCTTCGAAACTTGAGTCTCCCCACGTGGAAATCATAGCTTTCCTGAAATTTGTTTTAGAAAAGTTAGGTTTTATATTTTTACTTTGATCAATTTCTTTACCTTTGCTTTTCTCAGATTCCCATAAAGGACACTCCTTGATAAAGTGATTTGTGCTACCACATTTGTGACAAGAAGATTTGTCTCTTTAGTCTTGATTTTTCTTGCTATATGATTTCTTCTTATCTGTAAATTTGTTGTTTCGGTAGAAATTCTTCAGCCTTCTCACCAACATAGCATCTTCTTCTTCATCGATATCGGACTTCTCCTCGGATTCTTCATCAGCTTTTAAAGCTAGTCCTTGACTATTGACGGTTTCTTAAGTTCTATTGTTCATTTGAATCTCATGGGTTATTAGGGAACCCGCAAGCTATTCAAGGTTGAACTTAGTGAAATCCTTGGCTGCCACCTTGGCTCTCCATCTCTCGTTCTATAGAAGACTCCTTAACACCTTACGAACCTGTTCATCTATGGGAATAATCTTACCAAGATACGTTAGTAATATTTTTGAATCTAGTAAACATATCTTTAATTAATTCCTTATTACCCATTTCGAAACGTTCATATTGTGATAACAAAATGTCAATTTTAGAACGTTTAACATCATAGGTTCCTTCGTGTGTTACTTTCAGTAAATCCCAAATTTCTTTGGCAGTCTTTCTCCCTTTAACACGTGTGTGTTCATTAGGGCCAAGTCCCCATATTAAATTTTTTTTGGCAGTAACATTTAATTCAAGTTTTTCAAAATTAGATTTTTCATATTAATCCAAAGGCTTAGGGATTACCTCGTTATTAGTATATGTCTTAGTGACTTTGTATTCTCCTAATTGAATAACTCTTCATACCTGATAGTTGTCTGATTGGGCGAAGATCTCCATCTTGTCCTTCCAATACGAGTAGTACTTACCATTAAAATATGGAGGCCTTTGAATTGATGAACTTCGAAATTCTCGTTCCTCTTTGTATGCCATCATCCAAGAACTTGCTCAACAGGGTTGCCTGATATTTCTGAGTTCTCGCTCTGATACCAACTGAAATTTTAGATAACAACTACAAGAGGGGGGTGAATTGTAGTATAGGTAAAGTAATTTACTTTTTGCAGAAATTAAACGACGTAAAACAATAGAGAGAAATAATATGGGATTTTTTGAATTTACACTATGTAAATCAAACTCTTTTACAAGTGAATAATAAACTCGAACGAAGTTCCACAAGAACGGAACTTGTTCCCAGCTGTCTTAAAAGTTTCGACTCTGAAACTTCCTTAACCTCACAAGTTACAACTTTCACAATACCCCAAGATCCCAATTACAATAAGTAATACAAGACTTAATGTACTAGAGAATATAAGAAGTATTTAGGAACTCTCTTCACGCTATTAGATAAATTACTCATTGGAATATTTATGCTCAAGAAGTCTACTGTACTGAGATCTATTGCATGAGCTTATACAGTGAAAGCAAAGTCATTAGACACCTCCCATAACTCCCACATACACATGTCTCCAAGTAGTGGAGAGTAAGTGCTAGGTGGAGGACATGGGGCGTCTTCCTTTGCTTGCTCATCAATCCACAACAAACTCAATAAAATCTCCTATAATTTTGCCATAAAACAACCGAGTGAAGTGTATGATAAAACGGTTATTTTGACTCTTTCGAAAAGATATTTTTTTTAAAGAAAGATATTTTATAAATCACTTTATTTATCAATAATATAAAGAAGATATTCTTATTAACAAGATAATAAATAAATTAGATTAATTTATTTATTAAAACGATAGACAATTAAAAACATAATAAATTAATTTGATTAATTTATTAAAATATAAAATATCCTTTTTACTATAAAACAGTCTTCTTTAAACAGTGTTTATCATATTCCTTCAAAACTAATTCTAATTGAACGTTATTTATTTTATCCTTGATAATAACGTGCATCACTGAATTGCAAACCAACTTATATTCCAAGTACTTACAAATAATCTATAATGTGATTTTGACCGTTGTACTTGCGTGAATGCTGCTCCGCATTCCTGAATTTGTGTTTCTACTTGCGTGAATGCTACTCCGCATTCCTGAATGCTACTCCGCATTCCTGTATTAGTGAAGTGTATGAACCAAAGACTTAAAACACACATTAGTGGAGTTTGTCAGTTTGTTCATCAAAACCATAATGGTCAACAGATAAGCAAGCTGTTTTGCAGGTTCCTTTGTCTAAATCCTTCCCACCTGACAGTCACTGTTGGTGGCCTACGTCAAGTGGTGTATATACTGTTAGAAGCGGGTATTGGCTTGGGAGACTTGGGTACATTAGATGTTTGGAGCTGCTTCAGGGTTCGAATGCTGGTGATGTGTGGGATGTGGTGTGGAAGTTGGATGGTCCGCTTAAGCTAAGTCATTTCATTTGGCGGGCTTGTAAGGGGCTTGTAAGGGGCAATTGGCTGTGATGGATATATGCTTTTTCATCGCCACATTGGTGTTACTAGAGGCTGTCAGATTTGTGGAGCAAATGAGGAAACGATTTTACACTCATTATTTGAGTGTAAATATGCAGCAGAAATTTGGAGGTACAGTGACTTTATTGAGATACTTGATTCAAGCCGGAATACTTCATTTGCTGAAAGGTTGTGCTGGGTTGCCAGTTCGGTGAGTAAGGAGAAGCTGTGGACTTTTGCGGCATTATCTTGGGCTGCTTGGCATTGCCGTAACTCTCACATTTTGGATGGAGCGTCTAATGTTTAGGCGATTGATATGGCTGTGGGTTTTATCAGGCTGTGCTTCGATTATGGGAATTATCAAGCGAAGGTAAGAGGGCCTGTCTTGAGAAGTATTGCTGCTACTGCTGTAAAGTGGTCTCCTCCCCCCTGGTGTGGTCAAGGTGAATGTTGATGCGCATGTACCAAGTGGTAATGGTGCTCAGTTTGGAGCTGTCATTGGTGACTCTAATGGGCATCAACTTGCTGCTGTTGTGAAGAGAACGGATGCAATCTGGTCGCCTGCTGTAGCTAAAGCTGCAGCTGCTAGATATGGGCTGGAAGTTGCAAGACGCCTGGGTTTGATAGGATTATCCTCGAGAGTGATGTGCTTGTGGCTGTTCGGGCTATCCAGACTAAACACAGGGGCAATGCTTCAATTTTCTTGATTTATGATGATGTAGTACGGTTAAGCGAGAGTTTTATTTCTTTTTCCTGTAAACATATTATACATAATGGGAATACTGTTGTCCATTATGTTGCTAGGTGGGTAACTAGATCAGAGACAGAGCGTATTTGTATGAACTCTTTTCCCTAAAGCCTACATACTGGTGAATCTTGATTTTATATAATCTCCAAAAGTTCTTTCAAAAGAAAAATAAAAATAAAAAAAAAGGAATTTGTTTGGAGAAGACAGCATATGATTTATGAAAGTTAATGAGTTGATCTAATAGTTGACTTTACAAATATAAAATGTAAATATATATAAGTAATCCAAAACATAGATTCTTGAATATGGTAGACTTTTATTAGCTTATTGTAAGATTGGTTAAAGTTATTCTAAAAGTTTATAAAGTTACTCTTATATATAATAAAAGTTTTTAATTTTAACATATATTTTACCCTTAACAAACGCTCATGATGTATTAGATTTATCATATATATTAGCCTTTATAAAAATACACATTAAAATACAATCAAGTTCATTACAAATTAAAAATTATGACCATTAATTAAATTACTACTATTAAACTGTTAAATTTACTCTCAAATTTATTGTCTAACTGTCTTACATTAAAATTAATGAAATCTGCTTTGTACAATACTTATGAAATCAAAAACTGAGAAAAGTGAGTAACAAAATGACAACAATTTTTTTTTCTTTTTTTTTTTTTGGGGGGGGGGTGTGTAAGCATTACGGTCTTTATAAGGGATTAGCAGTCACTTAGGGCTTGTTCTATTCACCTTATTTTCACTTATTTCAAATCTAGTAAGTTTAGATGAATTCAGTTTAATTCAAATAAGTTCAATCGAGAAAAAATAAGTTCTAATAAGGATTACCCAATTTCAAACCACAACTAAAATAATAAGTTTTAATAAACTTTAATAATTTCCACAAACTTTTATATGTGGATGGCCACACCGTGTGGCCAACCACATATAGAGATTACTAAGTCGCTTAGGGTTTCTCGGTCAGGGGTTACTCACTCGGTCAAGGCTTCCTAAGTCTGTTGGGGGTTACTCAATCAGAAGTTACTCACTCGGTCAGGGGCTACTAAGTCGATCAGGGATTACTCGACCATAGGTTACTTGGTTGGTCAAGGGTAACTCGATCAGAGGTTACTCATCAATCAAGGGTTACTTGGTGTGTGTCAATTGGCCACACGGTGTGGCCAGCCGCACACAAAAATTGGTAATTAAGTTCAGTTTAGTTCAAATTTATTTTGTTAAGTTTCGATAATAAGTTCAGATAATTAAAAATCAGGTAATTAGAACAAACCCTAATTGAGTAATCACTTCGTTCTTATAAAGTGATAAACCCATTTCTTGGAATACTAACAATAGCATATAGAGTAAAGATGATACTTAGGGGCCATTTGGTTTGCACAGGGTAAACGGAATGGAATGAACAAAGGGAATATATGGAATAGAATGAATATCCCTCATATGTAGTATGTTGTTTGGTTGTAAAAAGATAATGGGAATCACTAGATTCACCACCACCACACCCACACACCCTCACCGCGTTTTCAAAGGTTATGGTGGCTGGACAGAACCCTAACCCCCATCCCTAACCCTCGCCGCCCATCCCTAACCCCTCACCGCTCAGACTTAACCCCTCTTATTACACGGTGGTCGACTTAGAAGGGTTTCTAGGGTCGGGTGGCATTTTCGAGGAAAGGGGGTGGCGTTTTAAGGGCTATGCGTGGGTGTGGGGAAGGTTTTCCGGGGAGGAAAGGTAGTTTTAGGGGGCAGCGAAGGGTTAGGGAGGGGCGGTGATTGGTGCGACGTGGGGATGTCCGAGATTATGGAATTTTTTCGAGGGAGTTGAGGGGATGGCCGGCGAGGGGTGGGGGAGGTGCGGCGAAGGGTAGGCGGTGGTGCGATGGTGCAGTTTTCTAGTGATGTGGGTAGGTAGGAGGGTGGTGGTATGGTGGTGTGGTGGTGGCCAAGGAATGGAATGAAAATACCTTGGGGGGGGGGGTGGGGAATGAACTTGGAGGGATTTGGGGGAATGAAGGGGAAAAGGGGAAATGGAAAAGTGGCCTAACAAACAACAACAAAGGGAATGATTCCCGTCGATTCCCATTCCCTTTGTTAAATACCCCCAACCAAATGACCCATTCCCTTTATTAAATACCCCCAACCAAATGATCCCTTAATCTTTTGCTAATACGCTTTCATCATTATTGTGGTTTTTATCGTTAGTTTTGTGGGCTATAGACATCATTGACCACTTTTAAGACCCTACACACTAATAGAAGACCTATCTCCTATACCACTATCTATAACTTAAAAAGCCAACTTGAAGAAGATGCTATTTACCGTGCAAAAGAATACAAATAAATATATGATTGAAGAAAATTGGTTGTGGTAAATTATTCTCTCTATTCCAAAAATAATGATTCTATTTTAATTTTATTAAGTGAACTTTAAAATTTTGACAAAAATTCTTATTAATATGTATAAAACAAATGTTATCATGTAAGTCCCTGTTCACTTCACCTTAAAAAAATAATATTCAGTAAAAATAATTTCAGTTCAGTAAAAATAAGTTCAGTTCAGTAAAAATAATTTCAGTTCAATAAAATAATCCCAGTTCAGTAAAAATAAGTAATTTTTAATGAAATAATATATCAAAAAATCAGTAAATATAATTTTAGCTCATCAAAAATTATTTCAGTTCAGTAAAGTTAATTTTTTAGTTCAGTAAAAATAATTTAAGTTCAGCAAATATAATTTCAGTTATGTAAAAATAATTTCAGTTTAGTAAAAATTAGTTGAAGTGAACGAGCCTAAGATGTTGTTACATTTGTCTTTAACTCTTAATAAATAGTTCTATAATATTAGAGTTTTATAATCTTTGTTAATGTACAGTTAAATATATTATATTGATGGTTAAATAATTTTTTTTTAACAAGAATGTAACATAAAACCATACACAATCAAAATATTAACATACTCTTTTAAACGGAGGACTAAGGGAGTATTAATAAATATTGATCCGATTTGATTTATCCTGAAAAAAATTTGATGTTGATTTTGAGTGCATGCACATCGTGTACAATGATTTAACATGACTCAACTTTATAATATACCTAACTTGAATATCGCCCAAATATCCGAATTCACATCTTCGTCTAATGACAATATATATTAAATTGGCTTAATCGAGTACTGAGTAATATTAATTGGGGGCCTTGGGGGTGAGTTTTACGAATAGATTCCGTGAATCAAGTTAGTGAGTACCACCGTCCAAACTCACAAATGTTGCAGTTCCACCATTGTTGAAACTTGAAAACTATCCTAATCCTATACAAGCTGGGTCAATATGAACATCATTTTATACAATGAATACCGCGTGGTTAAAATTTAATTTTTAAAATTCGTCAAACAGCTTCCTTCGACAGTTCTAGGGTCAATGTTCCTGAACGTATCTCTCGTTTTCATTTGGTTTATTACAAAACACGGTACTCGTATTGACTAAAAAATCAGTTTGCAATGATAGTGAACTTTGAACACTTTATTTTAAAGAAAAAAACACACACATATCTAGCTATCCATATTAAAATTGGTTATCTAAAGTTCTAAATTTATATGGAGTAAAAGGATAACTCCGACAATCATATTTGTCACTTAAAATGATTAATTCTAAACACTTAAAGCCCTTTTCACCTCATCACATTTTCACTTAATTTAGGTTTAAGATGAAGTTATTAAAAAAAAACAAAAAAAAAAAAATTTGTTAATAAGTTTGTGAGATAAAAGTTAATAATTTCCAATAGTTTATAGTCGTACTGCTTATGTGTCACTTTATTTGCTTCATTTATCAAAAATGGATGTTTTATATTATTTGTAACAAATATTCTTTTTCCTCTTTAAGTTGTCAATTCCCTTTATCTTTCTCATCATTATATGCATCTCTATCTTTCTCCTCATCACATACACCTCTTTCTCTATCTAAATTTGAATAGAAGTCCGTGCAATCCAGCCTCCAAAGTTGCAAATAATAAAAAAACGATGATAGATTTATAGAACTCCCTCCGTTACGTAATAATTGCAATACTTTGACTTTTACACTATTTATATGTGTACTTTGACTCTATTTTTTTTTATCATTTTATAAAAAACATATAGTGTTGTATAATATAATTTTGGATTAGTTTTTATGTGTATCTTCATTAAATCAAGTTTTAATTTTTTTTGGTGTTTTTTAAAAATCAAGTTTTATATTTCTTAATAATATATATTTACAATTATTGATGGTAAAATTTGTGCATCGGCATGTGTGTCAGTTAAAGTGTTGTGATTATTATGAATCGGAGGGTGTAATAAGATTTAATTATAATGTCAGTCTAAATTTGATATGATAAGTTTAGGTAAGATAAAAAATCCTAGATTTAATTAGATAAAATAAAATAATTTCAGAACAATTAAAATAAGATAAGTGAAATAGAGTACGTGCTAGTATTGATGTTATAAGAAAAAAAAATCATTTCAACTCTTGTCGCAATAACATCATCAAGCACTCTTCAAATCATAACATTAAGCTATTTACAGATGATGAACAGAATCACATTTTCCATGATCCGGAAAAAAGAATAATTCTTAAAAGCTAAGCAAGACAAAACAAAACAAAAACTTGAAGAAAATTGCACATTAATCTTCTCAAAATACAGCAGAAGACCCCTTCGTAGAACCAACAGCATAACTCCTACTCCTAGGAAAAATTCCAAATTTGTTGTTTTTCTTATTACCACCATTATTAACACCAACATTATTACCACCATCAAATCTATCATCAAACTCAATAGGTTTATCTTCTTCGATTTTCACCATACCAACGCTCGCACTCCTTGGTACACCCTTCAAACCATTATTGAAATTATCTCTAGCTTTAAATCTATTATTGTTCGTGTTTGTAGCGTGATTAGACGACGAAAGTGTACGTGTTGGTGCGTTTAGATTAATCCTATTCCCTAGTGTACTTGTAGATGCGGCACGTACAAGCTCTATGAAGTCGTCGTTGTCTCGTGATCGAGTCGAGTTCGTGCTAAAACTTCTTGGTAATGGATCGGCAAATGTTGTAGCTCCACCATAACATGCTCTATCTGCGTAGTTGTTCATGCTACGAACGTAAAAGTCCCTAGCTTTTGCTAGAGCTCTAATAGGCATTGTTATGATTTTCATGAACTTATTTTGAGGAGTTTTGCTCTTCATCATTGAATTTGTTATAATTTTTTTTTATGTTTTGATCTTTGATTTTGGTGTTTTAATTTAAAATTTTGAGTGGGTTTTAAAGGAGAAGAAAACAAAAATATAAAGTGGGTTTAGTTGAAGAAATAAAAACAAGAGTTGGTTTAAAGTTGGGTGCTAAGAAATAAAAAGGCGGTATGATTTAGGTGTTAGATGAAGATGTATGAGCGAATTTAAGGAAATTGGGTTAATATAAAAGGAAGGTGAGTGTGTAAAAGACTTTTTCTTCTATTAGCAAAAAATTATTAGAAAATGAAAAAGGTAAAGACTTTTTCAAAGCACACCGGATTAGAATTAAATTGGATAAGAAAAGCAAGTGGTATGCTTACCAGGGACATGATGATGATTATTATAAATTATAATAGGAATGTAGGATAAGAATAAAGAATTTAAGAGATTAAAGTGTGGCGGGCACAGTCATTAATACGTGGTCAAATTTTGATTACAACGGGTTTTTTTTATTAATATTTATAACATAGTGATGATCACAAAAATTGTGTCATATATCCATAATTTTTCAGGTGTGAAAGAAGGTAATCAAAATCTCAAGTACTCCCAAGTAGGGGTGTCAACTAGTCGAGATTTCTCGTTGACTATTTCAGACTCAACTCGACCAAAGCTTGGTATAGGCTCAACTCGACCAAAGCTTGGTGTAGGCTCGGCTTGAGTGAATTTGACTCGAGCTTGGATTCGGCTTGAAATCTTAACGAGCTAAGCCTAAGTTATCCTTGTATCGGCTCGAAAACTCGTGAGCAAGCTCGAATTTTTTTTTGGATTATTAATAATGTTATTTATGGTAGTAAATTGATTATTAGCATAAACAACTTTTCTTTATATTTAAGGATTATGGACTAAAATTAATCATCACAACTCTAGTGTACTCGCTAAGTTTTGGGGCTTTGTTGAGGATTTTAGTTATTGTTTATGAAGAAGCTAAAATAAAAAAAAAACGAGGAAAGAAATAGTCACACATTAAAAGGATAGGAGCAAGTGATATAATATATGAGAGTTATAAAAGAAAACTTTGATTGACTTAGCTTTGAAACAATGACTATGGGCATCACTTGGGCCCTTGTTAAATGTGCTAAATACTAAAGTTCCTAAGCTTCGAATCAAGTCAAGTCGAGTTGGATGAGCTTTTAGGAATCTGGAGCCTTAATGAGTATCGAGCTCGAGTCGAGCCCCAAATTTTTTAGGCTTGACGAGTTTTGAGCGAAGGCTCGGTCTCAGCTCGACTCGTTAACACCCCTACTCCTAAGCATTAAAAGATGGTATGCTATGAACTTGTATTCTTGTAATTATAGATCCTTGTTTTTTTTACATATGCTTCCTTACCTTTTAAAAAGTTTAAAATAACTCTTATGAATAGGGTTCAGACAATTATACCCTAGAAAATGTTTATTTACTTATTTACCCTCATTAATGTTGTTGGCCTCTTTTTTTTACTCCTAAGAGAAGTGTGCGATACTTATACTCCAAAAAGAAAAACTTCCTCCGTTTTATTTGGATGACACCTTTAATTTAGGCACACACTTTAGGGAGAGGAGAGAGAATGTTAAAGCAAGTGGATAGACCATGTGCTTTAGCCTAAACTATTTAATCAAGTATGTAGTGGGGTTAATTAAAAAAACTTCGCAAAAAGGAATACGCATCAACTAAAAAAATGGAGGTAGTATTTGTTTACATATATTCTCTTATTAATGTTGTCAACATCTAATTTGGGATATAACATAAAGCTGAAATAGCTCCATGTATGTGGCTAGCTATGTCGCATGCATCGTGAACGTTAGCCACCCTATTAATTATTTAAAGTAATAAGGATTACAGACAAATTGAATAAGTTCGCTATGCTACTTAGGAGAGCTTTACTAACCCTAGTAAAAATCAAAAGTAATAAAGGATTACAGACGATGGAATATGTTCGCTATACTACTTAGAAGAGCTTTAATAGCTCCAACATTACATAGAGTACAAATAAAACACAAGTACAACTTCCTAACAAGATATTACCAGCTTGAACACCTAAGTTGCCTTTGAACATGCTATAGGAGATACAAAAGTTTCATGTGTTGGATTTGGATAACCATTTCAGTTGGTCTTGGAAAAGTTCGGAAGGACAAATTGAAGAACACGCAGTTGTTGACATACATTAACTTAGGCTCAAATAGATACAAAGAATCTTTAACATTAGATAAGACAGGTGTAGACGTCTATTAAAGTGCACCTACTTAAGCATATTGTGAATATGCTTGGCAATCATAGAAAGTGGGATTTGACCTATATCGATTAGGGACAAAAAAGTAGAGAGCCACCAACAAGTTTTTTAAGGAACTTGTAAACCGTTCACGGATCATTTAAGGCGACCACGATAAAGGACAATGAAAGGCAACATCGATTTACCTATGAAGGTTACGCTCCATTCATAATCCATAAAATTATTAAACTCCAAATGGCCCAGAACCACTAAAGGAGGATCGAGAATGATGGTACAAAATGATTCATGAAAGTTAACTTCACTCGTATTGGCCTTTACTCGATTCTTATAGTGAAAAGTATTTCCTGCGATCTCAAAGGCATACAAACAAAGTTCAATTTGCTCCAAACTAATATTACTAAGTTGGTTGAATATTAATGCACACATAATTCTAAATATTAGTAACCATTTTAATTAACAACAACATTAAAAAGGAACCTAAACCAGTTGTCCAAATTATCTTATTAGTTGTGATTTTAAATTACATATTCCCTATAAACATGCTATACTTTGATCAATACAACAATTGAATAGTATGACATAAATATTGGAAGCAACGTCATAATATTAATAGTAAAAAACATTCAAATAAATTTCATCATGATAATGGCAAAATAAAAATAAAATAATGAGTAATTAAATAAATTAATTACTCACATTGCGTGTGCTCCTTTAAATTGCTAAATCGTGAATAAACTGTTAGTAACTTTAATAAAAATTATCAGTTAAGAGAATTAAATTAAATGGATAGAGAAATTAATATCACCGTCGAGATTATACCTTCATGCCTTATCCAAAGAAATAGAACCTTCAAATCTTGTTTTGGACATTGAATTACTTGAATAAGATTTGAAATAAAGCTAAGAACAATAGAAATTGTACGTCGAAGTTTTACATTTAAGGTTTTTTGGGTCATATTGGATTGAAAAAATAGTTGTAGGGATGCAAAATTCACCTCCTTAAAATTAGAAAAGATGGTGTGACAAAGGGGTGAAACTAGGGTCATTAGACTAGCTACCTATGTCAACTAAATTTATAACCAAACCTGCACCTAGTATAGGGGCAAGTCCAAGTCGATCCATGGAGAATAGGTGGAAGGTTACTATAGTTTTGTGTCAAGCTACCTTGAAGCAAGAGTGTGAAAGTAGTATGAGCTAAGCTAGTCAAGTAAGCAAGAAATAGAGAAAGAATCAATCACAAAGATGCTAGGGATTAGGTTCCACATATAATCATGATAGAGGTGCCAAATTGGGGGTAAATCGAAACAAATGAGTGTTGCAAGGACTAATGGTATTTGCAATCAAAGAGTTCAAAAGGCTATCTAGACTAATTGTCAAGATAGGTTTCCACTATGAATGACAAACTAGTAGAATCACAATTTAAACAAATTGAAAATTAACAATCTCAAATCAAGTGGTCATGTCATCAAGAGTAACAATGCAATAAAGTTTAGCAATCTAGGTTGATCAATCCTATCAAACTAAACACATGCACAAATCCATCAATCAATTTAATCACAACAATCTATTGATCAAAATCCCCAAATTAGCAATAATCTATCAATCATACATGCTTCCCCAACACCCTAGCTAAGAAATATACTTACTAATCATTGTGAATTGAAGAAACAAAACAAAGCTAATCAATATCATCATCATAGTTGCAAATGTAATCAAAGCTAACAATTAAGCTAAATCATGTTTAAACAAGCAAAATCAATTTGAAATTTCATCAACAACAAAATTTAAAAGCAATAATTGAAAGCAAGAAGAAGAAGAAATCTTACAAACTTGAAGATCAAAAGACAATTAAATTTGGATTAGATTGAATTGAAGATCAAATGTTGAAATCTACACTTTCTCTCTCTAGTTTCTCTATCTAATTAGCTTCTCTAATATCTTTCTAAAAATTCTAAGAATGCAGTTTCCTCAAAAAGAGAAGTTCCATACATATTTATAGTTACAAGAGAAAAAGAGTAAAATCGAGCAAAAACCGCAAAACAGGGCAGCTCAGGTAGGCTCATCTGCTCGGGCGAGCAAAGCTACCCGGCCGAGCAAAGCCACTCGGCCGAGCACTATGTGCGTGCCCAACACAGACACGATCCTTCTTTTTCAATGCTTGGGCATGCGTTCTTGCCCATGCAACCAACCCAAGCAAACTTGCCTTAACTTCTAACTTGATTTGCTTATGCTCTAGCTTCCTAGACTCGGTTTTGTTGACTTCCAAAGCTCGTTTTGGGCTTCCTCCTCGACATTTGAGCCTCGTAAAATCCCGACATACCTATAAAACAAGTCAAACCAAATGGAAAGTGAGAGCATAGCAAAGAAATGCATACAAAGGATAATAAAACCAATAAAAACATGCATTTCTCTAAACTAACACACAAGCACGCAAAGCAAGCATTATTTCATAAAAACACGACATAAGAAGCTAAAAACGAGCATAAAACTACGAAGAAAACTACCCTATAAGTGCCTTAAGTGACACTAATAAAATTCCCCCAAGCTAAACTTTTACTCGTCTTTGAGCAAAACAAAAGAAAGCAAGGAAATGAAGGGCTTATTTAAATAAATAAAAAAAGAGAGTAAAGGGGATGGGAATATACACTAACTCACTAACGTAGGAATAACGGTCACCTTTTAGCTAGTGACAAGCCATTTAAACCTCAAGGTTGCCAATGAGGACGAGTAATGATCTCGTAAGGGTTTCCAAAAGAGCTTAACCCATAACTTTCATGATAAAACGAGGCAAAGCATGAAAATGAAATCAAAAGAAAAAGAAAGAGAATAAATGCTCGTGAATGGACTTTTGCAAATGATCAAGCACAAATGGATGCAAAACTTTCTAAACAAGCAAGGGAATGCACGTTTCAAAATGTCTAAGGTTGATTGAAACATAGGAAATGCTAAGCATAGAGAACTCTAGAAGACTCAATCTACCCTCGTCCCAACCAATCTTACTTCGTTCTCTCCAATAGCTTCAAATCAACCGTCAAGTTAGCTCCTCATGATTCCTCGAAGGAACTGGAAAAATATACAGAAATGAAAAACATGAGAAGATTATCCCGACGTCTTAGCTATACACATCCCTCTCTATAGGGTTGAAAACTATCTCCCTCCACCAGTTGTTGACTCAACCCTCTAGGGTCTAAAGGACTTTATCGGGTTGTAAAGTCATGGCTTTGAATATAGGTGGGGTGAAAATTTGAAAAGTTTGGTGGTATTTCCTAAGTGAAGCAAAAGAGTGGCCATCTCTCAAAAACCAACTTAAGAAGTCACCAATTATCAAAAAAAAATGCCATCTCCCCAAGCTTATTTAACAAACACACAAACAAATACACAAAAGCATAGGAACGCTCCCCCAAGATTAAACAAAACATTGTCCTCAATGCTTAAACTACAAAAACTTCCACCATTATTTACTTCTTATTGCTATTTCTTTTGTTTTGATTTTGAATATTCTTCTTATTTTTTTTATTTTTTTAATGATAATTCCATTTTCCTTGCTCCTCATACCATTCATTCCTTTTTTTCCTTGCATATACTAACAAATTCAATATTAATTTCAAACTTTCCATAAATATTGAACTTAAACCATCATAAATCCACTTGATTATCAAAACAAGTATCCAACCAAAATTAGCATCACAAAACTAAGGGTTAAGGTCGTAGGGCTTGTAATGTGGCTAGTCACCAAAAAATGGAAATAAGTTCAAAGGGGTAGCAAGAGGGTGAATGCAAAAGAAAACAAGAAAGTAACACAAAAGAAAATGAAAAGAGCCTTTTTCCTCCCCTAAAGTAGTTCGATCACGATCTCGTGATCTAGAAGACAAACCAAAGATAAAGAAATGCATAGCCGTGTGTAGACACCTAAAAATGTCTCCCCAAAACCAAACTCGATGATGAACATCCTTTCACTGTCATTATTGGTCAGGTCGAGTATTTAATCTCGAGAGTGCTTAAAAACCATATTTAGTCAAACACATTTTGCAAATAAGTCAACAGATCAATCTTAATGTTTTTTCAAAGCATAGTCCAATCCACATTTTACCCTAAACCCTTTTTAATTCATTTCGTTTTATTTATTAATTAAGCCCGATTGATAAATGATAAAACCCTAAGCCTAAATAAGTCCGCAATAGCTAAAACGACGCATAATTATGACGTTCTTAATGCTTAAGAAAAAGATAAAATGAATTGAGATCGAAATTCAGGAAAATTGATTTGCCGCGCCACAACAAGTTTTGCCACGTCACAACAAACTGTGCCGCGTCATGGCAAGCTCTACCGTGTAACGATAATTTATGCCGTGAGACGGCAATTTATTGGTTAAATTTCTTCGCGGCGCTTCAATTCAAGGGTTCCGTGCTTCACCCCTCATATTTTCTCTATAAATACGAAGTTGATTTCACCAGTTTTGGGGCACAAAAACATTCTCTCTTTCTCTCTTATACACCAAATCATTCTCTCTTCTCTCTCTTATACTCTAGCTTTAACACTAGCCTCCCTATTCTTTCACAATATATCCCCTAAGCACTTTCCGGAGTCCATACTTAACCAAGGCGTGAAAGGTAGAACTGTTTGAGGATTTGGCCCCAAATCAACTCTACTTTCATTTGAATTAATTTCCATCATTATTATTATTATTTTCCTTGAAGTTACTAACGTGTGTATTATTTTGTAGTTACAAGCAATCAAAGTAAGGAACCATATTCCTTTTGTTCCTCTTATATTTCTAACGAGTTTCATTATGATTGTCATATATTAATTGTTAGATTAATTGTAGAATTACTTCCAATATTGATGTTATTCTATTGTTTTATTGTTGATCACTGTATTGCATGTTTAAAGGGAATATGTAATTGAATATACACCTAATAAGATAATTTGGACAACCGGTTTAGGTTTCTTTTTAATCTTGTTGTTAATCAAGTGATCACAATATTTTAGAATTAAATGTTGCATTAATATTCAACCAATTTAGCCTAATTTAGTTTGGAGCAAATTGAATCTTTGTTTGTGCACCTTTGAGATTGCAGGAATTACTTTTCACAAGAAGAATCGAGTAGAGGCCAATACGGGCGAATGTGACTCCATGACTCACTTCGTACCATCATCTCCGATCCTCCTTTCGTGGTTCGGAACCATATGAAGTTAGTAATCTCAAGGATTATGAATGGAGTGTAACCTTCATGGGTCAATCGTTGTTGCCTTTCGTTGTCCCTTTATCGTGGTTTCCTTATTATGATCCATGAACGGTTTACAAGTTCCTTAAAAACTTGTTGGTGGCTCTCTACTTTCCTTGTCCCTAATTGTGTCCCTAATCGTATATCAATTCACATTTCCTATGAGTTCCAAGCATATTCACAACATGCTTAACTAGACGCGCTTTGAATGACGCCTACACTGAGGATCCAATGCGCTTCTTAACAAAAGTGATTAAGGCATGAACAAAAATACCTCACATGGGAATTTTGTGTATCAAATACTAACTTGAAGGTATCAAATCCTTCATGAAAAGCAACGCCATCTTACCACTTGCAATGAACTAAGGCTTCATGGACCCTAAAGTTCTTAAACCGGCTACCTTAGCATATCATATCCTAGAGACATTCTCAAGGCGTGCAAACTTCTACCATTTAGAAAGAAAAGCATTCAAATGAACAACTCTAAAAGTATTATTTTCAAAGTAAGAACAAAACAAAGACACATTGCAATATTTACCTCAAAAGAAAATCTTTTTGGAGTTTTGAAAAATGACCAAAAGTAAAGAAAGAAAAGAAAAGAAAAGAAGCAGATGCACACAAGAAAATATTTTTTTTTGTTTATTTATTTTCTTTTTAGAATGGAGCATAAAAGGCAAAAGTTAAGCAGGCAAATAATTCCCAATCATCAAACAAGGATTGTTCGGCATCAATACCAACGATCACCCGATTTTGAAGAATCAAAAGCATACAACCTCGAACCGTTCAACTCCAATCTAAACTAAAACCTAAGCTATACACACAAGAAAAGAAATGGAGAAAAAAGAAAAGAAAATAGAAAGATCTCACCAAGAAATTCCAAGCTAAAAGAACAAATGCAACAACAAGGAAGCTTTCACCAATTTCCCATGCGACAAATGCTCCAATAGAAGACATACAAGGTGAGAAAAGAAAAGAAAAGAGAACAAACTATACACAAAAGGAAGTTAGTAACTTCAAGTAAAACAAAGGAAGATCACAAATTAAAACATATACATACAAAGTTTGGATTATATAGAGAAAGGATAAACAAAGTCCAAAAGTAACACCATCATCATCAATACATCATCACATCATCGAAATATCAACAAAGAAGCATCATCATAACATCAAATTATTATCATTAACATCACCATAAAATCATCATCATAAGCTCAAAAACTCAAAGCTCATCAACATAAGAACTCAAGCCAAACATTAACGACAAAAGAAAACCCCCACAACCCTTATATGCCAAAATCCTTGTCGCAAGCTTGCATACAAATATCCCTAAGAATAAAAGAAAGAAGTAAAACATATGGATGGGGAGAAGAGGCAAAGGAATCAATCAAGATTGGCAATGTGAGGAGAGACATCCCCACTAATATTAAGAAAAGCATTAACCATCTGATCCTCTTGTTCCTTTTGGGCCTGCTCCCTAGCAAGCTTGGCCGCCTTATCCGCCTCAAAATAATGGTACCAATCACTAAGTTTCGGGGGACCAGAATGACCCCATCTCCTGAAAGTCTTGGGGTTAGGAAAAGGGGCCAGGTTCCCGAGATCATAAGCATAATCGCAACCCATGGGGAGCCTATAATCATAGGTCTCCGGGGTGGTCCCAACTCGTTCATGAGGCGGGATGTTAGTGTCTTCCCAATAAGGATATGAGGGGCGAGGGCCCTCATTGGGCTTCCAAGGTTCCCATTGTGGCACGGGGCCTTGTTAAACTGGGAAGTAGGGATAGTTGACATATGGTTCAATGTCCCCTCGTTGAACATGCATGGCATAGATTTGATTATCAGAATAAGCTTGACTATCCAAGAGGGCTTGGTTGCTAGAGGCAACTTCTTGACCATTAGCAATCGAGTCCAATTGGGATTGTAGAGATGTAAAATTTAAAGAAGATGGAACAATATCATGCAACGAAGGTATAAAAGAGGGAGGAGAAGAAGTCTCATCACCCTTATGAGATTAGGGGATATCATGATGTTGTTGTTGTTGGCGAGTAGAAAAAGAAGGAGCTTGAGTAGTGAATTAAAAAGAGCTTTTCTTGAGAGTGGGATGAATTTTGTGTTTCTTAGTCCTAAAGGGGAATTCAAGCTCGTTGTGAACAACGACATTATCATGGTTAGGGACAAGGGACAAATCGATATCCTTGGCAACCTTCCAAATTTAGAGAGAAGAGTTTGTGGTTTGCTTAAGAAACATAGCCTTGATCATTGCCCTTGTGTGAAAGTACATGGGATCAATGCCATTGTCACCGGGGTCTTCAACATAAGGCATATTGGCGAGCATTGAAGCAAAGACTCTATCATTATTAACGTGAAGCATAATCATAGTAATCATGCCGCTGAATTGGATATCACCACCTCTAGGAATTCCATCCCTAATCTCAATTAGATGTTGAACCAAAGCATTGACAAAATTGATGTGGCCAACCGAACACTTTGGCTTGGTAGCCATCCAATATCAAGCCAACTCCTCATGGGAAGGAGCACCGATTGACCATTTATAGTGGAAAGCATATAAAAGAAGCCGTGAGAAACATCGTAGCACCATGTGTAAGATAAAGGAAGATTTTTAATTCCGTGATTGAAACTCACGCTCCACCAAAATCGACCTTCTCCAAAGTGTTTCATCATAGCCACGCTTTTTTCTCAAATATTAGGCTACGGGGAACTCTGAAAGCTTAAGATGAGCCAAGTTGAAAACTTCTCGTAATGTTAATTAAACGATGCAATGGTTGGTGTTGAAGACTTTAAAGGAAAGATATTCGTGTTCCCTGAAGAACATGTTGGCCGCTAAAGAATGCTAAGAACTCATATGTGATGCGCGTGTAAGTGAGGGCATGCTTTGACAAGAAGCCGTCCAAACCAATATTGGTAGCCAAACGGTTAACCTCCTTGTCGATGAAGAATTTCTTAGCCGTATCATCACAATAAATCTTGTGGGACACACATTTCTTTCAATGAGCTTTTCATATAGATCCCATTGTTTTGTAGTAGTGTATTCAATGCCCATAGTATCTTTCACGATAGGGGGCGGAGGCACAAATGGCCTAGAAGAAGATGAGCTATTTTCATGACGAGGGCGTTTTCCACATGGTGCCATCTACAAATCAAACAATAAAGTGGGCTTGGTAAAAATAGCTAAAATGAGGAGTGATAACAAGCACTTACTAAGTTGACTAGCCTTAAGCACATAGGCACCATGACAATGGCATAAGATATTCACACATTCAACCAAACTTGAAAGAAATTTGCAAATAAACATTCATAGTATGGCGAAATATCATGCGTTATCAACAAATTCATACTAATTAAATCAACAACAAGCATACTAGTGAATAAAGCCATGAACATCTCCCTCCATGAACAACAAGTATCTATGACAATGGTGAATTCATAAGAATCAAGAAATAATCCAAACTAAGTATGAAAATCACATAAAAATCATTATCAAACATCAATTTTATCAATAAGCAGGCAAAAGGAACCCACAATTAAAGCATACTCAAAATTGCAAAAACTAGGGTTCTAAGTAGTAAGATAAAATCATGAAAATTTCAAGAAATCATACCTTAATTAAACAATAGAACCTTAAAAATGCAAATACAGTAGATAGAAAAACTCCAAATGCAAGCCTTGAACAAGAATCTCACCAAAATAAAAACCCCTAAATTTTTCAAAAGTATGAAAAATTTGTAAATTTTTGAAAAATAATGTGAAATTTGTTGCAAATGATGATTAAAATGATGTAAGATGTAAAATGATGAATTATTTGTGAAATAAAAAGAGATCATTAAAGGAAATGAAATTGTGGTGAAGGAGTGAAGTTTAGATAGAGAGAGAGTGTGTGTGCGAATTTGGCTGTAAGTAGTAGCAGAAAAATCTTGAAAATGGGCTTGGATTTCTGTTATGCATTTATATAGTTTCAGCAGGGTTCTCGATAAGGTAGAGTTACTCGCGTAAGCAAAATGGCCTTGCCGAACACCTGCTCGTGCTCAGCTGCTGCGCTGACTGCTTACTTGGGCAGCATGGGCCATTCGGCCGAGCACTTTTGCGTGCCCAGCACAGACGCAAATCTTAAAATTTTAATTTTGGGCAAGTTCAATGACATGTCCATGGGGCTTGCCTAAGCTTCATGTTTTTCAACTTAGCCAAATGTCGCCACCTGTAACTAATTTCAATTGCCACCAACACCTCATAACTCCAAAATTCAACCTACAAAAATCAAAAGGAACAATTAGTCATGGGACAATGCAAAAATAATAGAAAAGAAAATAAAAGATAAATGAAGAAAAGGTTTAGAATCCGGGTTTCCTCCTGGGAAACGCTCTTTTAATGTCATTAGCTTGACGTTCTCCACCTATCAAGGTGGTTTGTAGAGAAACATCTTATGAACAAGGCCAACGAAAACACCATCGTAATAGCGTTTAAGTCTATGGCCATTAACCTTGAATGAGGATGAGGAATCCAAAGGAGATATTTTAACCACTCCATGAGGAAAAACACCTTGGACTAAGAACGAACTACTCCTACGGGACATGAGTTTCCCGGGAAACAATTTTATCTTAGAATTGTAGAGGAGGACCTTGTCACCATCATTGAACTCCTTCTTCTTAATGAGCTTGTCATTTATTTCCTTTGAACGAGCCTTGTAGATGCTAGCACAATCATAAGCATCAAACCTAAGCTCCTCAAGTTCATGAAGATCAACCCATCGTTGTTCACCCGCACTAGCCAAATCAAAGTTGATCTTCTTAATGGCCCATTGAGCATGGTGTTCAAGCTCCACCGGAAGGTGACAAGATTTAACATAGACAAGGCGGTAATGTGTTGTGCTAGTAGGGTTTTTTAAAGGCCATTTTATCGGCCCAAAGGGCATCATCAAGCTGTTCCTACCAATTTTCCTATTTCTAGCAATCGTCTTCTCAAAGTTCAACTTGATTTGACGATTAGACACATCAACTTGTCCACTAGTTTATGGATGATAGGGAAGACAAAACCTTTGTTACACCCAATGTTTTCTCAACATCCTTTGAAAATCCTTGTGCACAAAATGTGAACCATTATCACTAATCACCGCTCTAGGAATTCCAAACCTCGGAAATATGATCTTCTTGAACAGTTTCAATACCACCTTATGATCATTGGTTGGGGAGGCAGTGACTTCAACCCATTTTGAAACATAATTGACCGCCATAATTATGTATTAATTTCCATAAGAAGAAGGGAATGGTCCCATGAAATCGATGCCCCATACATCAAACACCTCTAGCACAAGAATAGGTTGTTAAGGCATTTCATTCCTCTTTGATATGTTTTCGGTTCGTTTGCATCGATCACAAGTCTTTACAAAGCCCCAAGTATCCTTGAAGAGATGTGGCCACCACAAGCCACATTGAAGAATCTTAGAGGCAGTTTTTGAAACACCCATATGGCCATTATTTAGGGTCAAAAATACCCCAACACGTAGAACAATCCCAAAGAGACACGTGACCCAATTAAAGGGCGACACGTGCCCCTATAGGAAGATGACACGTGTTAACCATGAAGTGCACCTGAAATGAGAGAAAAAGACCTCTTGAATCCCGAGAAAGCCGAAAAACGGGGCCCCATATAGACACGTGCCTTCACTTGATTGCGCCACCAATCAGAGCACGCCATCCTAGATTATCAAACCCTAGAGAGCACACTTTCTCACCCATATAAATACCCCAATCATTTATGATGGGAGGGGTAGAGAAGGACATATCATTCTAAGGGCATTAAAAGCTCCAAATTCTCTCTACTTTCTCTCTCTAAATTTATTGGTTTCCGGTTACTAACTTGATCGTCAGATGCGAATATTCCATCAACCGGAATATTCGTTATTTTGCAGGTGTCCGCGTCCATTCAGCCGTATTCAAGACCAGTATCCCGAAGGATTCTAAAAAACCCCAAAACATTTGACGCCGTTTGTGGGGATACTCGTTTGAAATGGCTAAAGATGGTCAAACACCCGACCTTGGTGAGGACGAACATGTAGAGAATCTTATTGTTACAATCAACACCAACAATCCTCTAACCGCTTCATTCCATGAGGTTGAGGATCCTCTGGTGACTGCTGGTTCCTTGAAGGCCGCTTTAAGCAAGCTCCAAAGAGAGCTTGAGAGTAAGATCCCTTCTTTTTCTAGACACCCCATTCCAATGACATGAAAGGTCACCAAGGGTGCCTCGGACGAACTTTTCCTGGCTCCTTGAGAAAACGCAGTTGGCTGGGGGGCAGATCGAGAAGTTTTTGAGACAGCCAACCGAGCCGTCCCAACGTTGGAAGGATGCGATGGATTATCTCCGGTATAAGCGGTAGGAGCGGGCACACTAGCTACTCGGGCACTGCCTCCACTCCTACCATGCCAGATGACTTCTCAAACCACACCCACTCCAAGAATACTAGCTCGGCCAGGACCAACAAGCTCATGGTACTCCAACTCCAGTTCGTCTAACTTAACCACTCCAATACCAGATGCCCCAGAACTTTGGCGCGCCACCTATTCCTCCTATCTACGGGCAGAACAGGCAGTATGGCAAGCCATACGACCAGGCAGCTTACCTAGGTAGATCGACCGCAAAACCTCAGCCCATTGATTGGAAAATGCGCTTGTTGAATCTTAGTGACAAGCTGCCTCAGTTTTCTCAAGAAATTCTCAAATCTCCCCAACCAGCAAAATTGAAGAGTGTACTCGTGGGTGCTTATGATGGTACAGGAAACCCAGAAGAGCATGTCACCTCGTACAAAAACCTGATGTACCTGCAAAGTGTTGATGATGCCACATGGTGTAAATTCTTCCCGACCACCCTCAAGGGTGTGGCACAAGACTAGTTTAACAGTTTGCCAGCCGGATGCATCAATTGTTTTACAACTCTCAGTCTGTTATTCATAGGAAACTTCTCCTACAACGTACCCCCTTGGAAGAATAGTCTTAACTTGGTGACCATCGTCCAAGGAAAGAAAGAGTGGTTGTGCTCGTACGTTCAGAGGTTCAATCAGGAGAAAGCTCAAATTCAGAATCTGCCGGATGAAATGGCCTACTCGGAGTTCCTTCGAGGTTTAAGGTATAATGGTTTCAAGTTTGACTTGGTCAGGAAAAAGATTCGGACATACGCATGCATTTTACGGGAGGCCGAATCATATATTGAGGCATTTGATTTTTGTTCTCTTACAATATTAGAAGAGTCGGCCAAGGGGGCCAAGAAGAAACGATCTTCTCAGCAAGACTCGGCGGGCAAAAGGAAGGAAGGAAGCAACAAAAGTAAAGAAGTCTGGGTAGCTGACTTCCAACAGACAAAATCAAAGAAAGCCAAGATGTACAAGCCTCAGTTTGAGTACAACAAGGATTGTTATTCAATCTTGATAGAAATCAAAGACAAGTTCGAGTTTGAGAAGCCTCAACCTTTAAGAAGGCTGGCGTAATACAGAAACAAGAACAAGTATTATCCTTACCACAAAGATTTAGGGCATGACACGAACGACTGCAACAATATGAAGAGATTGCTTGATAAGCTGGCCGAGAAGGACATGCTCAAGTCGTACATTCTAAAGTCCAAGTTCACCTACTCCCGGACATACAAAAAATCCAAGAAAAAGAAAAACAAAGAAAAAGATGATGATGGAAACAACACAGACTTAGGGTTTATGGCCGTCATATCAAGCGGCTTTGTTGTAGGCGGCCCTACCATGATGGGAATCAAGCAGGATGCTTGAAATTTTGAAAATGTAATGCACATTAAAGGGGTAAAGGCCGAACCCTCTCTAGAAGTGACAGTCTGTGAAATGAGCCGAGGCAATATCAAAGCCCTTTATAATGATCCTATGGTGTTCATCTTGAAAGTTACCAATTTGAAGGTTGGACGAGTGCTAATAGTCACAGGCAGCTCGTTCGACATAATTAGTTTATCTTGTCTAAAAAATTTGAATTTTTCAGAGGATGCCCTTAATGATATCTCCAACCCATTGGTTGGGTTCGGTGGGAGTATCATTCACCTGGTCGGACAGATAGACCTGCCTGTCCGATTCGGGGAAAAGGGAGAGGGAAGGGACATGGTCGTTAGCTTCCTAGTTGTCAAAGAGCTTATGGGCTACAATGTTATCACCAGCCGCCCAACTTTCACATCAGCTAAGGCAATAATTGTCCCTAATTTTGTTGGGTTTCGTAGCGTCCAAGACTACGCGGAAGAGAAACTAGCCCACTAACTAAAGCAACTAAACATGTAATCACAATTTAACAACATAAGAGAGAAGGAGAAAAGACGTTCTTACCCTCGACGCGTGCTTCGTTCGATTCACGAGCTCTTACTACAAAGCTCGAGCCACGCAAGTGCGTGAGCCTCCGACGGAGTCCACCCTCGAGACCTGACTCGAATAGCCTCTACCCCGAAGGTTAGTCGGGGCTAGACCAAGAAAAGACTAGAGTATTACGAACTTAAAGGTTTTCTTACATATAGGGAGATGCCTTATTGAGTTCAACTCAAGTGATTTTTCTCAAACCCAAAACTTGGGTATTTATAGAGAATGGAGACTTGATCTCCCTTCTCCCATCAATTTGGGAGATTTGCATTTTCCTCAATTTTATTTTAATAAAAAACAATATAAATTGCAAGATCAATCAATAAGCTCCAAGTGTCACATGGAGGTCAAGAGTAGGTGAGGACCATTTAAGGGGGGAGCTAACCCCTTGCTCACCAAGCAACCCCCTTAATTTCGGTCCCCACACAAAAATAACATACACCAAGCCACATGGCTGGCTGGCAGCCTGCCTTGGCTAACAAGGCTGCTAGATGGCGCTGGCACCAAGGCTGGGAAGCCCAACCAACCAGCATGCAGCACATGCGCAGCCAGCGAGCACACAACCAGCCAGCGCACACGCATGCGATGCGTGATGTTGCTGCTTAGTGCTGCTACGCTAGCATGCACAGCCCAGCCAGCTTGCACGCTGTTGCGATGCTGCTTCTTGCTTCTGCTTGTTAGCAAGCACGCATGCACTGCCCATAGCACAAGCACGCATAGAGAGCTCTTGTGCAAGTGCTATGCGTTGCATGCTTGCGGTAGTAAGGGCCAGCAAGCACTTTTGTGCTGTTGGCCTTGCGATGCTTGCGGCAGGGCTGCTATGTACGAGGCACCAGCATGCTAGCACGCCTAGAAGTGATGCTGGCCATGCCACACAAGCTGGTTAGCGAGCACTGCTAGCTTGCTCGGCGTGGTGCCTGGTCTGGGATAGCCTAGCATTTGCATGGCTAGGCCAACGCGAGGCTAAGGCTTAGCTCGACCTTGTTGCTTGTCTAATTTCTCGTCTCATCAAATTCT
Source organism: Chenopodium quinoa (assembly GCF_001683475.1). Lineage (NCBI taxonomy): Eukaryota > Viridiplantae > Streptophyta > Magnoliopsida > Caryophyllales > Amaranthaceae > Chenopodium > Chenopodium quinoa. The sequence continues at coordinate 3,734,470 of NW_018742523.1, read as the reverse complement.
AAACTCAACTCGACTCGACTTACGACGCTCTAAGCTCGACATCCCTCGTCTTTGTTCATAATACTATAATGACTTATCTAATCCTTCGGATAGCTTCGTCAACTCGGATCGGTTACTCAATTGGGTGTGTCTCGAAGGATTTAGTCAAGATTAAGCTGTAATATCAATTATACATTAATATTACTGATCGAAAGCGGCCTCCACCTAGACATTCCGATCACTTGACCTCACTGAAGAAGTGGCTTTTTAATAATTCAAAACCCTCTATCGGAATAATACACTTTTGGAAGGACACCATTCCTTTCACATTTGATGCTGATGAAGTTCGAGCAGTCGGACGGAAAGATAGGTTCTATTCAGGGAAATCAGAAAATGGCAAAAGAAAATGCCTACATCGCACGGATTTAGGAAAGCGTCCAAGTGAAATTCTGAACAAGGGTCACTCCAAGAATACCAGGTCTTCCCGAAGCACAAGTCCATCAAGAAAGAGCAAGCATAAAAGCTAATGATCGTCGACTGGCCAGAAGAGTTGAGGCTACAGCCGGGTGGCGATTATACGGACACGACCAGCCTGATTGGACAGTCAAAGTGGACACTATGGCCATGGGCGTGCTTGGAGATGACTTAGTGAATTTGTTAAGAGAATTCAGAGTTGTGTTTGCTTTTGAAGTTCATGAGATACCGGGTATCAGACCATACTTAGCCGTTCACAACGTGGCTGTGAATCTGGTTGTGAAACTTATTCGATAGAAAAGGAGAAACCATGGTGAAGAAAGGAATCAGGCGGCCATAGTTGAAGTAAAAAAGCTGCTGGACGCCGGTTTCATTTGTCAATGTCACTATCCTGATTGGGTAGCAAATGTAGTTCTTGTGAAGAAGACGAATGAAATTTAGAGAATGTGCGTAGACTAAACCGACTACAAAAAGGCATGCCCTAAGGATAACTTTCCCTTGCCTAAATTTGACCGTCTGGTTGATTTAACGGCCAGGCATGCCCTGATGAGCTTTATAGACGCATACTCCGGATTCCACCAGATTCCTTTGTGGGAAGAAGATCAAGAGAAAAAACAGTGTTTGTGACCAAGCAGGGGCTATATTGCTACAAGGTTATGCCTTTTGGCTTCAAGAATGCCCCAACCACATTTCAAAGACTTGTGAATACGGTCTTAAGATATCAGATAGCCCGGAAAATGGAAGCTTATATTGGTGATATGATTGTTAAATCAAAGAGGCCGGCCGACTACCTAAAGGACCTCCGAGAAACATTTACCGAACTCAGGCGGCATAAGATGATGTTGAATCTAAAAAAGTGTGTCGTCTTTGGTGTTTAGTCCGGCAAATTTTTCGAATTTTTAATTGATCAACGCGGCATTGAGGCTAACCCTGTGAAGATTTAGGCGGTCTTAGACATGAAATATCCCAGAACCATAACAGAAGTTCAAAGGCTGACTGGCTTTTTAGCTGCACTCGGACGTTTTCTGTCAAGATCAGGGGCTAAGTGCCGTTATTTTTTCCAGATTATCAAGAAGAAAGCAATGTTCGAGTGGACAAAGGAGGCCGAGGAAGCCTTCGTACAGTTGAAAAATCATTTGCATACCATTCCTCGGCTCATCATTCCACTTAGAGACAAGAAGCTATATATGTATTTTGCAATTACAAATCATTCCTTAAGTGTCGTTCTGCTTGCTGAAAGGGACGACCATCAAATCCCCGTGTATTCCATCAGCCACGTTTTGCACAATGCCGAGCTTAGGTATCCACCCATTGAAAATTTTGGCTTGGCATTGTTTATGGCATCAAAGAAGCTAAGGCCATACTTTCTTGCCTACTCAATTGTGGTTTACACAGACCAATAGTTAAAGAAGTCGGTCACAACATTGGAGGCTTGTGGCCGAATGATTAAATGGGCATTAGAATTAAGAGGATTGGATATCACATTCGAACCCAGAAAAGCAATAAACGGCCAAGCCTTTGCACATTTCTTGGCTGAAATGACACGGCCGGACTTCCAGTCGACAGGGATCACATCTTGAAAGTGCAACAGCGACCGGATGTGGCGCTGGTATCATATGTCAATCTCTAGAAGGTGACAAGTTTGAATATGCGTTGAGGTTTCACTTTCAATCTATAATAACGAGGTCGAGTATGAAGCCCTTCTGGCCGGCCTTAGAATGTGTAAGGCAACCAGGGCAACAAAAATTGATGCTAGCTCGGAATCTCAACTGATAGTCAGCAAAGTGAATGGTGTCTACGAGGCCAGGGAGCCGGCCATGATGAAGTATCTTCAGATGGTGAAGGATGAGACCGAGAGCCAAGATTACTTCATGATGCAACAAGTTCTCCGGTTCGAGGATCATCTGTTGTACGCCCTCTCCAAGCTAGCTTCCTTGGCATCATGTAATACTCTAAAGTCTGAGTTGTGGGAAGTCAAGGAAAAAAGGAGTATCGATGCCGAGCGTATGCAAGTCATTGACAGAAGCTCCACATGGATGGCAGAATTATCTCCTATCTCAAGGATGGAGTTCTTCCGGACGACCCTAAAGAGAGATGGTTAATGAAGAAGTAAGAAGGCGGCATGGTTTGAGATGAAGGGAGAGGACTTGTTCAAAAAAGCCTTTGTAAACCCCTACTTGAAATGTATTATGCCCGATAGGGGCAGTAGGTGTTGGACAACCTTCACAAGGGGCATTGCGGATCACACATAGGTTAACGAGCTTTAGCAGAAAAATTTACCCATCTGGGGTATTTCTGGCCGAGCATGAATTCAAACGCTATGGAAATGGTGAAAAAATGTGACAAGTGCCAGAGATTTGCATCCCTTATTCACGGCCCGGCAAATAGCTTATCGGCCATAAGTAGTCCACTTCCCTTTGCAAAATGGGGCATGGACATCTTGGGGCTGTATATTCCAGCATCCGGACAGAGGCGGTATGTGTTAGTAGCTGTTGACTACTTCACAAAGTGGGTTGAAGCTGAGGTTGTCCGAGGGATCAAATAGAGAGATGTATCTGCCTGCATCTGGAAGAACATTATCACACGCTTTGGTGTGCAACAATCAATGGTGTTTGACAATGGACCACAATTTGAGACCAGCATACTCAAATATTGGCTGAGCGACCAGGGTATAACGCATTTTTTTTCCTTGGTCGGACGCCCAAAGGCAAATGACCAAGTTGAAGAATACAACAAGTTGATCTCCAATGGCATCAAGCGTAAGCTTGAGAAAGTGGGTGGCCTATGGGCTAATGAGTTGGTCAATGCGTTAAGGTCCATTCGTACGACATCAAAAAGTTAAACAAGGGAGACTCCATTTTTTCTGGTCTATGGCACCGAGGCCGTGCTCCTAATTGAGATGTATGAGCCCATTCTCTGAGTAATGTTATATGATGAATCGGCCAATTAGGAGGCCATGAAGACCGCCCTAAACTTCCTTCCAAAAGCCAGGGGCAATGCAGCGCTTAGACATGAAATTTATCGTCTAAGGATGACAAGGGCATATAATCGTAAAGTGTCTAAGAGGCCGCTTAAGATTAGAGACTTGGTCTTAAGGAAGATGGAAGCGGTAGGTCGGGCCAATGAGGATGGCATGTTAACCCCAAATTGGGAAGGGCCTTACTGGATCAGAGAAGATGTCCAAGATGGTACGAGGAATACAGACAATCTGAAAAAATATTATGTATGAATTTTTTGTACTTAGCCAAAAGTTGTATATACAACAAGGTCTAAACGGCCGAGCAATGTAGTCAAAGTCGTACAGCCGAAAACAATGTAATTTTAACGATATTAATGAAAAAGTTAAAGATTGTTGTTTTTTCCATATACTTTGTACGTTTACTTATTGGTGAGCAGAAATGCAGCTAAAATCAGAAACAAGGATGGCTTGCTACATAGCAACTCGACCCCTGACAAGGGCAGAGATGAAAAAGCAATGCCGCCCAAAATGAGAATCGAACTTGCTTACAATATAGCAGCCCGACCACTGAAGGGTCATGATCAGATGACCGAGTAAAATGCCTATCAAGGGCATCCCCTAGTTAGGCAACTCGGCCATAAAAGCCCTAGAACGGTCGGACGGATGAAATATGGGGTAGCCCCAAATATTGCCTAAGGTATATTTACCCAAAAGGGGGCAAGGGCATACTTAGGCGTCCGAGCCCAACAAATACTTAAAAATAATCAAGTTGAAAAAATACTTGAAATTTAATTAGTGCGTCCAAGAGATAGCATTAAAGGACGGCTATGCACAAGCCGATAAAGCGGTCGACTAACTAAAATTGATTAGGCGTTCACCTAGTCCAAGGGCAATCATTATTAGTATATGATTAACTTACTATTCGTCATACCTTTTAAGGTATAAAATCTACTAAGTTAATCAAACCTTCTTGAGTATGGACTAGGCGAAATGCTGAATAAAGGTGCATACCCCCGGTAAAAGTATTCGTACGCAAAAGTAGAAAAATAAGGCATGAGAAATTGCTAAAAAATGCTAAGTATGAATGAAAGAAGAAAGCTTCATAAATTAAAGCCATTCAAAACAGACGGCAAAAATAAAAAGAAAGTATATTATAAGACCGTTCAAAACAAGCGACCAGAGAAAAGATTGTTCAAAAACAAAGAAATAAAATTAAGTACAAAAAGCTTTAAAATAGCAAATGGAGGACCTGAGCTCTTCATTGAGCTGGCTTATCATCTTTGGAAGGCTCCTCCTCGGTCGGCTTCCCATCGCCGATCGCAGCGTCAGCAGGCTTCTCCACGGCCGACTCCACCTTATCATCATCTTCCTCGACTTCGGAGTCAGAGGAAGTCTGATCAAGAACGGGAGCAGGTTTGCCTACAACCTCGGTCTCTTCCTTGAGGCCGACATAGTTGAGGCGTTTGGTGAAGCGCTCCTCATAGTTGGCCGTTGTGCCCTCCTTGACCATCAGGGAGAAGGCCTCGTGGAAGCGGCTCTTCAGCTTTTCCTTGGCACTATGCTCTATGCGGATGATCTCCATGGGATCTATCGGCCGAGGGGCCTTAAACCTCTCGGACAAGTCCGCAATGGACTTGTTTAAGTTCTTAACCTCAAGTTTGAGAGAGTCTACTTGATCTAGGGCCGTCTGAAGAGCTTCTTGGGACGAGCTGAACTCATTCTTCAGTTTCTCGGAGGCTTCAAAGCCCTCCTTCGCCTAAGAGGCATTTGTAACCGCCTCGTCCCGCTCCAGCTGAAGCGCCTGCCAGGCTGGCTGCTCTCGTTGGAGTGAATAGCCAATCTTGACGATGTCCTTATTTTGCCGAGCCGACTTCTCGGAGAGACCCTTAAGAGTTGTTTTGTAATGGATCTTCTGTAAAGCCAGGGTGTTTGTATTCTCGTCTTGTAACCGGTTGATGGTGGCTGAGGCCGCCTTAATATTCTCATTCTCCTTATCCTTCCAATCTAGGAAGGCATTAAGTTTGAGGAAGATCTGCATCCGAACGGAGATAATTTAGCAAAAGAAAACGAAGAAAATAATCTAAGTATGCAAGAAAAAATAAGCCATGGGAAGTTATGAAATTTTACCTCGGCGCTGCAGTTAATCATTAGGCCAAGGAAGCCCTCATTTATTCCGCGAAATTTATCCCGCTGTTGCTTAGAGATGGCCCGTTGCATGGCCTCCCTAATAGCTTTCCGGTCAGCGCCTGTGATCGACTTGTCGGGTAGCTTCATGTGCATCTCCTCGGCAATGTATGCACAAAACAATGAAAAGTGTTAGAGTGAACAAGCAAGTTCTTTACAACACAAGTCAACAGCCGTACAAAGATTCAACTTACCGTCCGAGAAAGATGGAGAAGATGGAAGGTTGAATGAAGGAAGGGGCATTGGCTCATCCCCTTCCTCTTGTTTGGGGCCGCGTTGTTCTCTGACCGACTGAGAAAAAGCTTTATGCCACTCAGACCTTGACATGCGGGGTCGAGGCCGAGTTTTCGATCAGTTTTGCCAGGGACGACTTACCCCCATCGTCGGCATGGGCGGACTCATCGTGGATCGTCCTAGTTTGCGGATCCACGGGCTTGGAGACCCCACTAAGTGAAATGAACAAGTGTCCGAGTAAAGTTAGATGAAATGAACAAGTGTCCGAGGAAAGTTAAGAAGGAACACCTTCCCAACCAATCAACTCGGCAAACATAGACAAAAGACAGCGTCCGAGTGAAATCAGATAGGATATCCTTCCTTACATATCAACAGGCATAAAAACAAGTTGAATTGCGTCCAAGTGAAATGGAGAAGGACTCTACCTCCAACACACCAACTCGACAAAAAAAAAAAAAATAGAGAACATATTGTCAGTATCTTCTTAGCCTGGTCGTGCTACTGTTGGTGGATTTTTTACCGCACTAAGTTCAACTCGGACATGTTAACCTCCCCCTTCTACTCTGGATCCAACATTCTAAGAGCTACGCTAAGGAAGAAAAACGAGGAAAAAGTGTTTGAATATTTTTATGTTACAAATAGCATTCGAGTGGCTAAGTCACAAGGTTCCACCTTGAGGGTAGTTCTGGTATAGGCCATGGGCCGTCTTGAAAACAGGGATCTTAAGCCACGCGGCTTGAGGAATCCAATTGTGTGGCATGACCACTGTCTTTCCATCCCTGACTAGCTTTCTGAATCCGAAGTATTTTAGTTGGTGCATGTAGTCAGGGTGGACGGGCGGCTTGCCAGGTCTATGCCGCCTGCGGCCGAGCTGAATTGGATCAACATTAAACTGATTCATCCGCAAGTTAAACTCTTCATCCTTTGTCTTAATGTGGTAGAATCGGTGCTTCATGTCTTTCCACATGGACGCCCTATCCATCACCACCATATAATCTTTCTGGGTGCGTGCTCAGAATAAACCAGCCGTATGTGCAAGCATCCAGGCGTACCATGGAAGGCATATCACAAAAAACTAGGACGTCCGGCTTGAAGCCTTGCCGAAGGCATGTCACCAGATAGCCAAAAATGTTTAACCAACTATTCGGCACCATATGGAAGATAGCAATGTTGTATTCATCCAAGAGCTCTTACACAAACGAATGTAGAGGGAAGCGAAGGCCAAAGTAGCACGATAGACACTAAAGCATTTCTTCTGCTTCCTCTTGCTCTCCCATGCAGCCATTTAGTAAGAGCGAGTGGGCGCTACGATTTGGTAGCCTTCTCCCTGGTGGAGGAACTTCTTGAATTCCTCAAAATTTAAGTCTAAGAAGCTCAGGGCAGTGTCGCCAACCGTACAGGCGTACGGGTCCTTGAAATTATCAGCGTTTGGTTCCCCGACCGCCTAATCGGCGTCCAGGTTCTCAGCCTCTCCTTCAGCAGTTTTGAGGAGTGGCCCCAAACTCAGAGAAAGTTAGGAAGTAGAAGGTGGTTAAGTCCCGATTTCTCTAGATTGCGCGCTTGCATGTAACACTAAATTATTTACAAAAGCTAATTAAAAAGCAGCAACTATTGTGATATTTGAAATTAAGTTTGCGTTAGTCGTTCTAACTTAAACTAAATTAAATATCTCAAATTTGAACCGTAATTTAAAATGGGTTTAATAAAAGGTTAGAATTTCTTGAAAATCGATAAATAAAATCCAAAAATACAATCTGGAGGCTGTGTCCAGCTTAGCAGGCTCGACCGAGCTCCCACCCCTAGAGCCCTAGCCACCTTTATTAATAATACCAAGGGTCTTTTTCCCTTAACTCTCCTTCCCCCTACGTTCGCCTAGATTCCAGAAGGAGGAGCATTGCGAAGGGGCAAGTCGGCCGGTTCAGCAACATGGATGCCAGTTCTAGGCCTGGGCGACCTGGTTGTTTGGATTGGTGGTTGTTGAGGATATTAGACGGATTCCCGAGCGTCCGCCTGAGAAGAGGATGGATGCCTTCCAAAAGATGGCAGCTCGGATGACACCAAGACAGAGCTGGTGAATTGTGAGAAGCGTGGTCCCGGATTTTGCCCGGATGCTTCTCCTGTAGAAGAAGTGCCTTGATGGTTTTGGCGCTCTTCAAAGGAGGTGGTCGTTTTGACAACGAAGCATTCACTACCACTAGAAGTGGTTGTATTTGTTTCCCCCACGTCTATGTTACTCTGATCGTAGGGGACTACAGGGTCTACCATACTATCGTCTGGGTTTCTGGCGGCCTCTTTTTCGTACGTCTATCTTGTACGTGTTATGTTCGATTGCAGGGACAGAGAAGAATAGGTGGGGGTGAGTTGGTACGCACTAGAAATGGACCCACTCTATAGAGAGGAGGACTCATCCCCATCCACTTTAGACTCCTCAGTCCCAGGTGAGTGGCCGACCTCATGAGGAAAATCGGACGAAGCCGAGTGCTGTGCCAGTTCGTGTTTATGAAAATAAAACAAGTAAAAGAAAATAAGGAACAAGTAAAGAAGAAGAGGCAATTACCTCTGTACGTGTAGAAAACTTGGAAAGTCTTTGAAGGTCTTGAAGGTTGACCGGAAAACTCAAAAATCTGACCGGCAAACTCAAGGAACACGGCGGAGCTCTCAAAGATTTGGGAGGAAAATAACTTTCTTTCTCTAAAAGATCTAACTTCTCTCTAGAATACTCAAGTTTCCAAAGTATAAAAATAAAGTCAAACAACTTCAATTTATAGACCAAATTTATGAGGGAAAATGGTAAAACCATCTTTCCCGCCTAGAAGATCGAACGGTAACTTTTGAAAAAAGTTAACCTAGAAGCTGAACGGTTAAATACCGCTCCGTCAAATAAGACGGGAAAAGGTACAGACACATTGACGACGCATCAAAATAGACGGCCAGGTTAGTGAAATTCGAACCATCATTCCGCTAAATACGGATGACAGGTGTCCCCCTCAAACCAATCGGCACAACCCGTCTGCCCGATTTTAAGACTCAAAGTCCATTAAGTAAAATCAGGCGAACTAAACAAGGCAGAAAGACCAAAGGAGAAATCCCACTGATGGACGAGCGACAACGTCTGTCTTCCACCAATGATAATGCTCCATCCACCCGACACTCGGACGAGAAAAAGATCAGAGGAGGCGGCCCGTATGGTACAAGTCACCCCCTCAGAGGGGAAAATGTTTAGGGTAAAAAATACCCCAACATGTGGCCCATTCCCATAGAGACACGTGGCCCAATTAAAGGGCGACACGTGTCCCTATAGGAAGATGACATGTGTTAAGCATAAAGGAAACCTGAAATGAGAGTAAAGGGCCTCCTGTAAGGAGGCCCAAATCCCGAGAAAGCCGCAAAACGGCGCCCCATATGGACACGTGCCTTCACCTGATTGCGCTGCCAATTATAGCGCGCCATCCTAGGTTATCAAACCCTAGAGGGAACACTTCCCACTTCCATAAATACCCCAATCATTTGTGATAGAAGGGGTGGACAAGGACATATCATTCTAAGGGCATTAAAAGCTTCAACTTCTCTCTACTTTCTCTCTCTAAATTTATTCCGTTTCCGGTCACTAACATAATCGTCGGAGGTGAATATTCCGTCAACCGGAATATTCGTTATTTTGCAGGTGTCCGCGTCCATCCGGCCTTATTCAAGACTAGTATCCTGAGGTATTCCAAATAAACCCTGAAACAACCACCACTAGGGTCAGTGTGGCTCATCTTCAAGACACTTGAAACTTCCTCATTTGGGACACAATTTCCTAATAATCCATCAATTCCACGCTTGTATACAATAGGGTCATCCCAAAAATAGTGCCTGGACTCCCTCTTAAGCTTCTTTCTTTGATTATTGGAGAACGAAGGAGGAAATTTACCACAAGCTAGGTAATTCACCAAGTCGACGAACAAAGGAAGCTGCTTTTCCTCAATGGATATAAAACATCATCAATCGTCCCATCAAAAATAGGAATTCCATCATGATGTGAGTCTTCCAACCGAGAAAGATGATCCACCACAATGTTCTCGGCGCCCTTCTTATCCTTGATCTCAATGACAAATGTTTGGAGCTCTAACACCGAACGGATAAGTCTTGGCTTTGATTCCTTCTTGTCCATGAGATTCTTAAGATCCGCATGATCCGTAAACACAATGGTCTTAGAATCGATCAAGTAATTCTGAAACTTCTCAAAGGCATGAACAATGGTGAAGAACTCCTTTTCCGTTGTGGTGTAGTTGCATTGAGCACCATTCAACGTCTTTGACATATAATAAATGACATGAAGTTTCTTGTCAACCCGTTGACACAATACACCACCAATCGCCGTGTGACTAACATTACACATGAGCTCAAAGGGAATATTCAATCTTGGGGCTTGAACAGTAGGAGTTGAGACTAAGGCACTCTTCAATCTACTGAAAGCATCCAAAAACTTCTCATCAAATACAAACTCGGCATCCTTTTGGAGAAGATCATTAAAAGGCTTGGCTATGAGAGAAAAATCTTTAATGAACCATCTATAATAACCCGCATGACCAAGGAAAGAACATACACTCTTTACGTTGGCCAGAGGTGGTAACTTTTCAATAACCTCAATCTTTTCTTTGTTCACCTCAATCCCCTTATGTGAAATCATATGACCAAGGACTATTCCTTCCTCAACCATGAAATGACACTTCTCCCAATTCAACACCAAGTTCACCTTTTCACATCTAGCCAAACATCTACCAAGATTCTCAAGACAATTTTCAAAGGAATCACCACCCACCGAAAAGTCATCCATAAAGACCTCTATCTCATCTTTTATCATATCTTCAAAAATGCTCATCATGCAATGTTGGAAGGTGGAGGGAGCATTGTAAAGCCTAAAATGCATCCTTCTATAAGCAAAAGTACCATATGGGCAAGTAAAAGTTGTTTTCTCTTGGTCATCCGGGTGAATGGGAATTTGAAAGAACCTGGAGTAACCATCAATAAAGCAATAATACTTATGCCTAGTTAATCGTTCAAGCATTTGGTCAATAAAGGGAAGGGAAAAGTGGTCCTTCTTGGTCGATATGTTTAAATGTCTATAGTCTATACAATCCACCATCCCGTGACCATTCTAGTAGAAATGAGCTCACCTATCTCATTCTCTACGACGTTCATACCTCCCTTCTTTGGCACAACATGCATTGGCAAAACCCACCTTGAGCTCAGAATAGGGAAGATGATGCCCGCATCAAGGAGCTTGGTGATTTCTTTGTTCACCACCTCTCCCATTTAAGGGTGGAGCTTACGTTGCCTTTCGATACACGGTGAGGCACTACCCTCAAGAGTAATGTTGTGCATGCATAAGGCGGGGCTAATACCCCTGAGGTCATCAATGGTATAGCCTACTGTGCCTTGGTGTTTTCTTAACACACCACATAGCTCTTAAGTAAGATCTCACAATCACAGGAAAAGTTGAGTTAGGGCCTAAGAACTCATCCCTAAGGTGTGATAGTAGAGGTTTGAGCTCTACCATTGGAACACCTTTACATTCCTTTATTGTGGCCATTTGCAATGCATCTTGTGCCGTAATTTCCGTAAATTTGCTCATCAAATTCCTCTATATTTCCATCTAGCTTATTTTCATAGAATGCCATATCTTTGCTTGGAACACCTATCTTTTCCTTATTCAACAAGATATTCTCAAGGGCATCGTTAGAAGTGAGCAAGTGCTCATGCATAGAGGTTACAACATGATCTAGATTATCAATCATCATGAAATTTTTCAAAGATGAACATGGATATTTCATGCTTTCATTCAAATCAAATTCAATGACCTCATCTCCTACTTTAAGTGTTATCTTAGCACTCTTCACATCAGTGAAAACACCCGTAGTAATAAAAGGTTTACCAAGTATTATTGGAATGTTAGCATCTTCATCCATGTCAAGAACCACAAATCCACCGGAATTAAAAACTTTCCTACCCTTAAAGTAACATCCTCTACCTTACCCTTTGGAAACTGATGAGGAATGGAATGTCGTCGTTAATACACTTTTCCTATCAAATTAATCTTAGTTTACCTAAACGAGTATAAAGACATGCAAGGGTCGAATTCACGGAGAAACGGGAAATTGTGAAGCTAAGTGCTAACGAAAGAGGCTTGAAAAGGGTATATATGAATAAGAGTGGAGTAAAACCAGGCAACAAACAACTAAGGCTAACAAAATTACTCTAACAATTAACAAAGACTAACAAGGATTAGAAACTATGAGATTAAAAACGCTAGGGGGATCGGGGAACATCAAACTTGGAGATTAAGAGCTAAACACGTAGATAATCAAGGATTCACAACCAAGGGATCAAAGATCCTACTTAACACAACTCATTCCCATGCAATTGATTAAGCAATGTATAGACTACGATCTATCCTAACATGATCACTCCCGCGCATCAATTAGGACATGTAATAATATGGTTAATGGTGCACAACATCAACCATATAACAATAAGCTCAAGTTCATACAACAAGGGTTCAAATCCCCAAAAATCAAGTATTTAATCAAATAGCAACCAAGTCAACCATTCCCCTTCCCCTAGCTAAAGTCTAGCCGAGGAGAGAGAAACTACCCATATTAACAATACCCAAAATATTGGCCATAACCAAAATCATAAACATAACTATCAATAATACTTGAAATATGTAAATAAATCAAAATAAAAGAGGTTGTTTGAGGTTGCCTTGCATGTGTCGGGTTGTTTGAGGTTGTGAGATGGGTTTGTGTTTGATTGTCTGGGTAGTTTAGAAGAAGAGTTTAATAATGAATTTTCGGCCACTTGAGCTAATTGAGAATCAACTATCTTGTTGTGAGCCTTAAGCTCTTGGATTTGTTGGTTCATGGCTTGGAGTTGTTAGAGAATTTGGGTTTGTGTTGAGTCGGGTTGTGATTATGTTTGCTCTTGATGTTTTTGTGGGTATTGGGTTTGATTTTGGTAGTTGGATTGGTTTTTGTAAGGTCTTTGGTAGTATCCTCTTCGGTTTTGGTTTTGTGGTGGGTTTGGTGGTTTTGGATTTAAGGGAGGCTCAACATGTTTTTGAGGTTGTTTATTGAAGCCCGGTGGTGGTTGCCTCTAAGCTAATCCACTATTGTTCCCCCTATAACCATCTTGTCTAGTATTGTAAGCATTAATGTGTTCGGGACTCAAACCCCCACAATAAGAGGTATCATGGTTTGTTCCACCGCAAATTTCACATGAGAAGGCATTCACTTGGGAGGAGCTTGAACCGGCATTTCCACCCGCATTTAGTTTTTGCAACCCCTTGTTCAAAAGCTCGATTTGATGTTGGAGCTGATCAACTTTTTCCAATTCTTATCTTCCTCCCTTTTTTGCTTGAGGCTTCCTTCGGCCTCCCCATGAGTAATTCATTGCAACTTCTTCTATTGTGGCTTCAACTTGATTTTGAGGGATATTAATCAATTGCCCTCCGGTACTGCATCTAGGTTGGCTCTAGACATCGGCTCTAGACCATCGTAGAAGAATCTCATAAGCAAACTTTGGTTGTATTCATTGTGTGGGCATGCTTGAACTAATTCCTTAAATCTCTCCCAAGCTTCTCCCAAAGTTTTATCCGAATCTTGCTCAAAGGAGGCTATCTTCCTTCTCATCTCGGCGGTTTTCTCTTCGGAGATGAATCTCTTCAAGAAGGCCTTCACAACCTCCTTCCATGTAGTGAGAGAATTGGGCTTGACATATTTGAGCCACTTCTTTGCCCTTCCCGTAAGGGATTGTCGGAAAAGATGCATTCGTATATAATCTTGGCTCACTTGATTTGTTTGTATCATAGCACATAGTTCAAGGAATTGATCAAGATGCTTTATTGGGTCCTTACTTGGGGATCCGGAAAATTGCTCAAATTGCACCATCCTTGTGTATTGGGGATGGATGGTGAAGTTTGTCTCGGTAATAGGCAACAAGATGCCTCCGGTGAGCTCATATCCCTCCGGATTCCCAAATTCTCGAAATAAAGAAAGGTCATTCTCTTGCTCATGCTCCGCCATATCGGTAGTAGCTTCACTAGCAAAGGGAGAAGAATCACTATCACAATCAAGTATCGAACCAAACCCTATGTTATCTTCGTTAAAAAGTCTTCTAACTTGTCTCAGGGTGCGTTCGAGTTCGTGATCAAGTGGATATGTAGGTGGTCCCTGTGATCTCCTTTGCATTCGACTAAGCTAAACACACGATTAGCATTGACAATCACAATCAAATGACTCAAAGTAAAAGAAAATAAGACACTTTTCCTATCAAATTAATCTTAGTTTACCTAAACGAGTATAAAGGCATGCAAGGGTCGAATCCACGGAGAAACGGGAAATTGTGAAGCTAAGTGCTAACGAAAGAGGCTTGAAAAGGGTGTATATGAATAAGAGTGGAGTAAAACCAGGTAACAAACAACTAAGGCTAACAAAATTACTCTAACAATTAACAAAGACTAACAAGGATTAGAAACTATGAGATTAAAAACGCTAGGGGGATCGGGGAACATAAAACTTGGAGATTAAGAGCTAAACACATAGATAATCAAGGATTCATAACCAAGGGATCAAAGATCCTACTTAACACAACTCATTCCCATGCAATTGATTAAGCAATGTATAAACTACGATCTATCCTAACATGATCACTCCCGCGCATCAATTAGGACATGTAATAATATGGTCAATGGTGCACAACATCAACCATATAACAATAAGCTCAAGTTCATACAACAAGGGTTTAAATCCCCAAAAATCAAGTTTTTAATCAAATAGTAACCAAGTCGTCCATTCCCCTTCCCCTAGCTAAAGTCTAGCCTAGGAGAGAGAAACTACCCATATTAACAATACCCAAAATATTGGCCATAATCAAAATCATAAACATAACTATCAATAATACTTGAAATATGTAAATAAATCAAAATACAAGAGATTAAGATAGAAAGATCTCACAAAGCTTCAACTTTGTATTGAAATAAGAAAATGGGTCTTTGAACCTTCAATGGTGAACCGCCAAAAATCCAATATAATGCTCCAATATTGATTACAAGGATGATTAAAGCACTAATCTAGATGAAAGACTAAAGTTTGGATGATAAAAAACTAATAATCTCAACTTTCTCTCTCTAGAAACTTATACAAGCATTAACGGAGGCTATTCTCTCTCTAGAAATGTTCTAAGCCCTTTGCCCTAAATGGAATAGCTGCTTTCCTCATTCCCCAAATCAGCATTTAAATAGGAAATAAACAGGCTGGCCTAACGGACGTGCGCGCCCTCTACTTCAATCTGCGCGCGCGCGCAGGGTACTGTGCGCGCCCTGTAGAGGGCGCGATTGCCATCTACAGAAAGGTTTCCTGATTTTTTAAGCCAAGATGCGCGCCCTCTCTCTTGAATTGCGCGCCCACGCAGGGTACTGTGCGCGCCCTGTAGAGGGCGCGATTGCCATCTACATAAAGTTTTTCTGATTTTTCAAGCCAAGCTGCGCGCCCGCGCAGAGTGGGAGAGAGGGCTCTCCTAGGCGCGCAACCTGATCAGATGCTCTTCACTTGATTTGCTCATGAAACCGGCTCTCGAAACTATCCTGAACTTTCCTCTACTTCACGTATTGATCGGTTTACCTGCAAAACACAGGAAAACACCCAAATACAGTACAAAAAGGTAAAGTTGAGGGGAAGTACGAGGGAAATGGCATTTATGTGCAATATATGGGGAAGCACGGAAAAATAGGGCTAAACAAGCGATAAATGGAGGGAAATGGTAAGGAAATGAATCTCGAATAGTGGCATAAATGCCACTTATCAGAAACTTAATCGAACGATCGGCCAATTACAAGGTAATGTTGGTAGGTAAAAGTTCCCTTATCACAAGTCTTTGATAAACTGAATATGGCTTAAGGCTAACACTAGCTCCTAGGTCACACAAGGCATTATCAATTTACATCTTGTATATGGCACAAGGAATAGAAAAGTTATCCGGATCTTTCAGCTTAGGTGGCCTTTTATCCATGGTAATTGCACTACAACTCTCGGTGAGATACACCGTTACCCCCACATCACTAGTCCTTCTCCCACTCAAAATGTCCTTGAGAAACCTAGCATAGTTTGGAATTTGGTGAATAACGTCGGTAAAGGGTAGGGAAAGATGACGTAGCTTAAGCATCTCAATGAACTTCCCAAATTGCTCATCCATTTTATGCCCTAAAAAATTTTGAGGGTAGGAAGCTTAGATTTCATAACTTCTTTCTCTTCCTTCTTGTCACAAGATATCTCAATCACTACTTCACTCAAAGGTGCACCATGTCCCTCGTCTTCAATTAAAGCGTCATTGGAGCTGTCCTTAGCCTTAATTTTCCTAGTAAAACTATCCTCAAGCACCTTACCGCTTCTTGTAACAATAGCATTGACGGGTCTCTTTGGGTCTAGGCCATGTGAAAGTAATGAAGAGGGGCTTGAAAGGTCTTTTAAAGCATTGGAAAGTTGGGAGATTTGGTTCTCGAGCATTTTATTGTGGGTCATCATCACATTGAACTTATTTATCACTAACCACCATGTAAGTGTTCAACAACTTGGTTTGATTTTCAATGATCTCTTCCAAATTCGATCTAGATGAAGAGGGTTGTGCATAGGAATTATCATTTTGAGCTTGGGCCTTTGGGATAAAACCGGGAGGAAGGCCTCTTTGTGAATTATTTTAAAAATTTCGTCTACCTTGGTCGTTCCAATTATCTCTAGCCTGGTTTTGGTTACCATAACCTTGGTTCTGGTTACCTTAACCTGTTAGGTTTTGCGGTGTACAACACAGAGCGGAAACAAAACCTGCCCAAAGATCCATGCATAAATTCAAGAAACTAAACATGCATACAATTAATTAAACAATAAACACGTAATAATAGAGAGAGTGAGAAAGAGGAAAAGACGATCACACCCTTGATGCGTGTTTTCCACTTAGCACGAGCACGAACTGACGAACGGAGAAAGAGCCTCAAACGCGACCCCTCCAACGAAGTCCACCCACGCTCCAAAATTTAACTAATATTACCAGCTAGGGTAATATTAACACTACTAAGAAGAGGATCTCTTTATAATGTTTTCTCAATCAAGATGCCTTGTACAGAGTGCAACTCTTGAAACAATTCCCAAGGGAGGCCTTGGGTATTTATAGGAGAAGCATCTCCATCCCCTTGATTTCCTATCAATGTGGGACTTTGCAAAATAGAGAAATAAATGCATTTAATTTAATTCTAAAATAACTCAAAATGAAAAAAAATCAAATAATCAAACAACAAGTGGTACAAACATGGGAGGGTTACGTGAGGACCACAAGGGAAGATCACAAAGCCCTCCTTGCTCCACAAGCCAAAACCGGGTCCAATGAGAAGCGGTGAGCTGGTGGTTGCCTTGAGAAACAAGGCTTGCCTATGCTGGCAGCCTTGTGCACTCGGCTGGGCCTACCAGCCTAGGCCCATCGAACACGCAGGCTGGTGCTTCGCTGCTGGACACTGTTGTTGCTACTGTAGGGTTTCGTAGTGACCCGACACTACGAGGAAGGAAACCCACCAAGACCCGCCCCTTAATTAAAGCAATTAACAAGCATAATAAACTTAACCAAACAAGATTAAGACAAGAATTATACCTTTGAGCGTGCTTCGCTCCCAAAGAGCTCTTACTTCAAAAATCCCGAAAGCACGAGATCTCCGTAGGATCGTACCCTCGACCCGACTCGAGCATCCTAAGTCTTGAAGGTTAGTTAAGACCCAGACAAAATAACTATGAGTTTTACAAATCAAAGGTTTACTCTTTCTTAGAGTTTTCTTTTTAATTCCACTCAAGGTTGTTTTCCCAAAATCCCAACCAAGTGGGTATTTATAGAGAATGGGGACTTGAAACCCCTTTTCATGATCAATGTGGGATCATGTGCAATTGCAATAATTTATTTAATTCTAAAATAAATAATTAGGCAAAAGCAATCACAAGGGAACAAGTGGCAAGTGGAGAGAATGGGTTAGGTAAGGACCATATCCCATGGGGGGGACCATTGCCTTGCTCCTCAAGGGAAGCTTGGAGGCTTTGGTCCCCACCTCTCCTAAACCGCCACTCACAACGTAGCTGGGCTGGCTGCCACCTGGTGCTGCCAGCACGCACAGCCCCCTAGAATGTCTGGCTGGCACAACACGCATCTCCCAGCCCAGCACTTGCGTGCTGCTAGCGAGCCACGCCTTGTGCTGGGCGCTGGGCGTTGCTGCCTTGCTATCGCAGGCATACGCACATGCATGCGTGGTGCTGCTGCCTTGATATCGCAGGCACACGCACATGCATGGCTCTCGCGTAGCCAGCACCACACGCATCGTTGCTGCACCCTTCGCATATGCTCGCACACCAATCCAGCCAGCACCACTCGCCCATGCTAGCACATCTACGCGCATCTAGGCCAGCACGCACTAGCGCTATGCTTGGTGCGTGGCCTGCGATGGTGCCTAGCACACACGCAAGGCCAGTGCAGCCTGCCAGCTAGCTGTGCTTGGTGCGTGGCCTGCGATGGTACCTAGCACACACGCAAGGCAGGTGCTACCTGCCAGCTTGCTGTGCTATGGTGCACACGCACACGCACACACGCATGTGCCTAGCATTGTGATGGTGTTGTGCGTGGTGCAAGGGGACTGCGATAGTGCCCACGCTTATGCACACACACATGGGTGTTGTGCTTGGTGCAATAAGGCTGCGATGGTGCCTAGCACACCATGGTGCGCCTAGGCTTGCGATGAGCTAGCCTAGCCTAGCCTAGCTACGGCTACGCTCATACTTGTTGCTTGTGATTTTGCGACGCTCGCTCTCGACGCCCTAGGCTCGATATTCGACGTCTGTATTCTTAAAACTCTGCTGACTCATTAAATCCATTCGGATTAATTTGTCATCTCAGATCGGTGATTCGATTGCGTTCGACCCGAAGGGTTCAGTTAAGGTTAAGCTGTAACATCAATTGTACATTGATATTACTGATCGGAAGCGGCCTCCACCTAGGCATTCCGATCACTTGACCTTACTGAAGAATTAGCTCCGTAATAATTTTGAACCCTTTATCGGAAAAATACACTTGTTGGAAGGACACCATTCCTTTCAATCTCCCACTTGTCCTTCCGGACAAGTGTGCATATAATGTATATCCCATTTCGTATGTCTCTTAATGTTTCTTCGTGAACTATTAGGTAAGATTCTTTGTCATCCTTATTACGTTCAGAAGTGTTTCTCAATCTCCGAGTTCGACTGTCAATAAGCAGATGATTTCTAAAATCCATCTGAGCACGACCATGCATTTTCACAGTCTCGCTCTTCGAGCGGCCTTGTAAACAACAAAGCATTTTCCCTATTGTTAGTAAGGGGACAATCCCAGTCTTGTATTGTAAGTTCTGCTTACAAAGAGGACATAGTCTCCTGAGTGTTCCCGTTATAAACCCTAGTTACGGCAGACGTTTGGAAATATCAAAGAGTCTAGTACTCAAACAAGAACACTTCACAGTATTCATGGTTGGAGGAAACAAGTTCCGATAGTCATAATGAGAAATGTACTTATGACGAAATCAAAATTTTCTTAAAGTACTCTCATAGGTCGATCCAGTGCAGTTCCAAACTAGCACCTGTGCAAATGATTTATGACCATCATGTCCTTGCAGCACAAGAAACGGTGCTGTAAATCATACTACACACTAATCTTTGGTGGTCATCAATCGTCCATCATTTAAATGACCTCGATTAGAGATAATTTTCGATTTAAATATTCAATGTTCACTTAACAGGTGTTTCTTTATCCAAGACATGGTCTTGATACCCTATTTTGAATATTTCCGTAAATCGAATGGACTCATTATTTAATTCTAAACCACAATTAAATAGCAATGGAGTGAATGATAATTTTGCAAATATTAATTACTCCATTAATGAATGGTTTTAATACAGTGTCTTACATTAAATATCCTATTTAATTAAAACACATATACAGGAAATTTCAAAGCCAGTCTCCAACATGCTTGATTCCCATTGCCTCAATGTGCTTGTTGTGTTTCACTTGAGGCAGCGGTTTAGTCAAAGGATCGGCTACATTATCATCCGTGCCAATCTTACAAATTCTGATTTCACCTTCAGATTTCCATTCCCTTATCATGTGAAATCGCCTTTGTACGTGTTTGACCTTCTGGTGCTCTCTTGGCTCCCTGGCTTGAGCGATAGCTCCATTGTTATCACAATAGAGATCCATCGGCCCCTTGATTGAATCTAATGAACTTACGAATCTAAACAGCTTCCTTGGCAGCTTCTAAAGCGGCCAAGTACTCGGCTTCAGTTGTAGAGTCTACAGTGGTGCTCTTCTTGGCACTCTTCCAGCTAAACGCTCCTCCATTCAGACAGAATATGTACCCCGACTGTGACTTGAAGTCGTCTCTGTCAGTCTGGAAGATAGCGTCGGTGTAACCTTCAATAACCAGTTCTTTGTGGCCTCCATACACCAGGAATTTATCCTTGTTCCTTTTCAGGTACTTAAGGATGTTCTTGGCCGTAGTCTAATGCGCCTCTCTTGGGTTCAATTGGTATCGACTCGTTGCACTCAGGGCATACGATACATCTGGCCTTGTACATATCATGGCATACATGATCGATCCGATTAGCGAAGCATATGGGATCTGATTCATTCTTTCTCGCTCAACAGGTGTCTGTGGACACTATTTCTTGCTGAGAGTTACGCCATGGGACATGGGTAAATGCCCTCTTTTGGCATTCTTCATGTTGAATCGAGCCAGTACCTTATCAATGTAAGTACTCTGGCTTAATCAAATCATCCTCTTAGATCTATCCCTGTAGATCTTGATGCCCAATATGTACTATGCCTCTCCTAAGTCCTTCATTGAAAAGCACTTTCCCAACCAATCCTTTACGGACTCCAACAGTTTTATGCTGTTTCCAATGAGAAGTATGTCATCGACATACAGGACTAGGAATGCAATATCACTCCCACTGACCTTCTTGTATACACAAGACTCATCTGGATTCTTGATAAAACCAAACATGCTAATAGCTTTATCAAATCGCAGATTCCAACTTCTGTTGGCTTGCTTTAGTCCATAAATGGACTTCTTCAGCTTGCAAACCTTTCCAGTGTTGCCTGGATCGACAAAACCTTCTGGCAGTTTTGACATCCATTTGCCATATTTCGTAATCGTAATATGCAGCAATCGCTAGGATGATCCGAACGGATTTTAGCATTGCAACTGGTGAAAAAGTTTTGTCATAGTCAATCCCGTGGACTTATCTATAACCTTTTGCCACCAGTCTAGCTTTGAATATTGATACATTTCCATCCTTGTCTGTCTTAACTTTGAAGATCCATTTACAACCAATGGTTGTATAACCCTCAGGCAAATTCACCAAGTCCCACACTTGATTTTCAGACATGGAGTCCATCTCGGAGTTCATGGCCTCTTGCCATTTTGCAGAGTACGTGCTCGTCATAGCTTGCTTGTATATCGCCGGCTCATCATCATCCATGACTATGATGTCCTGATCATCGGTTAAGACGATACCAAGGTATCTGACTGGTTGAGATCTTTGCCGTTGCGACCTACGAAGGGTAATCGGTTGGGCATTTACATTGTCTGTTTGATTCTGACCCGTCTTCTTAGATGCTTCCAAAGTATCTAGATTGTCAGTTTTGTCAGGTTGATATTGTTGCTCGTCCTCTCAAACTTCGTCCAGTTCGATTTTCCTCCCACTTGTCATTTTAGAAAGGTGATCCTTCTCCAAAAAGACACCATCATGAGCAACAAAAACTTTGTTCTCGGATTTATTGTAGAAGTACTACCCTTTGGTTTCTTTTGGATATCCCACAAAGAAACACTTATCCGATTTGGGGTGAAGTTTGTCCGAAATTAATCACTTGACATATGCTTCGCATCCCCAAATCTTGAGAAAAGACAACCTAGGAGGTTTCTTAGTCCATAATTCATATGGAGTCTTTTCAACAGCTTTTGACGGAGCTCTATTCAGTGTTAGTGCTGCAGTTTGTAGCGCATGTCCCCAGAAAGAGATAGGGAGTTCACTAAGACCCATCATTGATCGAACCATGTCTAACAAGGTTCGATTCCTCCGTTCCATTGAGGAGTTCCGGGAGGTGTCAACTCTGAAAGAATTCCATTTTCTTTCAAGTGATCGTCGAATTCATGGCTCAAATATTCGCCACCTCGATCCGATCGAAGTGCTTTGATTTTATTGCCAAGTTGATTTTCAACTTCTTTCTGAAATTCTTTGAATTTCTCAAAGGATTCAGATTTATTCGATATTAAGTAGACATAGCCATATCTACTATAATCGTTAGTGAAAGTGATGAAATATTGATAAACTTGTCGTGCGGGTGTGTTCATTGGTCCACATACATCCGTGTGTATTAGACCTAATAAGTCACTTGCCCTTTCTCCCAACTTGGAGAATGGTTGTTTTATCATCTTGCCTAATAAGCATCCTTCGCAATTTTCAAACGACTCTAAGTCGAATGAGTCAAGAACACCTTCTTGAAGAAGCTTCTTAATGCGTTTGATGTTAATATGGCCAAGACAACAATACCACAAGTAGGTTTGATTCGACTTGATGGTCTTATCCCTTTTGGTAGTATTCTCGATGTTATAGACCTGTTTGTCTAGTGAAAGCACATAAAGACCATTTTCTGAATGTGCCTTACCATATAAAACATTATCAAAATAAATAAAATAACTATTGTTTTTGATTCGAAATTCGAATCCTTTGGCATCCAACGCCGATATTGAAATAATGTTTTTGGTCACTCTAGGAACATGATAGAAATTTTCAAGTTCTAGAACAAGCCCTGAGGGCAAAGGACAAACTGAGAGTTCCAACGAAGACGGCAGACATTCTTGCTCCATTGCCGACCAGAAGCTCGACCTTTCCCTTCTCTAGCCTCCTACTTATCCTTAGTCCCTGAGCATTGGAACAAAGGTGTGAGCCACATCCGGTATCTAATACCCATGATGTTTTGCTAGCGAAGTTTAAGTCTATAACGAAAAATACCTGATGAAGAAGCAACTTTGCCGTTCTTCTTATCTTCCTTGAATTAGAGGCAGTCCCGTTTCCAATGTCCCTTCTTCTTGCAATAGAAACATTCGGAATCGGACATAGAAGAGGCTGCTTTTTTGTCCTTGCTACCCTTGCCAGATTTTGACTTAGGCGGGAATTTCTTCTTTTTCCCATTAAAGCTCTTCTTTTTGCCCGGACGTTTGAATGGCTTGCCTTTCCTCACCATAAGCATGTCATGCTTGCCCTCATCCTTGAGGGTTTTCTCGGCTTGCTTCAACATACCATGAAGCTCGGTGAGGGTTTTCTCCATACTATGCATATTATAGTTCATCTTGCACTGATCATAGCCTTTGTGAAGGGAGTGGAAAATGATGTCAATTGCCATTTCGGTTGAATACCCAGCATCAAGACTTTCCATGTTCTCAAATAGTCCAATCATTTTGAGAACATGCTGGCTGACTGGCTCTCTTTTCTTGAGCTTGCTCTCAAGGATCTGCCTGTGGGTTTCGAACCTTTTAGTTCGAGCCTGCTCTTGGAAAATATTCTGAAGCTCAGAAATGATCTCAAAAGCTATCTCTTTTTCAAAGAAAGTCTTTTGAAGGTCCGGAGACATGGTGGCCAACATGATGCATTTGACATCCCGATTGGCACTTTCCCATCGGTTAAGGGCAGCCTAAGTGACCTCCTCATTTGGAGTGTTGGGCATTTCCTCAGTAAGGACGTATTCTTTTTGCTCCTGCATTAGTACAATGCGGAGATTTCTTTGCCAATCAAGAAAGTTTGGCCCACTAAACTTCTCCTTGTCGAGAATTGAGCGCAAAGAGAATTTGTTGTTGTTTGAGTTACTTGCAGACATGATTCTACAATTGAAAGAATTTGAAGTGAAAAACCATTCACTTATCAATAAGTTGAAATTCAAAACGTTCATGCATTTATTCAATCTTATTGAACATTTTATCCACGCATTTAAAATTGTCCCTTATGGGCGAGAATAAAATGATTCCGAGATCCAAAAGATCAAGAAATGGTTAAGCATGCTTTGGCTTGTCTTAATCATTAAATATCTTAAGGTAAGCAATCCAATTGCTAATAGCTCCAAGCTACTCTCGGTTTGATAAAATGTCGCATCTAATGCATTCTTGACATTTTATCTCTTTTGCCACGACACCTAACGACTCCTTACTGATATCGTTGAGCTTAACTAAGACAACTCGTATACCTAGTATACCTTACGTTCCTAGGGAAGTAGTGATGCCTCGCTTTGGTGTAATCCATCACGTACGCGCATTAGTACGGTAAGTGTTGTTCTTGGAACGGCAAATTTTAGCTCAATATTATTAAAGGGACCTAGGGTTTCTATGTTGGTTGATTTAAGTGAACTTAACTAATCGTCGCAACATAATAGATATCCTAGACATGCATCTAGCAATCATATATATAACAATATATAAGGCATAAAATTAGATGCATTTGGCAACTTGCATGACCCCTTGAAATCTTCAATTTCCATGGGTCTTCATCTTGGCTCGTCTTCGTCGAAACGCCGTCTTGAGACATCTTGGCCAAAATGAAATAAAAGAAGCTAGCTAGAACAACTAAGATTAACCTAATAGTACAAAAATACTTAACGGTTCGAAGACCTTATTTAGATTTAAAAAAATACATAACGGAACGCAGTCTGTATTTTCTATCCTAGTCGGGCCCCACTAGTTGCCATTTTCAAAGAACCTGTTTTGAAAACAATCTTCCATTCACCCATTCACTATTTGTGAATGGCCCATGCAATTTTACGAAATACATAATTAAACACGCAAAGCTAGTAACTAACTTAGGTGGTTAATCCAATTAATGCGCCTAATTAAAACTAGTCAAAGTGGTTTAATCCATTATATCTAAACGCAAAATGCTAACGCACTTAATTAAGCTCCCACTAAATTCCGCATCCGTACTTAATTAATCCGATTAATTAAGTCGGCATAACCCATAATTTGACAAAATTTTGCAAAATCGAAAATCGAGGTTTTTAGCCTCGTTAAAATAGTTATTTAAAATTATTAAAACGGCAAAATTTTCGCAAAAACTCATAGCTCAAAATCAAGCAAAATACCCCACACAATCATTAGGTGGATGCGCACCATGGCTGCTAGGCAACTCATGTGCTGCGCTTGCTGTGCTGTGTGCCAGCATCCTCGCCCAGCATGGCATGTTGTGCCAGCCAGCACTAGCAGCTCGCTACGCATGCTGCGCATGCTAGCTTGCTAGCTGGTGCCTGGCAGCGTCTGACAATCTGGCTGGAGCTTCCTGCCTCGCTGCCCAGCAGCACGCACAAGCCATTCAGGCAACCCTGCCATGCACACAGCACCATGGCATCACACCACTCCCAATGCACACAGCAGCCACGCGCATTGGTGCAATGCCCTTGCGTACACCATAGGCAGCCACATGTGGGATGCTAGGCAGCCCGGCTAGCCTTGGTGACGCTTGTGGTTTTGCATCGATTTGCGTGCCAATTGTCGGAATTTAATTCCGATTTGTGTGTGACAATAATTAATTCAAAATTACATTAGAATTAATTTGAGGGAAAATAAAATAAAATAAAACTAAGTCCTAATTAAATAAAATTTATTTTATTGGTGCACAAGCCTAAATTTATCCAAAATTTCAATTTTGAACAAAATTAGGTCTAACTTTATGCTTAAAACAAAATGAGCTATGTCCAAAATTAATCTTGCCAATATGCAAATTAATAATGGATTTGACAAATGGGAGTTGGAAAAATAAATTAATCATCCAATGATAAAAAAATTTCCAACTTGCATACTTGTGTAAAATACCAAGATTACATCTTCCAATATGAAAATTAATCAAATTTTACTCACAAGTAATTGAACTTGATGGATTTTAATCAACCAAACATGAAAATCCAAACTTTGTTCATCATAGAATTTAGGAATAGGGTTCCAATCATTTAAACCTTTAAAGATTAGAACTTTAACATTATTTGGGAACTTAAAATACAAAATAACAACAAGTTTTCACAATTTACTGCAATTTATGTGAAAAATTGGTATATTAACTTAATCACTAATAAAAACTCCATTATTATGCTCAAGGATATTTTAAAACCAGTAGATTAGTGATGCAAATGTGCATTTAATCTAACCTTGTAATGCTTGCATTAATCAAGGCTTAAAAGAATTAAAATTATCGTTAAAAAACGAAAAACCCCAGAAAAATTGGGTTTCTGGTTCGAATTTGGCTTCTGGATAGCCCTAAAAAGTTTGAATCTGTTCCAGAATGTCGATTCCACCCAAATATCACTATTTTGAGCCAAAATTTGGGTTCGACAGCCAAATCAAAAATAAAATCGAGTTTTAAAATTAATTAAAACGAACATCTAATCTAATTAGAAGAACATGAACCAGAAAATTAAATTCTTTTAAAACACCTTAATTAAAAAATAATTGCAAAAATTAAAAGGAGCGTGGCTCCGATACCGCTGTAGGGTTTCGTAGTGACCCAGCAATACGCGGAAGGAAACCCACCAAGACCTGCCCCTTAATTAAAGCAATTAACAAGCATAATAAACTTAATAAAACAAGATTAAGAACAAGAATTATACCTTTGACGCGTGCTTCGCTCCCAAAGAGCTCTTACTTCAAAAATCCCGAAAGCACGAGATCTTCGACGGATCGTACCCTCGACCCGACCCGAGCGTCTTAAGTCTTGAAGGTTAGTCAAGACCCGGAAAAAATAACTATGAGTTTTACGAATCAAAGGTTTACTCTTTCTTAGAATTGCCTTTTTAATTCCACTCAAGGTTGTTTTCTCAAAATCCCAACCAAGTGGGTATTTATAGAGAATGGGGACTTGAAACCCCTTTTCATGATCAATGTGGGATCATGTGGAATTGCAATAATATATTTATTTCAAAAATAAATAATTAGGCAAAAGCAATCACAAGGCAACAAGTGGCAAGTGGAGAAAATGGGTTAGGTGAGGACCATATCCCATGGGGGGACCATTGCCTTGCTCCCCAAGGGAAGCTTGGAGGCTTTGGTCCCCACCTCTCCTAAACCGCCACTCACAAGGTAGCTGGGTTGGCTGCCACCTGGTGCTGCCAGCATGCACTACCACCTAGCATGTCTGGCTGGCATAGCACGCATCTCCCAGCCCAGCACTTGCGTGCTGCTAGCAAGCCACGCCTTGTGCTGGGCGCTGGGCGCTGCTGCCTTGTTATCGCAGGCATACGCACATGCATGTGTGGTGCTGCTACCTTGCTATCGCAGGCACACGCACATGCATGGCTCTCGCATAGCCAACATCACACGCATCGTTGCTGCACCCTTTGCATATGCTCGCACACCCATCCAGCAAGCACCACTCGCCCATGCTCGCACATCTACGCGCATCTAGGCCAGCACGCACTAGCGCTGTGCTTGGTGCGTGGCCTACGATGGTGCCTAGCACACACGAAGGCCAGTGCTGCCTGCCAGCTAGCTGTGCTTGGTGCGTGGCCTGCGATGGTGCCTAGCACACACGCAAGGCAGGTGCTACTTGCCAGCTTGCTGTGCTATGGTGCACACGCACACGCACACACGCATGTGCCTAGCACTGCGATAGTGCTGTGCGTGGTGCAAGGGGACTGCGATAGTGCTCACGCTTATGCACACACACATGGGTGATGTGCTTGGTGCGATATGGCTGCGATGGTGCCTAGCACACCATGGTTCGCCTAGCACACACATGGTGCGCCTAGGCTTGCGATGAGCTAGCCTTGCCTAGCTACGGCTACGCTCATACTTGTTTCTTGTGATTTTGCGACGCTCGGTCTCGACGCCCTAGGCTCGATATCCGACGTCTATATTCGTAAAACTCCACTGACTTATTAAATCCTTTCGGATTAATTCATCGTCTCGGATTGGTGATTCGATTGGGTTCGACGCGAAGGGTTTAGTTAAGATTAAGCTTTAACATCAATTGTACATTAATATTACTGATCGGAAGCGGCCTCCACCTAGGCATTTTGATCACTTAACCTTACTGAAGAATTAGCTCTGTAATAATTCTGAACCCTCTATCGGAAGAATACTCTTGTTGGAAGGACACCATTCCTTTCAGCTACCGCAAGCCCGCACGCCCTTACGGGCTGCTAGTGCTTTCTAGCCGCAGCAGCTGCTAGCGAGGCCTAGCACGCTACGCATGTCGGTACTGGTCTTGTTAGCTAGTCCTAGCGTTGCCCACACTTGCTAGCTAGCAGCACGCATTTGGCCGACAAGCCTAACTATGCATGCACGCACTCAGTTAGGCTTGCGGCCTGTGCTAACGCTGCTGTAGCATGTGCTAGTCTAGCCCTAGCATAGCTAGGCCATTGCGAGGCTAAGGCTATGCACTTTGAATTTATTATTGTTGTTTGATGTTCGGCTTCGACGCTCTAAGCTCGCAATCCGACGTCGGAGTACATATACTTTTGTTTGACGTATTAAAGCCTTTGAGTGTGAGTGTGATCCGTTTGGTTTAGTTAAAGGAAAGCTCTAAGATTAATATAATTAACCTCAC
Organism: Chenopodium quinoa; assembly: GCF_001683475.1. Lineage (NCBI taxonomy): Eukaryota > Viridiplantae > Streptophyta > Magnoliopsida > Caryophyllales > Amaranthaceae > Chenopodium > Chenopodium quinoa. The sequence goes on along the minus strand of NW_018742523.1, from coordinate 3,705,967 downwards.
TGATCGGAGATGGCTTCTAGCCCGACTTTCCGATCACTTGACTATAATGAATAATTAACTCCGGAATTGATTCTGAACCCTCTATCGGAATAATAAATTTGTTTGAAGGACACCATTCCTTTCAATCTCCCGTGCTGTTTGTGGATAGACTATTTTCTATGTCACTTAATGCCTCTTCATGAACTATAAGGTAAGATTCTTCGTCATCCTTATTACGTCCAAAGTGTATCTTGATTTTCGAGTTTGAGTGTCAATAAACAGATGATTTCTAAAATCCATCTGAGCACGACCATGCATTTTCACAATCTTGCTCTCTGAGAGGCCTTGTAAACAACAAAGACATGTTCCCTACTGTTAATAGGGGGACATTCCTAGTCATGCATTGTTAGCTTCCCTTACTAAGAGTCCCTAGCCGCTCGAGTGTTGCCTTTATAATCCCCTTGTACGGCAGACGTTTAACAACATCAAAACGAACTAGTACTCAAACAAGAGAACTTACAATACTCATGGTTGAGGAAAGAGGTTATGATAGCCATTATGAGTAATACACTTATGACGATTATTAGATCTCTTAAAGTATTCTCATAGGTCGATCCTATAAAGTTCCAAACTAATACGTGTGGAAATGATTTATCATATTCCTATCCTTGTAGCACAACAAACGGTGCTATAAATCATACTACACACTAAACTCGCGCGGTCAATAGTCGTCCAACTTTCAAATGACCTCGATTAGGGATGGCTTTGATATGATATTTAATGTTCACTTAATAGTTTTTTCTTTATCCAAGACATGCATTTTCTTGATACCCTATTTTGAATATTCTCAAATCGAATGAATTCATTATTTAGTTCTAAAGCACAATTAAATAGAAATGTAATAATAATTTGCGAAAAAATAAAATTACTCCATAAATGAATTGTTCAACATAGTGTTTTACATTAAGATCTCAAAACATAAGTAAAATACAGAGATAGGGAAATTAAAGCCAGTCTCCGACATGCCTTATTCCCATTTCCTCAACGTGCTTGTTGTGTTTCACTTGAGGAAAAGGTTTAGTGAGTGGATCAACTACATTTTTGTCCGTTCCAATATTGCAATTTCTGATTTCACCCTCGGACTACAATTCCCTTATCATGCGAAATCGCCTCATGACATGTTTGACTTTCTGATGTTCCCTTGGCTCTCTGGCTTGAGCAATATCCCATTATTATCTCAATAGAGGTCTATATATCGGTCCCTTTATTGAGGGCACAACACCAAGATCACCAACGAACTTACAAATCCAAAATGCCTCTTTAGCTGCTTCTAAAGCTGCTAAGTATTCGACTTCAGTTGTATAATCTGCCGTCGTGCTTTGGTTAGCACTCTTCCAACTGAACGCTCCTCCATTAAGATAGAACACGTATCCTAATTAAGACTAGAATTCGTCTTTGTCAGTCTGGAAGTTTGCGTCGGTATAACCTTCAACAACCAAATCCTTACTTCCACCATAGACAAGAAATTTATCCATGTTCCTTTTCAAGTACTTTGGGATATTCTTGGCCGTATTCCAATGCGCCTCTCCTATGTCTTATTGGTATTGGCTCATAGCACTCAAGGCATACATATGATACATCTGGCCTTATACATATCATGGCATACATGATCGATCCAATAGGCAAAGCATATGGAATTTGACTCATTCTTTCTCATTTGTCAGGTGTGTTCGGAATTTGTTTCTTGTTGAGAGTTACGCCATGAGACATGGGTAGGTGGCCTCTCTTGGCTTTTACTATACTGAATCTCTCCAGTACCTTATCAATATAAGTACTTTGGCTCTTAGATCTATCCTTGTAGAACTTGATGCATGCCTAATATGTATTATGCCCCTTCCAAGTCCTTCATTGAAAAACACTTTCAATGCCAAGTTTTTACAAACTCCAGCATTAGAATTCTGTTTCCAATGAGTAATATGTCATCGACATATAAGACAAGGAATACGATTTCACTCGTACTGACCTTCTTGTAAACACAAGACTCATCTGGATTCTTAATAAAACCAAAATTGCTAATGGATTCATCGAATCGCAGATTCCAACTTCTGCTTGCCTGCTTTAATCCTTAATTGGAGTTCTTAAACTTGCATACCTTCTAGCATTATTTGGATCTACAAAAACATTTTGGTTGTTTCTTGTACACAGTTTCTTCCAAAATCCTATAAAGGAAGGCGGTTTTGACGTCCATTTGCCATATTTCATATTCATAATATGCGGTAATTGCTAGGATAATCTGGACGGATTTAAGCATGGGGAATGGCGAAGTGGTTTCATCATATTCAACCCCGTGAATTTTCCTATAACCTTTTGCCACCAATCTAGCTTTGTATAAATATACAACTTAATTTGTTTCGGTTTTCAATTTCAAAATCCATTTGCAGCCGATAGGTGTATAACCTTCAGGAAAATCAACCAAGTCCCAGACTTGATTTTCAAACATGGAGTCCATCTCGGATTTCATGGCCTCTTGCCATTTTGCAGAGTCGGGACTCGTCATAGCTTGTTCGTATATTGCTGGCTCATCTTCATCCATAACTAGGATGTCTGGACTCTCGGTTAAGACGATACCGAGGTATTTGTCCGGTTGAGACCTTGGCCTTTGTGACCTACGCAGGGTAGTAGATTGAGCATTTTCATTGTCAGTTTGACTTTGAATATTTTCAGTTCGATTCTATTGCTCATCTTCTCGAACTTCATCAAGTTCGATTTTCCTCCTACTTGTCATTTTAGAAAGATACTCCTTTTAAAAAAAGACACCAACTCAAGCAACAAAAACTTTGCTCTCAGACTAGTTGTAGAAGTAATACCCTTTTGTTTCATTTCGTCCAAATATCTTATTAGGCGTTATATTCAATTACGTATTCCCTTTAACATGCAATATGGTGATCAATAAACATAATAGAATAAACCTCAACATGAGAATCAATTTAACAATAATAATAACAATTAGTATATGAAAAACATAAAAAAAAATCGTTAGAATTATAACAGGAACAAAAGGAACATGATTCCTTACTTTGCTTAATTTTGCTTGCCACTATAAAACAAAAAAACACATTAGTAATTTCAAGGAAAATAATAAACAGTAATGGAAATTAAATCAAATGAAAGAAAAGTTGATTTGGGACCAAACCCTCAAACAGTTCTACGTTTCACGCCTTGGTTTAGATTTAGAACTTCGGGTAAAATACGGACTTGGGGGAGTGCTTAGGGAATGTATTGTGAAAAAATAAGGAAGCAAGTATTTAGGCTACAGTATAAGAGAGAGAGAATTATTTAGTGCCTCGAAACTATGAATTCAGCCTTGTTTTATAGAGGAAATGAGAGGGGTGAGGTCCGGAACCCTAGAAATGAAGCGCCGCGGAGAAATAAACCCTAGAAATTTCCATGTCACGACATAAATTGCCGTGACACGACAGAGCCTGCCGTGGCGCGGCATTTCTACCGTTACAAGGCAGATGCCTTTTCTAGAAATCTTTCTAAATTCATTTTTATACTTTTGTTTTAAATTAAGTAAGGGATAATTAGGCGTCGTTTCAGTGTTATGGACTTATTTCAGGGTTTAAGGTTTTAATATTTATTACTTGGGCTTAATTAATAAATAAAATGAATTAAAATGGTTTAAGCTAAATTGAGGGTATGAATATGCTTTGACTAAATACTTGGACTGATTGTTGACTAATTGTAGAATGTGTTTGACTGAATATGGATTTTTAGCACTCCCGAGATTAAATACTCGACCCGACCAATAATGGCGGTGAAAGGTTGTTTATCATCGGGTTTGGTTTTAGGGAGACATTTTTAGATGTCTACACTTCCCCATCCCCCCTTTTTTAGGGTATTCTTGCTATTTGTAAAACCACTGTATCTGACGCTTCTGACAGTCGAAACTCGAGTTATCCCTCTATTTGCATTCCGTCCAGCTCGTCTCCTAAGCCCTCTCACTCAAGTGAACACACTGAGCAAACTTCTTTTGTTCTTCCTACATAACCCCCCCATCCCTATACAAGTGGTTATACCGGATGGCGATTCCCCTGCTGAGAGCAGGGTGGATACCACTACGACCCCTCTTGTTGAAACACAATCAGGTGGTAGTTTTCCTGCTCTAAGCAACCCTTTTTCGCTCCTTCCGGCATTGGAGTCACCCTTCCTTTTTTTATACCCATACTGTAAGCGGGATCTCACTGTTGATGGAGTTACCCTTTCACATGTTATGCGATTGAGGTTACGCGTTATGCGCCATAAGCGCTTGGCTGATGAGGTTAAAGCCAATGCCCTTAATGTTTCTCTTGTTAGCCCTATTTCCCAAGTTCAGCCTTTAAACAATTTTGCTTGGCTTGATGACATGGATCGGATTGATCATTATGTAGTGCGGGGTGCTCGTTCCCCATCTCCATCTCCAGCGAAAGCTATGAGTCAGCTTGTTGAGTCTCCGAGTAAATCAGTGAAACCTTAACTCAAGCAATAAAAAAATACTCAAACATAGACATCGTTCCCTGGGAACGGCGCCATTTTGACGTAGGAGAAGTAGGTCGTTGACTAATTCTCCCTAATGTCAAAAAAAATTTATAATCACTTAACAAACCTAAATACAATATAGAGGTAAGTCAAGGTTTGAACCACTAGGAACGGTTATGATAAAGTGCTTTCAATCAATGCTTAAGCTAGGTCGAAGTCAAGGGTGAAGAAAGACTAATCAACTACAAAAACAAACAATTAAACAAAAGAAACACTAGGAAAAGGGGATCAACAAGTAATCATGACAATTGCAACAACTTGGGAAGGTTAAACTAATCAGTGGTTGTGAAGACTCACGGTAAGAGAAATTAATCGAAATCAAAGAGCTATTTCCTAATCGTTAAGCTAGGTTTCCTTTATGAATAACAAACTAGGAGTATCACAATTCAAACCAATCAAGAATTGAAAATCCTAAATCAAGTTATCATGTCATTAGGATCTATAATGCAATATAGCATAGTTCTCAAGGCCTAATAAAACTATGCACATGAAAACTTACATTAATCACTTTAATCTCAACAATTAATTAACATAATTTCCAAATTAATCACAATCAATCAATCATACAAGTTTCATCTCAAAGGAATGGTGTCCTTCCAACAAGTGTATTATTTCTTAGAGGGTTCAGAATTATTAGAAAGCTAGTTCTTCAGTAAGGTCAAGTGATCGGAATGCTTGGGTGGAGGTCTATCAGTAATATTAATGCATAATTAATGTTACTGCTTAATCTTGACAGAACCCTTCGGGTCGCACCCTAATCGAATAACCGATCCGAAACGACGAATCAATCCGAAAGGATTATATGAGTGATTAGAGTATTACAAACAAAGTCGTCTAATATCAAGCTTAGAGGGTCGAAACCGAGCGTTGTAAGTCTAGTCGAATTTGAAATTCGGCGAGACGTGGAATCAAGCAAGCGACAATTACGAGCCAAGCCGTAGCATCACATTGGTCTAGCCTTGCGAGTGCAAGGCTAGGCGAGGTCCCAAACCACATGCGTAACATGCCTAACATTGCCTAGGAAAAGTACATTGTACATCACAAGCATCGCAAGATGCGTGCCATGCATGTGTGTGTTGTGGCTGTGCATGCATGGTTGGGCGTGCTTGCTAGTATTACATCACCAACCGCATCAGCGCTTGCATCGCACCATGCTTGGGCATCGCAAAGCACATCACGCAGCATCGCAAGCCATGCGTGCGTGTGTGTGGTTGTGCGTGCTTCCTAGCGTAGCAGCACTAAGCAGCAGCAGCAACTGGTGTTGCGTGCTTGCTAGAATAGCAACACCAAGCAGCAGTAGCTCACTGTGCGTTCTTGCTAGCGAGCAGCACCAAGCACTCGCCACTCGCACAGCATCACGAACCAAGCAGCAGCAGCAACACATGCATTTGCTGGCTGGCTGGCTGCGTGCTTGTTGACTTCGCATGTCTTTGTGAGCTGGCTGGCTAGGCTGCCCAACCTTGGTGCTAGGCTCCAGCTGGCAGCCTTGGCAGCCAAGGTAGGCTTCCAACCATCCAAGTGGCGAGGTGATGCGGTTTTGTATGGGGACCGAAATTGAGGGGTTGCTTGGTGAGCAAGGGGATTTGCCCCCCTCCCCCTCTTGAATGGTTATCACCTACTCTCTCCCTCCATGTGACACTTGGAGCTTTTTGATTGCCTTCCGTTTTTATTTTGTTTTTGATTAAATTAAAATACAGGAAAATGCAAATCCCCCACATTGATGGGAGAAGGGAGATCAAGTCTCCATTCCCTATAAATACCCAAGTTTTGGGTTTGGGAAAAATCACTTGAGTTGAACTCAATAAGGTATCTCATTATTAGTGAGAAAACCTTTATGCTCGTAATACTCTACTTTTATTTGGTTAAGTCCCGACTAACTTTCAGGATTAAGACCATTTGGGTCGGGTCGAGGGTGCGAGCCGTAGAAGGTAATCGCACCTGCGTGGCTCGAGCTTTGAAGTAAGAGCTCGTGAATCGAGCGAAGCATGCGTCAAGGGTTAGAATGTCTTTTCTCTTTCTCTCTCTTATGTTGTTAATTATGTGATTGCATGTTTAGTTGTTTAATTATTGGGCGGGTCTTAGGCGGGTTTCTCTTCCGCATAGCGTTGGACTCTATGAAACCCAACATCACCCAAACTCTAGCAAAACAATGTGGGGTTTCGTAGTGACCCGACACTACGCGAAAGGAAACCCCCCCAAGACCCGCCCCTTAATTAAAGCAATTAACAAACATAATAAACTTAATCAAACAAGACTAAGAACAAGAATTATACCTTTGTTGCGTGCTTCGCTTCGGAAGAGCTCTTACTTCAAAATCCCGAAACCACGAGATCTCCAACGGATCGTACCCTCGACCCGACCCGAGCGTCCTAAGTCTTGAAGGTTAGTCAAGACCCGGACAAAACAAAACTATGAGTTTTACGAATCAAAGGTTTACTCTTAATTAGAGTTGCCTTATTAATCCCAATCAAGGTTGTTCCTTTCCCAACACCCTTGAAGGGTATTTATAAGGAAATGAATTCTTGGTTTTGAATCACCCATCGATGTGGGAGAGTTGGTGAAATGATAATTATTTAATTCCAAAATTAAATGGTTAATCAATTCAATCACAAATCGACACATGGCATAATAATAGAGAAAGCCAAGTGAGGACATAAGGCTTGGGGGAGACCATTGCCTAGATCCCCAAGCCATTGCTCCAAGCAATGGTCCCTACATGCAAAACAAGGGCTGCTGGGCTGCTGCCAGCTAGCATGCCAGCTAGCAGTGCCAGCCAGCCCAGCCAGCTAGCACAAGCTTGCCCAGCAGCCTCGCATGCTTGGTGCTGGGCGATGCTAGGCGCTGGTGCTAGCCTTCGCATCTCTCGCAGCACCTCTCGCACACTATTGCTAACATAGCCAGCATGTGTGCTGCTAGCGAGCCACGCATGCTGGCCACTTGCCTCGCACTATACGCATCAGCCTCGCAGCACATGCACTAGCCACGCACCATGCATCGCACCACGCACTTACTCGCACACGCATCAGCCATGCACCCCATGCACATGCGCCACACGCATTGCTAGCCCAGCCAGTGCACCCACGCACACAAGGGCCTAGCATGGGTGTTGGGCGATGCTGCCAGGTGCCCCTCGCACTAGCATAAATCAGCCAGTGCCTAGCACTGCTATGCTTTGTGCGAGGCACGCACACACGCAGTTGGACATACGTCAGTGCTTAGCATTGCGATGGCTGTGCTTGGTGCGTGTTTGGCCCTGCCATGCGCACCTAGGCATCCAGGCTAGCACGCTGCTAGCTGCGATGGGCTGCCTGGTGCTTGTGGTGCTTGCGATAGGCTGCCATGGAACGCCTAGGCTGCGATGGTGCACCTAGGCTGCGATGGTGCGCCTAGGCTGCGCCTAGAATTTGCGATGGGCTGCCATGGCACGCCTAGGCTGCAATGGTGCACTTAGGCTGCGCCTAGCCATGCTAGGTGCATGCTAGCTCGAACTAGCCTAGCATCCACATGGCTTGGCCAGTGTGGTGCTAGGGCTATGTTCATACTTGTCGCTTTGTGATTTTGCGACGCTCGGTCTCGAGGACCTAGGCTCGATATCCGACGTCTGTATTCGTAAAACTTTGTCGACACATTAAATCCTTTCAGATTAATTCGTCGTCTCGGATCGATGATTCGATTGGGTTCGACCCGAAAGGTTCAGTTAAGATTAAGCTGTAATATCAATTGTACCTCGATATTACTGATCGGAAGCGGCCTCCACCTAGGCATTCCGATCACTTGATCTTACTGAAGAATTAGATCTGTAATAATTCTGAACCCTTTATCGGAAGAATAAACTTGATGGAAGGACACCATTCCTTTCAATCTCCCACTTGTCCTTCCGGACAAGTGTGCATACAGTGTATATCCCATTTCCTATGTATTTTAATGTTTCTTCGTGAACTATAAGGTAAGATTCATTGTCATCCTTATTAAGTTCAGAAGTGTTTCTCGATCTCCGATTTCAACTGTCAATAAGCAGATGATTTCTAAAATCCATCTGAGCACAACCATGCATTTTCACAGTCTCGCTCTTCGAGCGGCCTTGTAAACAACAAAACATTTTCTCTATTGTTAATAGGGGGACAATCCCAGTCTTGTATTGTAAGCTCATCTTACTAAAAGGACTTGGTCTCCTGAGTGTTCCCGTTATGATCCCCAGTTACGGCAGACGTTAGGAAACATCAAAGAGTCTAGTACTCAAACAAGAAAACATTACAATACTCATGGTCGGAGGAAACAAGTTCCGATGGTCATAATGAGAAATGTACTTATGACAATTTTAAAATTTCTTAAATTACTCTCATAGGTCTTATCCAGTACAGTTCCAAACTGTACCTGTGCAAATGATTTATGATTGTCACGTCCTGGCAGCACAAGAAACGGTGCTGTAAATTATACTACACACTAATCTATGGCGGTCATCAATCGTCCATCTGTTAGATGTCCTCGATTAGGGAAAATTTTCGATTTAATCATTTAATGTTCACTTAACAGTTGTTTCTTTATCCAAGACATGGTCTTGATACCGTGTTTTGAATATTTCCGTAAATCGAATGGACTCATTATTTAATTCTAAACCACAATTAAATAGTAATGGAGTGAATGATAATTTTGCACAAAATTAATTACTCCATAAATGAATGGTTTCAATACAATGTTTTACATTAAAACTACAAGTGGTGCTCTACTTGGCACTCTTCCAGCTAAACGCTCCTTCATTCAGACAGAATATGTACCCCGGCTGTGACTTAAAGTCGTCTCTGTCAGTCTGAAAGCTAGCGTCGGTGTAACCTTCAACAACCAGTTCTCTATGGCCTCCATACACCAGGAACTTGTCCTTGTTCCTTTTCAGGTACTTTAGGATATTCTTGGCCGCAGTCCAATACGCCTCTCCTGGGTTTGATTGGTATCGGCTCGTTGCACTCAGGGCATACGATACATCTGGCCTTGTACATATCATGGCATACATGATCGATCCGATTAGCGAAGCATATGGGATCTGATTAATTCTTTCTCGCTCAAGAGGTGTCTGTGGACACTATTTCTTGCTGAGAGTTATGCCATGGGACATGGGTAAATGCCCTCTCTTGGCCTTCTCCATGTTGAATCGAGCCAGTACCTTATCAATGTAAGTACTCTTGCTTAATCCAATCATCCTTTTAGATCTATCTCTGTAGATCTTGATGCCCAATATGTACCGTGCCTCTCCTAAGTCCCTCATTGAGAAGTATGGACTCTAGTAATTTTGTGCTGTTTCCAATGAGAAGTATGTCATCGACATACAGGACTAGGAATGCAATATCACTCCCACTGACCTTCTTGTATACACAAGATTCATCTGGATTCTTAATAAAACCAAACTTGCTAATGGCTTCATCAAATCGCAGATTCCAACTTCTGCTGGCTTGCTTTAGTCCATAAATGGACTTCTTCAGCTTGCAAACTTTTCCAGCGTTGCCTGGATTAAAAAAACCTTTTGGCTGTGTCATATACACAGTTTCTTCAAAAATTCCATTAAGGAAGGCGGTTTTGACATCCATTTGCCATATTTCCTAATCGTAATATGCAGCAATCGCTAAGATGATCCAGATGGATTTTAGCATTGCAATTGGTGAAAAAGTTTTATCATAGTCAATGCCATGGATTTGTCTATAACCTTTTGCCACCAATCTAGCTTTGTATATCGATACATTTCCATCCTTTGATGTCTTCACTTTGAAGATCCATTTGCAACCAATGGGTGTCTAACCCTCAGGCAAATTCACCAAGCCCTAGACTTGATTTTCAAACATTGAGTCTATCTCGGATTTCATGGCCTCTTGCCATTTTGCAGTGTCGGGGCTCGTCATAGCTTGCTTGTTTGTCGTCGGCTCATCATCATCTATGACTAGGATGTCTTGATCATCGTTTAAAACGATACCGAGGTATTTATCTGGTTGAAATCTTTGCCGTTGCGACCTACGAAGGGTAATCGGTTGAGCTTTTTCATTGTCAGGTTGATTCTGACCAATCTTCTTAGATGCTTCCAAAGCATCTAGATTGTCAGTTTGATTCTGACCAATCTTCTTAGATGCTTCCAAAGCATCTAGATTGTTAGTTTTGTCAGGTTGACATTGTTGCTCGTCCTCTCGAACTTCGTCGAGTTCGATTTTCCTCCCACTTGTCATTTTGGAAAGGTGTTCCTTCTTCAAAAAGACACCATCACGAGCAACAAATATTTTGTTCTCGGATTTATTGTAGAAGTACTATCCTTTGGTTTCTTTTGGATATCCCACAAAGAAACACTTATCTGATTTAGGGTGAAGTTTGTCCGAACTTAATCGCTTGACATATGCTTCGCATCCCCAAATCTTGAGAAAAGACAACCTAGGAGGTTTCTTAGTCCATAATTCATATGGAGTCTTTTCAACAGCCTTTGATGGAGCTCTGTTCAGTGTTAGTGCTGGAGTATGTAGCGCATGTCCCTAGAAAGAGATAGGGAGTTCACTAAGACCCATCATTGATCGAACCATGTCTAACAAGGTTCGATTCCTCCATTCGGACACTTGGTTCCATTAAGGAAATTCGGAAGGTGTCAACTCTAATAGAATGCCATTTTCTTTCAAGTAATCGTCGAATTCATGGCTCAAATATTCGTCACCTCAATTCGATCGAAGTGCATTAATTTCCTTGCCAAGTTGATTTTCAACTTCTTTATGAAATTCTTTGAATTTCTCAAAAGATTCAGATTTATTTGACATTAAGTAGATATAGCCATATCTACTATAATCGTCGGTGAAAGTGATGAAACATCGGTAACCTTGTCTTGCGGGTTTACTCATTGGTACACATACATCCGTGTGTATTAGACCTAATAAGTCACTTGCCCTTTCCCCCAACTTGGAGAATGGTTGTTTTATCATCTTGCCTAATAAGCATCCTTCGCAATTTTCAAACGACTCTAAGTTGAATGAGTAAAGAACACCTTCTTGAAGAATTTTCTTGATGCGCTTGATGTTAATATGGCAAAGACAACAATGCCACAAGTAGGTTTGATTCGACTCGATGGTCTTAGCCCTTTTGGCAGTATTATCGATGTTATAAACCTGTTTGTCTAGTGAAAGCACATAAAGACCATTTTCTGAGTGTGCCTTACCATATAAAACATTATCAAAATAAATAAAACAACTATTGTTTTTTATTTGAAATTTGAATCCTTTGGCGTCCAACGCCGATATTGAAATAATGTTTTTGGTCACTCTTGGAACATGATAGAAGTTTTCAAGTTCTAGAATAAGCCCTTAGGGCAAAGACAAACTGAGAGTTCCAACGGAGACTGCAGACATCCTTGCTCCATTGTCGACCTGAAGCTCGACCTCTCCCTTCTCTAGCTTCCTATTTATCCTTAGTCCCTGAGCATTGGAACAAAGGTGTGAGCCACATCCGGTATCTAATACCCATGATGTTTTGCTAGCGAAGTTTAAGCCTATAACGAAAATACCTGATGAAGAAGCAACGTTGTCGTTCTTCTTATCTACCTTGAATTTGAGGCAGTCCCGTTTCCAATGTCCCTTCTTCTTGTAGTAGAAACATTCGGAATCAGATTTAGAAGAGGCTGCCTTTTTGTCCTTACTACCCTTGGCATATTTTGACTTAGGCGGGAACCTCTTCTTTTTCCCTTTAAAGCTCTTTTTTTTGCCCGGATGTTTGAATGGCTTGCCCTTCCTCACCATGAGCATGTCATGCTTGCCCTCATCCTTGAGGGTTTGCTCGGCTTGCTTCAACATCCCATGAAGCTCGGTGAGGGTTTTCTCCATACTATGCATATTATAGTTCATTTAGAACTGATCATAGCCTTTGTGAAGTGAGTGGCGAATGATGTCGATTGCCATCTCGGTTGAATACCCAGCATCAAGCCTTACCATGTTCTCAAATTATCCAATCATTTTGAGGACATGCGGGCTGACTGGCTCTCCTTTCTTGAGCTTGCTCTCAAGGATCTGCCTGTGGGTTTCAAACCTTTCAGTTCGGGCCTGCTCTTGAAACATATTCTGAAGCTCAGAAATGATCTCAAAAGTTGTCTCCTTTTCAAGGAAAGTCTATTGAAGGTCCGGAGACATGGTGGCCAACATGATGCATTTGACATCCCGATTGACACTTTGCCATCGGTTAAGGGCAGCTTGAGTGACCTCCTCATTTGGAGCGTCGGGCATTTCCTTATCAAGGACGTATTCCTTTTGCTCCTGCATTAGTACAATGCGGAGATTTCTTTGCCAATCAAGAAAGTTTGGCCCGCTCAACTTCTCCTTGTCGAGAATTGAGCGCAAAGAGAATTGGTTGTTGTTTGAGTTACTTGCAGACATTGTTCTACAATTGAAAGAATTTGAAGTGAAAAACCATTCATAAATCAATAAGTTGAAATTTAAAACGTTCATGCATATTTTCAATCTTATTGAGCATTTTATCCTCGCATTTATAAAATTGTCCCTTTGGTGAGAATAAAATGATTCCGAGATCCTAAAGATAAAGAAATGGTTAAGCATGCTTTGGCTTGTCTTAATCATTAAATATCTTAAGGTAAGCAATCCTATTGCTAATAGTTCCAATCTACTCTCAGTTTGATAAAAATGTCACATATAATACATTCTTGACATTTTATCTCTTTTGCCACGACATCTAAGGACTCCTTACTGATATCGTTGAGCTTAACCAAGATAACTTGTATACCTAGTATACCTTACGTTCCTAGGGAAGTAGTGATTTCTCGCTTTGGCATAGTCCATCACGTACGCGCATTAGTTCGGTAAGTGTTGTTCGTGGAACGACAAATTTTAGCTCAATATTATTAAGGGACCTAGGGTTTCTATGGTTGTTGATTTAAGTGAACTTTACTAATCGTCGCAACATATAGAAATCCTAGATATGCGTCTAGAAATCATATATATATATATAATAACAAAAATATATATAAGACATAGAAATAGATGCATTTGGCAACTAGCATGACTCCTTGAAATCTTCAATTTCCATGGGTCTTCATTTTGGCTCGTCTTCATCGAAACGCCGTCTTGAGACATCTTGGCCAAAATAAAATAAGGCTAGCTAGAACGACTAAGATTAATCTAATAGTACAAAAATACTTAACGGTTCGCAGATCGTATTTTTATTTACAAAAATACATAACGGAACACAGTCCGTATTCTGATTTACAAAAATACATAACGGAACGCAGTCCGTATTTTCTATCCTAGTTGGGCCCCACTAGTTGCCATTTTCAATAACCTGTTTTGAAAACAATCTTCCATTCACCCATTCACTATTTGTGAATGGCCCATGCAATTTTACATAATTAAACACGCAAAACTAGTAACTAACTTAGGTGGTTAATCCGATTAACGCGCCTAATTAAAAGTAGTCAAAGTAGTTTAATCCATTATTTCTAAACGCAAAATGCTTACGCAATTAGTTAAACTCCCACTAAATTCCGCATCCATACTTAATTAATCCGATTAATTAATTCGGCATAACCCATAATTTGTCAAAATTTTGCAAAATCGAAAATCGAGGTTTTTAACCTCGTTAAAATAATTACTTAAAATTATTAAAACGGAAAAATTATCGCAAAATCATAGCTCAAACATTAAGCAAAACGTTCCACAAAACCCTTTGAGGGTGCGTACCATGGCTGCTAGGCAGCCCATGGCCTAGTGCCATGGTGCATAGGCGAGGTATGCTGTGCCCAGCAAACATCGCTGCTAGCCCCAGCTGCCTGCTAGAATGCTGCGCATGCTTGTAAGCACGTTTGTGTCTGCGAGCATCTAGCCTGCTGGGTTGGCGCCTCTTGATGCTAGCCAGCATGTGCGCACTCCACACAACCACACATCCACGCCTATGCTGCTGCGCTCAGCACCTTCCCTGCCACACAGCCACGCGCGTTGGTATAATGGCCTTGCGTGCACCATAGGCAGCCTACATGCGGGGTGCTGGGCAACCCGGCTGGCCTTGGTGACGCTTGCGGTTTTGCATCGATTTGCGTGCATTTCCACGGAGTTTTAATTCCGAATTGTGTGTAACAATAATTAATTCTTAATTACATTTTAGAATCAATTTGAGGAAAAATAAAATAAAATAAAAATAAGTGCCACTTAAATAAAATTAATTTTATTGGTGCACAAGCCTAAATTATTCAAAATTTTATTTTGAACAAAATTAGGTCTTACTTTGTGCTTAAAATAAAATGAGCTATGTCCATATTTAATCTTGCCAATATGCAAATTAACAATGGGTTTGACAAATGGGAGTTGGAAAAATAAATTAATCATCCAATAATAAAATTTTCCAACTTTCATACTTGTGTAAAAATACCAAGATTACATCTTCCAATATGAAGATTATCAAATTTTACTCACAAGTAATTGAACTTGATGGATTTTAATCAACCAAACATGAAAAATCCAAACTTTGTTCAACATGGAATTTAGGGTTAGGGTTCCAATCATTTAAACCTTTAAAGATTAGAACTTCAACATTATAGGAACTTAAAATTACAAGATCACAACAAGCTTTCACATTTTATTGCAATTTATTTGCGAAATTTGTGAAAAACAAGTTTATGTGATAAATGGTATATCAACTTAAGCACTAATAAAAACTCCATTATTATGCTTAAGGATAATTTAAAACCAATAGATTAGTGATGCAAATGTGCATTTAATCTAGTAATGCTTGCATTAATCAAGGCTTAAAAAGAATTAAAATTTTCGTTGAAAAACGAAAAACCCTAGAAAAAATGAGTTTTTGGTTCGAATTTGGCTTTTGGACAGCCCTAAGGGTTGAATCTGATCCAGAATGTCGATTTCACCCAAAAATAACTATTTTTGAGCCAAAAACTAGGTTCGACAGCCAAAATGAGAATAAAATCGAGTTTTAAAATTAATTAAAACGAGCATCTAATCTCATTAGAAGAACATGAACTAGAAAAATAAATCTTTTAAAACACGTTAATTAAAAAATAATTGCAAAAATTAAAAGGAGCGTGGCTCCGATACCGCTGTAGGGTTTCGTAGTGACCCGACACTACGCGGAAGGAATCCCCCCAAGATTCGACCCTTAATTAAAGCAATTAACAAGCATAATAAACTTAATCTAACAAGACTAAGGACAAGAATTATACCTTTGTTGCGTGCTTCGCTCCCGTAGAGCTCTTACTTCAAAATCTCGAAACCACGAGATCTCCGACGGATCGTATCCTCCACCCGACCCGAGCGTCATAAGTCTTGAAGGTTAGTCAAGACCCGGACAAAACAAAACTATGATTTTTACGAATCAAAGGTTTACTTTTAATTAGAGTTGCCTTATTAATTCCACTCAAGGTTGTTCATTTCCCAACACCCTTGAAGGGTATTTATAAGGAAATGTATCCTTAGTTTTCAATCTCCCATTAATGTGGCAGAGTTAGTGAAATGATAATTTTTTAATTCCAAAATTAAATGATTAATCAATTCAATCAGAAATCGACACATGGCACAATAATAGAGAAAGCCAAGTGAGGACCAAAGGCTTGGGGGGACCATTACCTTTATCCCCAAGCCATTGCTCCAAGCAATGGTCCCTGTTTCGGGGTTTTCTGATGTCCTACGGGAGAGTTACAATTCCGAGACTGGAACCGGACGTCTGTACCTGCAAAACAAACGGATGCTCCGGATGATTGGAGATCCGCCTCCGACGGTCAAGTTAGTACTTGATTAAGGAGTAATTAATGCGGAAATTAAAGTGATTGGGTCTCTCTAGGTGAGAGAGTTTAATGTGTGTAATCTGCGTTTTTTCTCTTAATGAGGATTAAGGGAGGTATTTATAACCTCGGGAAACGTGCCAATCTAGGTTTAGGTTAACCTTGAGCTGATTAGGCTTCCCTCGGAAGTTGGGCCTTGGTGACCAGTTATCCCAGGTGTCATGGGAAGGACACGTGTCGTGTCGTAATTGGTCCATAGTGGACGGATCATTGCTTGACACGTGGCAGGCTCCTAATGGCCCATGTGACGGACACATGGCAGAACCTGATTGGTCCACTTGTCAGATGGTGATTGGTGGGAAAAATTCCCTAATCATTTTCCCCTCACAGGTGGCACGTGACTGGTCGCGTGTTACCTGTGACAAGTATCACCCTGTAATAGGCGACGGCCTGCTACAGGTGTCACTCGGCGAGAGGCCGAGAGATTCTCCCGCCAAAATTTTGAATTCTGGAAGTGACCCTTCGCCTTCTCACTTCGCCTATATAAAGGAGTGTTGACTTCGGTCATTTTCACACTTGAAAACTTTGTGAGAGAACATTCGGACCCCTGAACTTGCTCTGACATTTTGGACCCTTTCTGCCTACCGCCTGCTCTGACAAGCCGACTGCAAAGGATTTTCAGAACTTCATCAATCGTCATTCGTTCAGGTAACCTTCGGTTCTCTTACTCTTAATTTTCTCTTTACTTTATTCTTTTTTTGAAATGGCACCACGGAAGCACACGACACGACCTAGGTTAGTGATCAGCCGGTCACCGGGGACGGCTGAATCTAGGACTAGGAGTGCCGCCTGCCCTTTTCTGGACCCATCTTTGCCCTTTATACAAAGTCCGACTGTATCTGTGTCTATGCAGAGCATGATGGCCAGAACAAAAAAGACTGCCAGGATCTCTAACTCAGACGGCTCCTCCCACAGGGTGCCGATTAGTGAAACATCTGACCAGGCGCCAGATGTGGAAGTGAAACAAAGCGGCTTGAAAGCCGGCAGTTCTGAGGGAGGAGTCAAAGTGACCCCTTCCCATTTTACAGTTGACAATTCTACATTCTCTCCTGCTCCTTTTAAAGGAGAGGAGGCGGGCCCCTCCGGAAGAGGGGAGGAGTCGTCCTCTTCAGACTCGTCAGAGGACGATTCCGAGTCTAGCTCTTCTGGCCATGCTTCTCTGGACACAGAAGAGAAAAACAGTCGCCTACAAGAGGCGAGGCTTTCTCACGCAGTTGAGAAGGGGGACGATTGGGCGGAGCCATCCGCCTCTCACCGAGAGCAAAATACCCCCTACTACTGCACGGTACCTCGGGGCCGGATCACAGCCATGCAAGAGAAAGTGGAGAGCTTTATCGCAAACCACACAATGGGCCCCGGCTTTTTAGTGTTCGTGCCGGATCCAGAAGACACAGTCGTCTGGCCGGCTGGTACCAGTTATGATGGCGCCTGCTTTGGCTGCTACGAGGCGGCCATCAAGGCTGGGCTGCGCTTCCCACTACATCCGGCTGTTCAACGGATCTTGGATGGGTATGAGTTGGGGTTATGGAAGTTAGCCCCAAACTCCTAGGTCAACGTACTCGGCTATGTGGCCGGGTGCGAACTGCACGGGGTGGAGCCGAACTTCGAGGCTTTTGCCCACATGAACTACCTCAGCCGGACCCCTAAGGCAGGCAGTACCGGCTGGTATCAATTGACGAGCCACAGGGGCTACCTCATGACGAGAGGTAAAGCAAACAAATGGAAGGACTGGCGAAGCACCTTCCTTATTATTGAGAGTTCAGACACAGAGCTGAACAAGCGCTTCAACAGGTGGAACAGGAATCCGCCCCTTCTTGCAGGAGGCCGCAGCATGCCGCCTATTCCCCCCAAGGCTAAAAAATAGATCCTAGATAAAGGACTCTTCAAAGTAGAGTCGAAGGTGAACTCTACTTCAGGGGTACGAGAGCAAGTACCCCTACACTGCGTCCCGAGCTTCAAATGGCTCTACGACGAGTACTTTTTGGCCGCCTGTGGCCTCGGCAGTCGGTGCTCAAGAGGTAGCCGGCCTGTCGAATACTCTGTTGTTCCATGCATTTCGTGTTATGACTTTTATTAACTTTGCTATTTGTTTTTGCGGCGGACGCCATGAGCAAAATTACCGCCTCCAAGACTGCGGCGCCCATGTTGCGGGCCTCCATCATGCAATAGTCTTCAACCGAATCCCCCAACAAGGGGGCACCCCTGGTGGGCTTCGAACCTTTCACCCTCTTTTTGGAGTTGTGTTTATGCATATACTGACTCTTTTCTTCTTTTTTTAGACGGGCGCTCCAAGAGCTTCTTCTTCTCAACAGCTGGACCCCAAGGCCCGGAGGACGACTGTTGCGAGCTCTCCTGGTTCTGCCAGGAAACATGTGGCGACTGAGAAGCAGTCGGCCACTTCTTCTAAAACTCCAGCTGGGCCACCTAGAAGTATGAAATTATCCTTGTAAATGTTAGACTTGCTCCCTTCTTTACTAGGTCTAATCCGTTTGTTTATGCTTGATGCGGGCGGCCCTCAGGAGCCTGACTTGGTCGAGGTGGCCAAGTCTATGATCAAGGTCGTTCCTCCAACTGAAAGGGAGGCGGTCAGGGGTGTCGGCACCCTTGACCTAGATGGGATTGCAGGGGTCCTTGCTGAGGTATACTAAGCATATTTTTGAGTATTTGAATTCCAGGACGCTTGTTTTCTTTTTTGTTTGGAAACTGACGCATGTTCCCCTTTTTACTTAGGCCCTGCTCTGAGTGAACGGCCTTCGCAAGCCGCTTGACCGGAAGAACAAAGAGGTAAAGGCTGCAAAAGCTATGGCCGCCTCTGACTGTGATAAGGTAATGTTTCAAATTGCCCAAAATGAAGTTCTGACCATTGATATTCTTTATTATCAAGCGCAGGCTACCGCCGCTATCCGGGCTCAGTTAGAGGCGGCCCAGAAGAGAAATAGCGAGCTGGAGGCAACCATCAACAACCTCAAGGCCGAGCTGAGACCACTTCGCCAAAAGATGTCCTCATACGAAACCTTGGAGAAATCCTTGGCGAGCGTAAAGGTACGCCTGGTGACCCAGGAGAAGAGTCTTACTCAAGAGCTCTCGGGAAAGGCCGATCAAGAAAAGAAAGAGCTGGTCCGGGAGATGATGGAAGACTCTGCTCAAATCCAGCGCATGACTTGGGGCCGCCTCTTCCCCAATGCTGACTTTGCCTCATGGGAAAAAACGTACCGCCAGTGTTCTAATAGATATAATCAAGAGATCCTGGCGGCTGCTGAGGAAGAGGCGTTGGAGGAGGAGGAGCAACCGGTACTGGCGCTTGTGCCGCTTGGGGGTAATGCATCAAAGAAGGATGCAGCTGAAGCCGAGTCCAGCAGGAAGAGTGATGACCAAGCGCCAGCTGCTAATATTGAAGATTTGCCCCCTTCTTAAGCTTTATGTCTTCTTTCCACGGCCTGCGTGCCGTTTGTTTGTATTTACCCGGCCAGGGGGCCGGGGCTCTGAATATTTTGCCGGTCTTTAATGACCGGCTTCTTTTTAATGAATTTTTTTGTCTTGCTTCAAATTTGTTCAAGTATTGAATTATTCTGAAATCCAATTGTACACTATACCGACTGTTTTACATGGCCGATAGTTGCAGACAGGTACCGATAGTTAGTCACGCCGCCTATGCCCCTGGACGACTGGTTGTCTGTTTCCAGGCTAGACGATCAGTCGGCCATTTATCCAATCGGTATTCGAACCATCTCAAAGACTGGATCCCCTTTAAGCAGGCGGTTCTGTCCTTTGTAAAATTAACCAAGTAGGAAAGTGGTTTCCTACTTGTCATGTTTTTAGGCTAGAGACTTTAGGTCGTCTGGGCCGACTGTATGAACACCTTTTTAGTTTCAAACTAAAATTTTTAGGGAGTGACCAAGTAAACATGATTGTTACCTAATCGCCAAGTAACTGAGTAGTAGAGGTATCAAGCGGTGGGTACCGGCTGTTCCACTTTATTCGCCAATGTTTTTTGGCTTTTAACTCATAGGTTGTTAACTTAGCAGGAGCAGTGGTAGAGAGTCCCTGTTTTCTAAAAACAGGCGGACGACTCATACCTTTTAGGCTCCATACTAAGTTTGAGAGAGTGACTATGAGTTAACTTTGGTGTTACTCAGTCGCCGTCACTCCTGCTTCAGTAGTAAAGGTACCAGGCGGCGGAGGCCGGCTGAACCTTTTGATTCGCCAATGTTTGTTGGCTATTAACTCAAGAGGTACCCCCTGCATTTATCCCAAGTAATACAGGCGGTCATCTGACTCAGATGCCAACTGCTACCACTGGTTTGGTTAGTGATAGAGTTATCCTTGTCTCAAAAACGGCTACGTGGTTGCCCTTGGGGACAGTCGTATAGGTGTCGTGTAAATAGTTTATAGAGCAATGTTCCACCCAAAAGGGAGCTGCTCTCTGCGACGAATTTCATCCGGAGGGATGCCGTCGGACGCCTGCTATGATGTTGGGACAGGTCGTATTAGTTTTGAGGATTGGATCAGTTGGCTTGGCGCCTGGACTGATCATTCGGCTTGTGGCCTTGGTTAGTTCTTGGTGAACGTAGATGCTAAGTAAGAGGAGGGTGGTTGTGTGCTTTGGAACCAGTCGACCTTCTTCTATGGAGAGTAGCCGACTATATGTCCAGACGGTATGCCCCTATGGTGATAAAATATTCAATGGAGAGTAGCCGACGGTAAAGGTACAGGCGGCATGCCCCTTTGAAGATAGAGTAAAATACTTAATGGAGAGTAGCCGACTGTAAAGGTACATACGGCATGCCCCTCCGATGATAAAGTGAAATACTCAATGGAGAGTAGCCGACTGTTTGTTAGTAGGCGTGCCCCTCTTAGTACAAAATTGAATATTAAGTATGCAAACTTTTATTAAGTAGCCCTTGACTATTTACATCATTCAAAAAAATATTTCTTAAGATTATCTACATTCCAAGTTCGAGGCAACGGTTGTCCGTCTGGTGTTCCCAGACGTTAGGTACCGTCCCTGACCTCTTCACAGATTCGGTAGGGTCCTTCCTAGTTGGGACTTAGTTTGCCAGACTCATTAGCCCTTCCAACTGCTTCCATTTTTCTAAGTACAAAGTCTCCCACTTTGAGTGGACGCCTGTGTACTTTTTTGTTGTATGATCTAGTCATTCTCAGGCGGTAAATTTCATGGCGCAAGACAGCATTGCCCCTTCTTTTAGGAAGTGAGTCTAATGCCAGGCGCATGGCTTCCTAGTTTGCCTCTTCGTCATATAACATTACTCGAAGAGTCAGCTCGTAGTGTTCTATTGGAAGAACAGCTTCCGCACCATAAGTTAGGAGGAATGGAGTTTCTCCAGTCGCCCCTTTTTCAGTCGTCCTAATGGCCCAGAGAACATGTGGTAATTCATCCGCCCATAGGCCGCCTGCTCGTTCAATCTTTTTCTTGAGACCGTCTGAGATGATTTTATTAAAGGCTTCTACCTGGCCGTTTGCTTGTGGACGACCGACTGATGCAAAGTAGTGTGCAATTCCTTGGTCACCCAACCAGCTTTTGAGAACAGGCGTCTCAAATTGGGGACCATTAACAAAAACCATAGACATGGGAACCCCGAACCGAGTGATGACATTTTTCCAACTGAATGAAATTACATCCTTCGTCTTGATTCCCTTTACAGCCTCCGCCTCTACCCATTTAGTGAAGTAGTCGACGGCAACAAGTATGTACCTCCTTCCGTCTGTAGCAGGCGTATATGGACCCAGAATATCCATGCCCCACTTAGCAAACGGTAGTGGGCTATGAATGGTAGTGAGGTCAGTAGCCAGACGGTGAATTAGCTTGCCAAACCTTTGGCACTTGTCACATTTTTTCACCACCTCCATTGCATCTGCTTCTAAAGTAGGCCAAAAGTAGCCTTGCCGCCTTGCCCGTTGAGCAAGCGTCCTACCGCATATATGGGAAGCACAGTAACCAGAGTGAAGATCGTCTAGTATCTCTCGTCCCTTTTCTGGAGTAACACACTTTAAGAAGGGTTGAAGGTACCCCCTTTTGTGAAGTTCTCCCTTTATTATTTCAAAATTGGTTGCTCGTTTTTTCAGTGCTGCCGCCTGTTGATGATCATTCGGCAGGGTACTGTTTGTCAGATATGCCCTAATTTGATCCATCCAGGTTGAGCTTCTGTCTAGGATTCCAATAGGGTCTACCTCGATGCTTCTCTTCTCCATTAATTCCCAATAAACAGTTCGAGGAATATCACAGGAGGCGGATGATGCTAATTTTGACAGTGCATCCGCCTGGTTGTTTTCTAATCTCGGCACTTGGGTCAGATGGAAATCCTCAAGGGAGCCGACTGCTTGTCGGACCGCCTGTAAATACTTGATCATAGCCGGATGGGTTGCTTCGTATTCGCCATTGTACTGACTCACTATCAATTGTGAATCGGAACAGGCGTCTTTTTTTCTTGCCCTTGCCGCCTTGCACATGCGGATTCCGGCTAGTAAAGCTTCATATTCTGCCTCATTGTTTGAGGCCTGAAAACTGAAGCGTAGAGCATACTCGTACCTGTCGCCCTCTGGCGACTGACATATGACGCCTGCTCCACAACCATTTGAAGTAGAGCTTCCGTCCACATATACCTTCCAGACCTGGTCTGTAACTTGAGAGTCAGGAGGACGAGTCATCTCAACAATAAAGTCAGCAAAGGCTTGCCCCTTCACTGCTTTTCTAGGCTCGAAAGTAACTTCGAGGCTCTGTATTTCTATGGCCCATTTGATCATTCGGCCTGACGACTCCATGATGGTCAGTGGCCGCTTGATAGGTTGGTCTGTATACACGCCGACTGCATGTGCCAAAAAGTAGGGCTTCAATTTTTTAACAGCCATGAAGAGTGCAAGACCAAATTCTCCACTAAGGGATACCTCAACTCGGCATTTTTCAGTACATGACTGACAAAGTAGACCGGGAGCTGACAGCCGTCTCTTTCAGCAAGGAGAACAGCGCTTAACGCATGATCAGAGACGGCCAGGTACATGTAAAGTACTTCTTTGGGCAAAGGGCTGACCAGCCTCGGCAAGGAATGCAAGTGAACTTTCA
The DNA here is from genome assembly GCF_001683475.1 of Chenopodium quinoa. Taxonomy (NCBI): domain Eukaryota; kingdom Viridiplantae; phylum Streptophyta; class Magnoliopsida; order Caryophyllales; family Amaranthaceae; genus Chenopodium; species Chenopodium quinoa. Next base: position 3,682,523 of record NW_018742523.1, on the reverse strand, counting down.
ACTTCTGGAAGGCCGCCTCAGCATCCGGCCCCCATTCAAACTTTGCCTTTTTCTTAATTGCCTGGAAAAAGTATAGGCATTTGTCGCCTGATCGGCTTAGAAATCTTCCCAAGGCCGCCAGACAACCTGTTAACTTCTGAACCTCTCGGATGGTACGAGGCGACTGCATGTCGATGACCGCCTGCACCTTCTCAGGGTTCGCCTCTATTCCTCTCTGATTGATAAGGAATCCGAGAAATTTCCCAGACTCAACTCCAAAGACACATTTCTTGGGATTGAGCATGACATGGTGCCGCCTGAGTGTGGCGAAAGTTTCTTGGAGTTCCGACAGATGATCTTTCTGAAAATTAGACTTGACAATCATATCATCAATATATGCCTCGACATTTCTCCCAATCTGATCAAAGAACACAGTGTTTATCATTCGCTGGAAAGTGGCCGGGGCATTCTTAAGACCAAACGTCATGACCGTGTAACAGTATAACCCCTTATCAGTGACAAAGGCCGTCTTCTCCTGATCATTCTCCCATAAAGGAATTTGATGGAAACAAGAGTAGGCGTCCATAAAGCTCATCAAAGCATGGCCGGCTGTTGAGTCGACCAGGTAATCAATTTTAGGCAGAGGGTAACTGTCTTTGGGGCACGCCTTGTTTAAGTCTGTGTAGTCTACACACATTCGCCAGGTGCCATTCGGCTTTTTAACAAGCACCACATTTGCACCCAGTCTGAGAAGTAACATTGCCGAATGAACCCTGCATTAAGTAATTTTTTAAATTCGGCGACTGCCGCCTGACTTCTTTCTTCGCCATGGTTCCGCTTCTTCTGCCGTACCGGCTTCTTTTTCGGATCCACGACCATTTAATGTACCGCCAGATCAGGACTAATGCCTAGCATTTCATGGACTTCGAATGCAAAGATGTTCTTGTATTCTTTCAATAGTTTGTGAAAGTCGTCACCCAGGTCCCTTAGAGCAGTCGTCCCAACCTTTATTGTTCTGTCAGGACGCGAGTCATCTAAAATCATGTTCGTATGCTCACCAGCTGGCTGAGGGCGGAATTCATCCGACCGCTCCCCTGCCAATGATTGCTATTTTCTGTCTTTTCTTGCGGCCCCTGTCTGGGATGCCTTTCTCTTCTTGCCGCCTGCTTCTTGAACAGGCGCACTCTCCTTGACATTGTCAAGGTCTATTTTTCCACCGCTCGACCCAGTGGCCATAACAGTGGGCTTGACATCCGAGAGATAGCACTCTCGGGCCATCCTCTGATCTCCCCTTAGGGACCCGACTGTTCCATTATCCCTCTCAAACTTGAGCAACATAAGAGATCGGATTATAACAACCTTGGAATTATTCAGGGTTGGTCGTCCCACAATCATGTTGTAGGCCGAGAGTTCTTCTACTACCAGGAACCGGACTACCATGTGTCGTCCTTCCCCTTTTTCACCCAGGCGGATGGGTAAATCCACTCGTCCCACTAGGTGGACGACTCCTCCTCCAAACCCTACTAAAGGGTGGGATGCCGGATGTATGCAATCAGTCTGATATTTTAGTTTCGACAGACATTTGCTACTGATGAGATCTGAGGAGCTTCCGGTATCTATGAGGATTCGGCCTACTCTCTGGTTGGCCACTTTACATTCAATAACGATAGGGTCGTCATGCGACCATCTTACCCCTCCTAGATCTTCTTCAGTGATGACAATCTCAGGAAATGAATATTTGGAGGGCCGTTCTTGGTGAACGGAATTTACATCTAACCGTCTGATATTGTCTTTGTTGCCCCTAATAGTGGGGCCGCCTCCTGACAAGCTGCCTGCAATGGTGTAGACGACTGCATCATCTGTATCGGAGCTGTCGGCCTGTTGTTTCTTTTTGGCCGACTGCTTTTTCGAGGAAGTGTTCCCCGTAGATTTCTTGACATAAGTGTCAAGATCACCTTGCTCAGCCAGGCGGTCCAGATACCTCATGAGACTGATGCATTCATTGGTGTGATGACCAACATCTTCATGATAATCACATAATTTTTCTTGGTTCCGGTTGTTTGCAGAACCCTTCATGGGGACCGGCTTCTCAATTGAGATCCGTCCCTTGATTTCCTTTATGATAAATTGGTTATCCTTGTTAAATGCATACTTTGGGGAGTATGGTTTGAATTCTTTTTTCTTTTTCTGGGCCGGCTGTTTAGAGGAATCAGCCGCCTAGACCTCTTTTCTCTTCTCGTCTTTGTTTGACGACTGTTTCTGTCGTCCTTCTCTTTTGTCGGACCTTCTCCCGTCTGACTGTTTTATCGTACTACAAAGAACAGTCGCCTGTATATAAGCTTCCGCTTCAATCAAGGCCTCTTGAAGAGTCGCCACCCTCTTTCGGACTAAATCAAATTTGAAGGTCGACCCGTCTTTGAGACCTCTGAAAAAGTCAGTATAGGCTACTTCATCCGGTAACCCTTGAATCTGTATTTTCATCAGGTTAAATCGCCTGATGTAAGAACGAAGCCCCTCCTTCTCACCCTGCTGAATTGTTCCTAAATCAAGGGTCGTCTTCTTCGTAGGGATGTTCATGGCGAAGTTGGAGGTGAATAAGTAAGCAAGCGTCTTGAAGCTATTTACACAACCAGTCGGCAGGTTGCCGAACCATTGTTGTGCGATTCCTTTGAGAGTCGCTGGGAAACACTTGCACCAAGTGGGATCATCCAACCCTTGAAGGTACATCAGGTTGGTGAATGCCATCAGATGGTCTTCTGGGTTAGTAGTGCCGTCATAGGCGCCTACTAATACATTTTTCACTTTGGCCGGCTGAGCGGCTTCAGTAATTTCCTTTGAGAAGGCCGACGGCTGTTCGCCAAGTCTAAGAAACCGTAGCTACCAGTCCATAGGTTGGACGTTTTTTGCTGCATATCCACCAAACGGAGGTGGCTGTAAAAAATATTGTTGTTGCGGTACAAACGGTAAGTTTGGTACCGCCTGGTCGCTATGATAGCCGGACTGACGGGAGGTGCCGCGTGACTGACTCTGATGATACGACTGAGTATGCCTCATCGAGGTATTTCGCAGTCTGTCTTGGAGGTTTGAAGTAGAGGTCGACTCTGACAATCGGTCACTCTTCTTCTGCTCTAGCAGTAGCCGAGCGTCTGTGTATGTTTTCCTCGACCCGTCCGCCTGAATATGACGAACATGTTTCCTATTTCCTGGAGTAGGAAAACGGTATTTTGTGAAATCAAGGGCAGGTGGCTCCCGCTTCCTAGATTTAGGATGAGGGGTCGCCTCTCGCCCTTGAACTGGCTTCCTCTTCTGTGAAGTGGAGGGTTTCTTAGCCGACTTCTCCTTGTCCAGAGCAGGCGGCTTCTTGTTGATCAACTCTTGAATTTCTCCCTTGAAGTCCCTCATGAAGGTCATGAGTTCGTTCCTTGTGATGGGAGCAGACCCATCAGTCCAGAGCGGTGCGCCTGCTGGCTCGCTTCCTGTATGAAGATGTTCCCGTTCCCTCCTTTCGGTATGACGGGTACGTTGGGCCCTTAGGGTCCCGTCTGAAGCTGTGTGAGCTTCAACTTCAAATTCATTCTCAGTATCGTGGTCCGACTGAACTAGAGGGTCGTCCAGGGGACGTCTCTCTTCAGGAGTCGGTACAAACGTGGATGCCATCTCAGAAGTACTCTCCCCACAGACGGCGCCAAAATGTTTCGGGGTTTTCTGATGTCCTGCGGGAGAGTTACAATTCCGACACTGGAACCGGACGCCTGTACTTGCAAAACAAACGGATGCTCCGGATGATTGGAGATCCGCCTCCGACGTTCAAGTTAGTACTTGATTAAGGAGTAATTAATGCGGAAATTAAAGTGATTGGGTCTCTCTAGGTGAGAGAGTTTAATGTGTGTAATTTGCGCTTTTTCTCTTAATGAGGTTTAAGGGAGGTATTTATAACCTCGGGAAATGTGCCAATCTAGGTTTAGGTTAACCATAGGCTGATTGGGGTTCCCTCGGAAGTTGGGCCTTGGTGACGAGTTATCCCAGGTGTCATGGGAAGGACACGTGTCGTGTCGTAATTGGTCCATAGTGGACGGATCATTGCTTGACACGTGGCAGGCTCCTATTGGCCCATGTGACGGACACATGGCGGAACTTGATTGGTCCACTTGTCAGATGGTGATTGGTGGGAAAAATCCCCTAATCAGTCCCCACATGCAAAACCGGCTCAAACAAGGGTTGTTGGGCTGCTGCTAACTAGCAGTTGCAGCCAGCCCAGCCAGCTAGCACCAGCCTGCCCAGCAGCCTCGCATTCTTTGTGCTGGGCGATGCTAGGCGCTGGTGCTGCCCAGTGCTAGGCGCTGGTGCTGGCCTTCGTACCTCTCGCAGCACCTCTCGCACACTATTGCTAGCATTGCCAGCATGCGTGCTGCTAGCGAGCCACACATGCTGGCCCCCTGCTTCGCACTATGCGCATCAGCCTCGCAGCACATGCACTAGCCACGCACCATGCATCGCACCACGCACTTACTCGCATACGCATCAGCCATGCACCCCACGCACATGCGCCACACGCATTGCTAGCCTAACCAGTGCACCTACGCACGCAAGGGCCTAGCATACGTGCTGGGCGATGCTGCCAGGTGCCCCTCGCACTAGCATACCTCAGCTAGTGCCTAGCACTGCTATGCTTGGTGCGAGGCACGTACACACGCACTTGCACATGCGTCAGTGCCTAGCATTGCGATGGCTGTGCTGGGTGCGTGTTAAGCCCTGCCATGCGCACCTAGGCATCCAGGCTAGCACGCTGCTAGCTGTAATGGGCTTCCTGGTGCTTGTGGTGCTTGCCATAGGCTGCCATGGCACGCCTAGGCTGCGATGGTGCACCTAGGTTGCGATGGTGCGCCTAGGCTGCGGCTAGAGCTTGCGATGGGTTGCCATGGATCGCCTAGGCTGTGATGGTGCGCCTAGGCTGTGCCTATCCATGCTAGGTGCATGCTAGCTCAAACTAGCTTAGCATCCACATGGCTAGGCCAGTGTGGTTCTAGGGGTATGTTCATACTTGTCGCTTTGTGATTTTGCGACGCTTGGTCTCGAGGCCCTAGGCTCGATATTCGACGACTGTATTCGTAAAACTATGTCGACTCATTAAATCCTTTCGGATTAATTCGTCGTCTCGGATCGGTGATTCGATTGGGTTCGACCCGAAGGTTTCAGTTAAGATTAAGCCGTAATATCAATTGTACCTCGATATTAATGATCGGAAGCGGCCTCCACCAAGGCATTCCGATCTCTTGATTTTACTGAAGAATTAGCTTTGTAATAATTCTGAACCCTCTATCGGAAGGACACCATTCCTTTCAACCAACTACTCACTAACAATCATCATCAAATTAAGGCAAGTAAATGAAATCAAATATCAACAGATATTCAAGAACAACTGCACTAATCAAGAATCAATCATCAAAACCAAATCAAAGAAGTATGAAATTAAAGAAAGCAATAAAGAGGAGAGAGAGTAAGAGATGCTCATTGATAATTTAGAAGATCATCAATACAATTATCACCCTTAAATCTTCAATCTCCCAAATCACCATTGAAATCCCTCACTTTCTCTCTTTAAAACTACTCCTAAGCTAGCCTAATCTTGAGAGAGAAACTCTCAACCTAAGCTAAAATATAAGAGAGAAATTCTAAGCTATTCTAAAGTTCTCCTTTAACTAGTAAAGTAGAGGCCTAATTATACAAACAATAAAAATCGGACAAAGACCCTGTGGTGCGTGTGCGCACACAATGAGTTATACGCGCACGCACAACACGAGAATTAAGCACAAAAGTAGAACTGTCGTGGCACGGTAGGAACTGTTGTGGCACGGCGGGGCCTACTATGGTACGACAATAATGTAGCTGCAGCAGCTTCCTCTCGCATGCTTTGATTCTTGCGCACATAGGCATGCCCATCACCGACGCTCTCCTATGAGGCTCACGAGGGGGGCAGCCTTAAAACCTTCATTTTAGCGTGTTCATGTCCAGGCCAATAGATGCGATGAGAGCGTGAACAGGAGCGCAAGACCTTGAGTAGGAGTATGCTTCAGAAGTTGATCCTTAGGCATCCAAATGGTGTGAGGTCATGTCCCGAGCATCCAAAAGACTTAGAGCTTTATTTCTACATCTTTCACTCTTAATAATTGCGTAGAAGATACTCTAAGTCTTTTGGATGCTCGTGACACGACCTCACACCAGTATCCAAATGAATAAATGAATAAAACTAAGCAATTATTAAGAAATAAAGTTGTAAAAAGAAGGGAAAAACAACCTAAAACACTACCCTATGAGTGCCATAAATGACACTCATCATCTGCCTAATATCACATTGTAGGGTGAAGGTGAATCTACCGCCAAGAATTTAGCTCTGACGTCTCGACATTTGGATCCTTCACCCACCTTGACTGAAAACTCCATAATTCCCTCTAAGGTTAAGCATGACCCATTGAACTCAATGACTTCACAACGCTCCCTTTTGAGATCCTTAAAGGCATCGATGAAGATGATATTGGCTGAGCTTCCACAGTGTATCAAACTCTACTTACTTCCTAGTTTGCAATTCTAATCGTGGCCTTTAGGTGGTCATCATGGGGGTAGATTATTTCTTTTTTATTTTATTCATCGAACACTATCTGTGGCTGAGGTGGTAAGGGTGGTAATCTACGTCTGTCATTGTGGTTCACATGGTGGATCAGGGCGTGTAAATTGGCCCGAGTGAGCCCTATTCATTGAGCCACCATGCATTGGTTCACCGCTGATAACCAACACTTTTCCATCTGGCTTACTATCACGGTCCATGACTTTATCCCGATCATTCTAACCCCTTTTGCGGTCATATCTAGACTTATCTTCTTCTCTGCGTTGGTTGTAATCAAAATACTGTTTGCACTGGCTTAGAATTATCTTCTTCTATGTGTTGGTTGTAATATGAATACTGTTTGAACTGGTTAAGGTATCCACGTCGGACTAGATCTTCAATATTGTCTTTGTGGTGTGTGCATTCATTAGTGGTGTGGCAATGGTTTTTTATAAAGTCGCACCACTTGCTTGAGTCACGGTTTCTGTTTATCATGTGAGATGGTCTATACCACTTGTCATCAGACTTGTTCACATTGAAAATGTGCGAACTCGTGTGAGTGACCTGGGTGAACTTTTCAATCTTTTCTTCTCGCGCCCCTCTTTTATGATCATGCTTTCTGAGCCCCACTGATCTGTCAGTTTCTCTTCGACTTTGCTCTACCTTAGTCAAATGATCTTCTCTAGATGGTTACTCAGCCTGCACTATACTAGCTTGCTTGGTAGAGTCATTGGTTACTCTTCTAATTAACATTCCTCTCTCAGTTTCATCTTCCTTTGTAAACTCGTAGGCTTTTCCTAGTGCCTCTACTAGCGTTTTGAGGTTTTTACGCCTAATGTATGCTCTGTAAGGCTACCTCCTAGCTCATTTTAGGGATTGTAGTGGATTCCTAGTTAAACCGGGTGATAAAATCTCAAATGGGACCGTCCTTTCCTTATACCTTTGATATCAGCTCAATGGTCATTTTTGTACGATCCACCAGGGTGACGAAGTGCTCTATAAACATCTGTTCCGGGTCCGCATCCAAGTGTTATGACTGGGGTAGGCAGGTAATCAGCACAAGGTAACACACGTGACTGCCCTTAGGGGTGGCTCGAGGAACCCCCCCTCCGATGCTTAAGTTAAAATTTGTTTGGAGAGAGAAATTGTACTTAAAGAGATATAGAGAGTGTAATATCTTGTTTGTATAACCTCTTTTCCGTTGTACTTTATCCCTTATTTATAGGTGTACGATCTCCTTCAAGGGGAGTCGTACTTGGTCAACCTACAGGCTGACTCTATCGGGCTGGTGAGCCCCTTTGAGTGTTCCTTCAACTATGAGTGCGCACCCCGTGAGTTAAGTCGGGAGCCTGGTGATAGCTCAGCAAGAGCTATCCCATACAACTAGCCCCTCAAGAGGTTGAATGAGGTCACTCATGCCGGCTCTCGTCTGCATAGTGCGACCTTTCTGGATGAGCTCAGATGGGAGTTAAATAGCTTAGCAGGAGTTATCCGCTACAACTAGCCCTCAAGAGACGGTATGAGGTCACTCATGCCAGCTGTTATAAGTGTGTGACTTTATCGATAATTGCTCTACGAGTTATCCGGCTAAGGCACCTTGCATACCTCTAGCCCCTTAAGTCTTAGGATTGACCATACATTGCTGAGACTTGTGAGGTGATGATACGAGGTGTTGAAGACAGAGATTTGCTGCTACTTGCTGATGGTGATCTTTTTCTGTTTGTTAGGTTCATGTCCTCCATGTGTTAGAGGATGTTTAATTATTCCTACTGATATTAGAGGGAGAGTGAGCTCGCAGGGTGGAATTTCGATTACTCCTGCTGAAGTCTGAGAAATGACGAGCTTGTAGGGAGGAATTTTGATTACTCCCGCTAGAGTTTGAGAAATGAGGGTTTTTGTTTTTTTTTTTTTTTTTTTGCGGTAACAGTGCTTGCATGTATGGGATGTGTGTCAGTCATCCGAGGGTCAGTTTATTTTTACTGAAGTGACATGGCGGTTTGGCTTTATTGTTTGGCTAAACCATCCATTAACTTCATTTATTTCACTGTCCCCATTACTTCCCTCTTTTTTTCTTTCTCACTTTTCATCTTCCTCTTTTCTTTATTCAAAATTTTCGCTCTCGCCATTTCTTGTAGGCGATCGTCATTCCCCTGTTGTTATAAGTTCTTTTCTTCCTTTTCCTTTTTGCTTTTGTTTTCGTTCTATTCTGCTTTGTTTGCTTATTTTTTCTATTCCTTGTCCTACATTTGGGACTATTTGTTTTTATTGTAGTTCGAAGCCCTCGTTTCTCCATTTGGTTTTCTAGTGTCACCATTGTTGTCGTGCTCTTTTACTTCTACATCTTTCGTCATAAAGGTACCTTCTTTGTGCCTTTTTCTAATTTTTGTTTGCCCAACTGCGTTTCTTTTGATTTTTTCTTTCACAACATTGAGTCGTTTCTTGGATATGATTGTTCTTATCCAATTTTTCCCCTTTTATTGTTTGACTCTGCCTTTTTGCCTCTTTTATTGTGGCTTTTCTCCATTTCTTGTTTGCTCTTTCTTATTTGCTCTTAGAGCTTAACTAATTTTGCTTTTGCGCCCCATTTTCTTCATCTTTTTTGGGGGCCTTTTGTTGTTTGTAGATCTTAGGATGTCTGACGCTACTGATAGTTAAAATCTTAGTTCCCCTTCTATGCGCAGTGAGTTTGATTCTTCCCCTGAGTCGTCTCGCTCAAGTGAGTGTTGTGCGCGAACTTCTTTTGCTTCTCCTGCTACTCCCCCATTCCCTTGGAAGTAATTATGCCGAGTGACACCTTTCCTGCTGGGAGCGGGGTGAGTACTGCTGCGACCCCGCCAGTTGCATTTAGGTCAGGTAGTAGTCGTCTTGCTGCCGGCAGTGCTTTTCGCTCTTAAACTCTTCCCGATTTCTTTGACCCTTACTGCGAGCGGGAAGTTACTCATGAAGGGGTTCCCATGCCGCATCTTATCGCTTGAGAATGCGTGCAATGCGCCATAAACGGTTAGCTGACGAGGTTTAAGCTAATCCTCTTGATGTGTCTCTTGTTAGCCCAATCCCCCATGTTCAGCCTTTAAACAATTTTACTTGGCTTACTGATATGGCTGATGTGAATCAATTTGATCACTATGTAGTGCGGGGTGTTCGTTGTTCAACTTCTTCCCCGTCTCCTACTCTGGCTAAAAGTATGAGCAAAATTGCTGAATCTCCTATAGAGCAAGCCTTTCAGGAATGCCAGCCTATCTATGTCGTTGAGCTTGTGGATGAAGGGAAATCAGACTTCTATCTTGATGAGAGGTTCATTGGCCCTCAGAATTGCATGATAGATTCTAACTGACATAAGGATGCTGAGAGGTTGGACCTGGTTGTAGTGGGTTAAGAATTTTATGGGTTAGGGCTAAGCTACGAGCTAGTTCTTCCTACTTAGGGATCCAAACTATTTGCTCCTCCTATTGGGCATATTGTTTGCTTTGCCTCTTAGCTAGATTAAGGATTGCGTTTTCCTCTAGACCAGACGTTGGATAAGGTCTTTCGCACTTTCAATCTTTGCATTGCCTTGCTGCACCCTGCCTCCTTGCATACTTTGATATGTTTGTTGTGGTTCTTGCGATTCCGGCGTCATCGAGAATCGTTGAACTAGTTTGGAGTCTTTGATGAGTCTGAAGCGAAAGTCCTCCAGCTCCCCTAAGTCTGGCTGGTATTATGTGGCTCCTAAAGAAGGGAGAGTGTTGTCTTACCCCAAGCTTGGTTGCTTCAAGGACTGGACTGGCAAGTTCTTCTAGGTTTCTGTCCCCTCCTCTTTTGCTGTAGCACACAACTTCAGGTTCATTTGTACTAATATGGCTGGGGTTACTATTATTCCTACTGAGCCTGCCCGAGAAACGTAGGCTCTTGACGCGCTGTAGGGAGCGGGTACAGGCGATTCCAATTAACCTAAGATCTGACTGCCCAACTCTCTATACATTGTAGGCAACACATAGCTTTCTTCCATGCGCTTGTGCTCCACTCATGAGTTTGGTATGTTCTATTTCATTTTGTTTAAGTGTTTTCTTTTCTCTTGCGTCTGTCTGCCCTTGATTGCTATCTCAAGTTATGACAAGTTGGATAGGCGAATTCTCGGCCTGCAGGACAATTGGAAAGACCTTATCACTATGACACCTGACAATCCTCCTGAGCTCTTTGATACCTTGGAGGTTCATGCTGGTGCCTTAAAGGGTGACATTCGTTTGGCTCCTTCTGAATCGAGGTCTACTTTTGGTACTGTGACCAATGCAGACCAAGCTGGGTCAGGCAGAGCTAAAGTTGAGCCTTCATCTTCTACTGTTAGAAGTCGGCGGGAAACTCATAATATGCCGAAAAAAGTTACTTCAGCACCTGAGGCGTTAGTGGCGCAGGGTACTTCATCTTTTGTGAAGGATCCTTGTGCGGCTTCCGGCCAGGTGGCACCTCAGTCCTCCCAAGTACACGAATCAAAGATACAAGCTTATAATGATCCAAATAATGACTATGTTGATTATTTTACTGGTAGCATTCTCGATTGTCCCCCTAAGGAGGAGGTTGAGGCTAATGTTGTGGTAGGTGAGAAACCCACAACTTCTGTTGAACATGTTCTGTTCTCTACCACTAGCATTGGTACTACCATTGTCGCCAAGGAAACTGTTGTTCCTCCTACTGAAACTCCTAATTTTGAGCTGCCTAATGAGACTATCATGGAGCTCCCTAAAATTACCCCTCACTCAACTGGGTTTTGAGGCCGCTTGCAGAGTGCCAATAGAGGTGGTCATTCTTAGGCTGCAGGGTCACATCCACAAGCTCATCTAGTTATCGACCTGGAGGATGACCTAGAGCCCTCAGGTGGCGATGCCTGCTACCAAAAGGAGTCACACCTCCTCTACACTAGATGCCCTTGCTTCTCACTCTGCCAATACTGGGCTTCTTGGTCATAATGCTATAGAGGATACTGACACCCATAACTCTAACAAGCTTAATCTTTGTTTTCTCTAGTTCTTGAGTGGTGCTTTAAAGAATCCACTTTCAGCGACCTCCATATCTGCTGGTGGTTCTTTTCGCCCTACTAGGCCTATAGATTTTGGGGAGGTGCCTATTGACGCTGCCTTTTGCCCTGTGCTATGCCCTGCTGGGGCTGAGAATGTCAGGACTGACGAGTCTTTGTTCGTACACAACCCGCAAAAGGGTGATACTTTGGGGTACCGCCTTACTTAAGGTATTCGTCTCCTAGCTGATTCTACTAGTGGCTCAATCAGCCTTCTTGCTGCCACTGCATGCCATGATCTTTAGAAGGTTAGTTTGTTCTAAGCTTAGGCTTTTTTCATTTACCTTGGCTTTTCTTGTTTCCTTTCTTGCTTACTTTACCCTTCACGTCTAAATTATTGTTTTCACTGTCTTTCTCTCTTCTCCAGCTTACCAAGTCTGTTGGTGACTTAGCCAATGCCTTGCTTACAGTGGAGAAAGAGTATCAGAATCAGAATGCTGCTCTTATTGAGAAGCATAAGAAGATTTAGCGGGTCTGCTCTAAGAAGGATTCACTTGCTGGTGAGGTGGCTCCTCTGAAGGAGAAGGCGAGTGCTCTACAGCTTTAGCTAGAGGAACTCCAACTCCTCATGACTAAACTGGCAGACTATGATATGGAGCTGGGGTTTTCTAAGTCAGGGTGCAATCTTTGGAGGTTGAGATAGCCTATCTGCAGGCTGGGCGAAAGAATGAGCTTGAGGCGGCTAGGAAGGAAGCACTTAAGTCTTTTGTGCTTCGGAAACTTTTTCCTAGTTGCTTACTGATCATCATGATGGGGCAAGGACGCGGCGGCCTGTTGTGTGAGCAGCCTCTACGGGGGACGTGTAGAGCAACAGGCTCGTTTTAATGCCTTTTTGGCTATGGTTGACCTTACTAGGCATGTTGATCACCACAACCTTCATGCTGATCACCCTCAATTGTAAATTTCCAAGCCATGCTGTGCTGAACTTGGAAGTTCCCTTCTGTCCTAACGTTGCTGCTGCCATTGGTGTAGAGACTTTGGCTAACGAGCAATGAAGGTGTTGGTGGCTGTCTCCCCCATCCTCTAGTGGTTCTTCGGAGTTTCCCTCACCTAGGTCTGTAGTAACTAGGTAATGTTTGTTTCTGTCTTTGGGGTGTATAGTCGCCAAAGATTGTATTGTCTATATGTTTGTACCTAACACTTTCTACTTCTTTCCTGCTGGGCTTGTCCAGCTTAACTTATTTTGTTTTGTCTTTTCGACATTTTGCTTAATGTTTCCTCTTCTTGGTGGGTAGAGGTTCAGCTCGATAATGTATGTATTTGATAACTTTTACGGTTACCTTGTTTATTGCTTGTTTTCTTGGCTGTCAGCCTCCATGCTGAGGTTTTTTGCCGAGTCATGGTATAGTAGTACCTAAACCTTAACTCAACATTCTCTCTCTTCTTTTAGGTGAAACCACTTAGGTTGGGTTTCTTGCTGCGCCTACCCACTTAACTCAGTTGTTTTTACGCCTTTTGTCTTTCTTTTGCTTTGCCCTCCTTCTTTTTATGTGGGCTTGCGTATCCTGTTGCGTTTAACCTTTTTGCTCCCTTACTTAGCTGCATGGGGCTTTACTGACTTTGTCACTTACTTAGCTGGGTGAGGACTTTAGGTTTGTGCCACTCATCTTTTGTGACAAGGGCTTGCATTTATGTCACCTACTTAGTTTTTGTAAGGACATGTGGGCATGTCATTCACCTTGTTTAGCTATGACTTTTTGCCTATGCTTCTCACTTAATTTTTGCAAGAGCTTATCAATATTCTATCTCCTCTACTCCCCACGAAAAATGAGCTTAGTGAGACCAAGAGCACCTTGGTGTTGCCCGCTCAGCTCTATTTTCGTCTTTTATTCACCCCTACCCGCTCAAGTTGAATGTGCCAGGCCTCCCGCTCAGGCGTCCCCGAGATGGTGCCCTGTTTTATCTTGAGCTGGCAGGTCGAACTAGGTAGTGATGATTTTCTTGAGTCTAGGCGATTTATAAGATCAGCCCCTTATCTCAACATGTCCATCCATGTCTTGCCTTGGTGTTTTTGGCTTTGCCATGGTGATTTTTAGTTTACTCTAACTTTTTTACATGTTAGTTATAATGCTAAAGTATAATGTAATGAATAAAACATGTTCAAACAAGTTCGTGTAGGATACTCCTTACGTAGAGGCTTGTACTTCATTGAATTTAAATGGCTTAAACTACCTTGATTAACATTGCATAATTTAAACAATGTTTTTCTATGCTTCCACTTAAACATATGACTTTAAACAAAATATTTCTTTAACACATCTACATTGAAACTGTTCCTTAGAACTCGACCTTCTTGATTAGAGAGGAAGAAAGCACCTGATCTTACTTGCTCGTGAATGAGGAAGAGGCCTTCCCAGTTAGCTGAATAATTTCCCTGCTGATTTCCTCTTCCTATTGCCGCAAGCCTTTTGAGAACAAGATCTCCGGGCAGTAATTCACGGTGCTTGACTCTCTTATTGAAAGCCTTTGAGATTCTGCTCTTTTGGGGTTTCAGCTTGAGAGCTGCTTTCAACCGCATTTCTAGGAGGAGGTCCAACTCTTCCAGCAGGCGCTTCTCATTTCCTTGCTGTTTGTAGTGCTGAACTCTCAGGCTGGGAATTTGCACTTCTACTGGGATGACAGCGTCTGCTCCATAAGCTAAGGCAAATAGATTCTTGCAGTGGCCTTCTTCTCCGTTGTCCTGTTTGCCCATAACACCTCTGACACTAGGTCAGCCTAAAGGCCTTTGTGCTTCTCTAGCTTTCTCTGCAAGGCTACTAGTGTCAGCTTGTTTGTTGCTTCTGCCTGGCCTTTGCTCTGCGGGTGACAGACTGAAGCATTTGCGTACTTGATGCTCATCTCTTCCAAGTAGTCTTTAATTGTGTCATACTCAAACTGATAGCCATGATAAAAAACTATGCATTGTGGCACCCCAAATCTTATGATGATATTCTTCCATATGAACGTTCTTACTTGAGATGCCTTATTGTATTTTATGGGCTCAGCTTCAATCCACTTGGTAAAATAGTCCACCGCCACTATGAGATATTTTCTGCCCACTGACCTAGTGGTGAAAGGTCCCAATATGTCCATTCCCCACTGAGCGAACAAGATCGGGCGTAGGATTGGAGTCAGGTCATTAGCTGGCTGATTGATGACTGGGGAATACTTTTGGCACTTTTCAAATTTCTTGACATAAGCTTAAGCATCATATGCTAAAGTTGGCCAGTATGCTCCTCTTTGGAGTACTTCAACTCCCAAGGCTTTTTCTCAAATATGGTTTGTGTAAATTCTTGTGTGAGCTTCTTCCATGATTCCTTCTTGCTCCAACTCTAGAATGCACCTTAAGAGTGGTTCGGAGAAACCTTTTTTGTTTAACTCCCCGTTCATCACAACATACTAGTTAGCGTTCTTCTTGCCTTTCTTAGCCTTCACTATGTCATCCGGCAACACGCCGTGCATTTTATATGCTAATATGTCTAAGAATCATGCTTGTTGCTGCGTGGTACATTTCACCTGCTTGCTTTCAGCGATGCTGCTCTCCTCTAGGACTTCCACCATGATTGCCCTTGTGAGGCTTTGAAGGGTGGAGCTTGCCAATTTTGACAACGCACCGGCCTAAGAGTTTTCTACCCTAGGGACTAAATCCAATTGAAAATGCATCAACTAGGCTGCCAACTCTTTTACTCTGGTTGTGTATTTCAACATCATAGGTTCTCTAGCCTCATACTCCCCCTTCAGTTGGCTGGCTACCAGCTAAGAGTCAGTCTGCAAGAGTACTTTCTTGGCTCCGGCTGCGATACTCATTCTCAATCCAGCCAGGGTTGCCTTGTATTCGTCGTCATTGTTTGATGCCTTGAACTTGAATTTAATGGCATATTTAAATACATTTCCCTCTGGTGATGTTAGGATTATTCCAGCATCGTTGCTTGTTTGGGCTGATGATCCATTCACTACAACTTTCCAACCTCCTATTTCATCATCTTTTTCTTCGTATAAGGCTTCGACTATGAAATTCGCCAAAGCATGGGCTTTTATGGCTGCTCTAGGTTTGACTTCGAACTCATACTCAGAAAGTTTAATTACCCACTTAAGAAGACTTCCCGAAGCATCCATTTTCTGCAGGACTTTCTCTAACAGGTGATTTGTAAGAATTTGTATTATATGAGTGTCGAAGTATGGTTTTAGCTTTCTTATTGTTGTTACAACTGCTAGAGCTAGTTTTTCTACCAACGGGTATCTCTGTTCAGCATCAGACAGTACATGGCTCACGAAGTATACCAAGTTTTGATGTTTGTTCTTTTTAACCAGAAGGAATGATCCTATTGTCTGCACTAGGCTGAAATGTATAACTGAGGCTTCTCACTTTGCTCCGGGCTGATCATTGTAGGGTTTCATAGTGACCCTCACTATGCAGAAAGAAACCCCCAAGACCCGCCCCGATAACTAAAGCAATTAAAGCATGCAAACATAATTAATACATAACTAAAAGAAGAAGGGATAAAGAATTATACCATAGACGCGTGCTTCGCTCGCTAAAAGAGCTCTTACTTCAACCTCGCAAATGCAAGGCCTCCGACAATTGGTACCCTTGAACCCGACCCGATCGTCCTAAGTCCCGAAGGTTAGTCAGGACCCGAACAAAATATAAACTTTAAAGTTTAACAAACTTAAGGTATTCTCAACAATGGAGATGCCTATATAGTTCCACTCAAGTGTGTCTTCTCAAAATCCCAACCAAGTGGGTATTTATAGAGAATAGGAACTTGAATCCCATTTCATGATCAATGTGGGATCATGTGCAATTGTGATAATTTATTTATTTCTAAATTAAATAATTAATCAAATGCAATCACTATGCAACAAGTGTCAAGGGGAGAGAAAGAGTTAGGTGAGGACCATGACCATGGGAGGAGACCATTGCCTTGCTCCCCAAGGCATGTCCCAAGATTGGTCCCCAACTCTCACAAAACTGGCACCAAGCAAGGACTGCTGGGCTGGAAGCCATCTAGCATGCTAGCATGCACCAGCCAGCACCGCTAGCCTGCACCGTATCACTGCCCAGCACGCAACGCGCACCAGCCAGCATGCCTAGCAAATGCGTGCTGCTAGCGAGCTACGCATGATGCTAGGTGTTGGGCGCTGGGCGATGCCCTCGCTGCTGGCTTCTTGCTTCCTGGCACTACTCCTAGCTCGCTGTGCTTGGTGCTGCCATACAAAGGCACGCACAAAAGCACGCAGCTATGCGAAGACATGGTGCTGCTAAGCGAGGGTGCTAGCATGCTGCTCGTTGCGATGCCATGCATGCACACGCACACACGCACAGGCTTAGCCATGCGATAGTGCTGTGCAATGCGTTGGCTTTTGCTAGAACTAGCGATGGCACCTAGGCACCCATGCACACATGTTGCGGTGGTGTTGTGCCATGCAAAGGCACGCACACACGCAAGCATGCTGCTGCGATGGGCTGCCTTGTGCGCCTAGCACTCATGACGCGCCTAGCACACACATGGTGCGCCTAGGCTTGCGATAAACTGGCCTAGCCTAGCACTCACATGGCTAGGCCAATGTGATTCTACGGCTATGCTCGTACTTGTTGCTTGTGATTTTGCAACGCTAAACCTCAATGCCCTAGGCTCGATATCCGACATCTTTGTTCGTAAAACTCCGACGACTCATTGAATCCTTCGGATTAATTCGTCGTCTCGAATCGGTTGTTTGATTGGGTTCGACCCGAAGGGTTCAGTTAAGATTAAGATGTAATAGTAATTATACCTTAATATTACTGAACGGAAGCGGCCTTCACCTAGGAATTTCGATCACTTGACCTTACTGAAGAATTAGCTCTATAATAATTTTGAACCCTCTATTAGAATAATACACTTGTTGGAAGGACACCATTCCTTTCAATCTCCCACTTTTCCTTCCAGACAAGTGTGCGTACAGTGTATAGCCCATTTCCTATGTCGCTTAATATCTCTTCGTGAACTATAAGTTAAGATTCATCGTCATCCTAGTTCGACTGTCAATTAGAAGATGATTTCTATAATCCATCTGAGCACGGCCATGCATTTTCACAGTCTCGCTCTTCGAGCGGCCTTGTAAACAACAAAGACATGTTCCCTATTGTTAATAGGGGGACATTCCCAGTCTTGTATTGTAAGCTTCTCTTACTAAGAGGACCTAATCTCCCGAGTGTTCCCGTTATGATCCCTAGTTACGGTAGACGTTAGGCAACATCAAAGAGACTAGTACTCAAACAAGAAAACTTCACAATACTCATGGTTGAGGAAACAGGTTCCGATAGCTATAATGAGAAATGTACTTATGACAATTTTGAATCTATTAAAGTACTCTCATAGGTCTATCCATTGGAGTTCTAAACTAGCACTTGTGCATATGATTTATGACCATTACGTCCTTGCAGCACAAGAAACGGTGCTGTAAATCATACTACACACCAATCTCTGGTGTCGTCAACCGTTCATCAGTTAGATGACCTTGATTAGGGATAATTTTCGATTTATATATTCAATGTTCACTTAATAGGTGTTTCTTTATCCAAGACATGGTCTTGATACCCTATTTTGAATATTTTCATAAAACGAATGGACTAATTATTTAATTCTAAACCACAATTAAATAGCAATGGAGTGAATAGTAATTTTGCATAAATATTAATTACTCCATAAATGAATGGTTTTAATACAGTGTCTTACATTAAAACGACCAGTTTAATTAAAACACATGTACAGGGAATTCAAAGCCAATCTCCAACATGCTTGATTCCCATTGCCTAAACGTGCGTGTTGTGTTTCACTTGAGGCAGAGGTTTAGTCAATGGATCGGCCACATTATCATCCGTTCCGATCTTATAAATTCTAATTTCACCTTTGGATTTCCATTCCCTTATCATGTGAACCGCCTTTAGACATGTTTGACCTTCTTGAGCTCTCTTGGCTCTCTAGCCTAAGCGATAGCTCCATTGTTGTCACAGTAGAGATCTATCGGACCCTTGATTGAAGGTACAACACCAAGTTCACTAACGAACTTGCGAATCCAAACAGCCTCCTTAGCGGCTTCTGAAGCAGCCAAGTATTCGGCTTCAATTGTAGAGTCTGCAGTGGTGCTCTTCTTGGCACTCTTCCAGCTAAATGCTCCTCCATTTAGGCAAAATATGTACCCTGACTGTGACTTGAAGTTGTCTTTGTCAGTCTGGAAGCTACTGTTGGTGTAACCTTCAACATTCAGGCCTTTGTGGCCACCATAAACCAGGAATTTATCCTTGTTCCTTTTCAGGTACTTCAAGATATTCTTGGCAGCAGTCCAATGCGCCTCTCCTGGGTTTGATTGGTATCGGCTCGTAGCGCTTAAAGCATACGATACATCTGGCCTGGTACTTACATATCAGGACATACATGATCGACCCAATTAGCGAAGCATATGAAATATGATCCATTCTCTCTCGCTCAACAGGTGTCTGTGGACACTGTTTCTTGCTGAGAGTTACGCAATGGGACATGGGTAGGTGCCCTCTTTTGGCCTTCTCCATGTTGAATCGTGCTAGTACTTTATTAATGTAAGTACTCTGGCTCAATCCTATAATCCTCTTAGATCTATCCCTATAGATCTTGATTCCCAATATGTACTTTGCCTCTCCTAAGTCCTTCATTGAAAAGCACTTTCCCAACCAGCCCTTTACGGACTCTAGTAATTTTGTGCTATTTCCAATGAGCAGTATGTCAACGACATATAGGACTAGGAATGCGATGTCACTCCCATTGACCTTCTTGTAGACACAAGATTCATCTGGATTCTTGATAAAACCAAACTTGTTAATGGCTTCATCAAATCGCAGATTCCAACTTCTGCTTGCCTGCTTTAGTCCATAAATGGACTTCTTAAGCTTGCATACCTTTCCAACGTTGCTTGGATCAACAAAACCTTTTGGCTAATTCATATACACAGTTTCTTTCAAAATCCCATTTAGGAAGGCAGTTTTGACCTCCATCTGCCATATTTCATAATCGTAATATGCAGCAATCGCTAGGATAATCCGGACAGACTGTAGAATAACAACTGGTGAAAAGGTTTCATCATAGTCAACCTCGTGGATTTGTCGATAACCTTTCGCCACTAGTTTAGTTTTGTTTATTGATACATTTCCATCTTTGTTTGTCTTCAGTTTGAAGATCCATTCGCAACCGATGGGTGTGTAACCCTCAGACAAATTCACCAAGTCCCAGACTTGATTTTCAGACATGGAGTCCATCTCGGATTTCATGGCTTCTTGCCATTTAGTAGAGTCGGGGCTCGTTATAGCTTGTTTGTACGTCACTGGCTCATCACCATCCATAACTAGGATGTCTTGATCATCGGTTAAGACAATACCAAGGTATCTGTCTGGTTGAGATCTTGGCCGTTGCGACCTACGAAGGGTAATGGGTTGAGCATTTACATTGTCTATTTGATTCTGACCAATCTTCTCAACTACTTCCAAAGCACTTAGATTGTCAGTTTTATCAAGTTGACATTGTTGCAAGTCCTCTCAAACTTCGTCAAGTTCGATTTTCCTCCCACTTGTCATTTTGGAAAGGTGTTCCTTCTCCAAAGACACACCATCACGAGCAACAAACACTTTGTTCTCGGATTAATTGTAGAAGTAATACCCTTTGGTTTCTTTTGCGTATCCCACAAAGAAACACTTGTCTAATTTGGGGTGAAGTTTGTCCGAAATTAATCGTTTGACATATGCTTCGCATCCCCAAATCTTGAGAAAAGACAGCCTATGAGGTTTCTTAGTCCATAATTCATATGGAGTCTTTTCAACAACTTTTGACGGAGCTCGATTCAGTGTTAGTGCCGCGGTTTGTAGCGCATGTCCCCAGAAAGAGATATGAAATTCACTAAGACCCATCATTGATCGAACCATGTCTAACAAGGTTCGATTCCTCCGTTCGGATACTCCGTTCCATTGAGGAGTTCTGGGAGGTGTCAACTCTGAAAGAATACCATTTTCTTTCAAGTGATCGTCGAGTTCATGGCTCAAATATTCGCCACCTCGATCCAATCAAAGTGCATTAATTTTCTTGCCAAGTTGATTCTCAACTTCTCTCTGAAATTCTTTGAATTTCTCAAAAGATTCAGATTTATTTGACATTAGGTAGACATAGCCATATCTAATAAAATCGTCGGTGAAGGTGATGAAATATCGGTAACCTTGTCTTGCGGGTGTACTCATTGGTCCACATATATCCGTTTGTATTAGACCTAATAAGTCACTTGCCCTTTCTCCCAACTTGGAGAATGGTTGTTTTATCATCTTGCCTAATAGACATCCTTTGCAATTTTTAAACGACTCCAAGTCGAATGAGTCAAGAACTCCCTCTTGTAAAAGTTTCTTGATGCGTTTGACGTTAATATGGCCAAGACGAAAATGCTACAAGTAGGTTTGATTCGACTTGATGGTCTTAGCCCTTTTGGCGGTATCATCAATGTTATAAACTTGTTTGTCAAGAGAAAGCACATAAAGACCATTTTCTGAATATGCCTTACCATATAAAACATATCGAAATAAAATGAACAACTATTGTTCTTAATTCGAAATTCAAAACCCTTGGCGTCCAACGCCGATATCGAAATTATGTTTTTGGTAACTCTAAGAACATGATAACAATTGTCAAGTTCTAAAATAAGCCAAGAGGGAAAAGACAAACTGAAAGTTCTAACGGAGACGGCAGATGTCCTTGCTCTATTGCCAACCCGAAGTTCGACCTCTCCCTTCTATAGCCTCCTATTTATTCTTAGTCCCTGAGCATTGGAACAAAGGTGTGAGCCACATCTGGTATCTAATACCCATGATGTTTTGCTAGCGCAGTTTAAGTCTATAACAAAAATACCTGATGAAGAAGCAACAGTGCCGTTCTTCTTGTCTTCCTTGAATTTGAGGCAGTCTCGTTTCCAATGTCCCTTCTTCTTGCAGTATAAACATTCGGAATCGGATTTGGAAGAGGCTACCTTTTTGTCCTTGCTTCCCTTGGCAGTGTTTGACTTAGGCGGAAAATTTTTCTTTTTCCATTTAAAGCTCTTCTTCTTGCATGTGCGCTTAAATGGCTTACCCTTTCTCACCATGAGCATATCATGCTTTCCCTCATCCTTGAGGGTTGGCTCGGCTTGCTTCAACATACCATGAAGCTCGGTGAGAGTTTTCTCCATGCTGTGCATATTATTGTTCATCTTGAACTGATCATAGCCTTTATACAGAGAGTGGAGAATGATGTCAATTGCCATCTCGGTTGAATACCCATCATCTAGCCTTTCCATGTTCTCAAATAATCCAATCATTTTAAGAACATGTGGGCTTACAGGCTCTCCTTTCTTGAGCTTGCTCCCAAGGATTTGCCTGTGGGTTTCGAACCTTTCAGTTTGGGCCTGCTCTTGAAACATATTCTGAAGCTTAGAAATGATCTCAAAAGTCGTCTCCTTTTCAAAGAAGGTCTTTTGAAGGTCCGGAGACATAGTGGCCAACATGATGCATTTGACATCCCGATTGGCACTTTGCCATCGATTAAGGGCAGCCTGAGTGACCTCCTCATTGGGAGCGTCGGGCATTTCCTCATCAAGGACGTATTCCTTTTGCTCTTGCATGAGAACAATACTCAAATTTCTTTGCCAATCAAGAAAATTTAGCCCGCTCAACTTCTCCTTGTCGAGAATTGAGCGTAAAGAGAATTGGTTGTTGTTTGAGTTACTTGCAGACATTTTTCTACAATTGAAAGAATTTGAAATGAAAAACCATTTATATAATCAATAAGTTTGAAATTTAAAAGCGTTCATGCAAATTTACAATCTTATTGAGCATTTTATCCACGCATTAATAATTTGTCCCTTTTAGGTTAGAATAAAATGATTCCGAGATCCTAAAGATCAAGAAATGGTTAAGCATGCTTTGGCTTGCCTTAACATTAAATATCTTAAGGTAAGCAATCCAATTTCTAATAGCTCTAAGCTACTCTCGGTTTACGTCGCATCTAATTCATTCTTGACATTTTATCTCTTTTGCCACGACATCTAAGGACTCATTACTGATATCGTTGAGCTTAACCAAGACAACTTGTATACCTAGTATATCTTACGTTCCTAGGGAATTATTGATGCCTCGCTTTGGCATAGCCCATCACATACGCGCATTAGTTCGATAAGTGTTGTTCTTAGAACAACAAATTTTAGCTCAATATTTTAAGGGACTTAGGGTTTCTATGTTGGTTGATTTAAGTGAACTTAACTAATCATCGCAACATTTGAAATCCTAGACATGCATCTAACATTCAAAATATATATATAACAACAATATATATATATATATATATATATATATATATATATATATATATATATATATATATATATATATATATATATATATATATATATATATAAGGCATAAAAAATAGATGCATTTGGCAATTAGCATGACCCCTTGAAATCTTCAAATCTTCAAGGGTCTTCATCTTGGCTCGTCTTCATCGAAACGCCGTCTAGAGACATCTTTGCCAAAATAAAATTACTAGCTACTACGACTAAGATTAATCTAAAGTACAAAATTACTTAACGGTACGTAGACCGTATTTAGATTTACAAAAATACATAACGGAACGCAGTCCGTATTTTCTATCCTAGTCGGGTCCCACTAGTTGCCATTTTTCTCAAAACTTGTTTTGAAACAATCTTTCATTCACCCATTCACTATTTGTGAATGGCCCATGCATTTTACGAGATAAAATAAGTAAACACGCAAAACTAGTAACTAACTTAGGTGGTTAATCCGATTAACGCGCCTAATTAAAACTAGTCCAAGTTGTTTAATAAAATATGTATTACTAAGGTACAATTTGTTCACGTAATTAGCTAAGCTCCCACTAAATTCCGCATCCAGCTTAATTAATCCAATTAATGAAGCCGGTTAACCCAAATTTGTCAAAATAAAAAAAAAATTTGAAAGAGCCGAAAAATCGAGGTCTAACCTCGTTAAAATAATTACATAAGTATTTTAAAACGGAAAAATTTTCGCAAAAACACATTGCCCGAAATTAAGCCAAAAACGCCCACTCGTATCCTAGTAGGCTGTGCACCATGGCTGGCAAGCAGCCTAGTGTTGTGTGTGGTACTGGCTGCTAGCAAGCACGCCTAGCGCAGCATGCTCTGCTAGCTAGCACCAGCAGCACGCTACGCATGCTAGCTGCTCGTTGGCGCAGGCAGCAGTGGCCTAGCTGGCTAGGGCTTGGTGCCTCGCTGCCCAGCAGCACGCACAAGCCTTCAGCAGCCTAAGGCAACGCATCCGGCAATACGGCAGCACGCAACAGCTTCCTCGCCACACAGCAACGCATCATCATGGCATGGCCCCTATGCGCACCATAGGCAGCCTACATGCGGGCTACTGGGGAGCTCGCTAGCCTTGGTGACGCTTGGGATTTTTGCCTCAATTTACATGCATTTTCTCGAGATTTTAATCTCGATTTGTGTATGACACAAAATTAATTCCAAATTTATTTTAGAATCAATTTGAGGAAAAAAGAAAATAAAATAATTCCAACTTAATTAAATTCAATTTTAACGGTGCACAAGCCTAAATTTCCAAAATTACTTTGGAATATTTTAGGTTTTTCTTGATGCTTGAAAGAGCTATGTCCATAATTAATTTAACCAATATGTAGATTAATAATGGATTTGACAAATAGGGAATTGGAAAAATAAATTAATCATCCAATGATAAAATTTTCCAACTTTTATACTTGTGTAAAATAACTAGATTACATCTTCCAATATGAAGATTAATCAAAATAATCACAAGCATTTGAACTTCAAAGATTTTAATCAACCAAATATGAAAAATCCAAAATTAGTTCAACATGGAATTTAGGGTTAAAGTTCCAATCATTTAAACATTTAAAGATTAGATCTTTAACATATTAGGAACTTAAAATTACATATTCACAACAAGTATTCACACATTAATGCAATTTATTTGCATAATTGTGAAAAACAAGTTTATGTGAAAAAGAACATATCAACTTAAGCACATATTATAACTCCATAATCAAGTTTAAAAGATATTTAAATTGCTGTAGATTAGGGATGCAATAATGCATTTAATCTACCCTTGACATGCTTGCATTAATCAAGGCATAAAAGTTTTAAAATTTTCGTTGAAAACGAAAGAAAAACCTCAAGAAACTGGGTTTCTGGATCGAATTTGGCTTCTGGAAAATCCTCAAAGAGATTGAAACTGATTTAGGATGTTGATTTCACCCAAAAAACACTATTTTTGAGCCAAAATCTGGGTTCCGCAGTCAAAACAAGAAAAATACGAGTTTTAAAACTATTTTTAAACGAGCTTCTAATCCAATTAGAAAAGAAAAACCAGAAATTAAATCATTTTAAAAACACCTTAATTAATAAATAATTGCAATAATTACAAAAAGGAGATCGGCTCCGATACCGTTGTAGGGTTTCCTAGTGACCCTCACTACGCGGAAAGAAACCCCCAAGACCCGCCCCAATAACTAAAGCAATTAAAACATACAAACATAATTAATACATAATTAAAAGAAGGGATAAAGAATTATACCCTATACGCGTGCTTCGCTCGCTAAAAGAGCTCTTACTTCAATCTCGCAAATGCAAGGCCTCCGACGGTTCGTACCCTCGAACCCGACCCGATCGTCCTAAGTCCCGAAAGTTAGTCGGGACCCTAAAAAAATATAAACTTTGCATTTTTACGAACTTAAGGTATTCTCAACAATGGAGATGCCTATATAAGTTCCACTCAAGTGTGTCTTCTTAAAATCCCAACCAAGTGGGTATTTATAGAGAATAGGAACTTGAATCCCATTTCATGATCAATGTGGGATCATGTGCAATTGTGATAATTTATTTATTTCTAAATTAAATAATTAATCAAATGCAATCACTATGCAACAAGTGTCAAGGGGAGAAAGAGAGTTAGGTGAGGACCATGACCATGGGGGGGACCATTGCCTTTCTCCCCAAGGCATGCTCCAATCATTGGTGCCCACCTCTCACAAAATCGACACCAAGCAAGGACTTCTAGGCTAGCAGCCAGCTAGCATGCTAGCATGCACTAACCAGCACAGCTAGCCTGCACAGCATCACTACCCAGCACGCAACGCGCACCAGCCAGCATGCCTAGCATATGCGTGCTACTAGCGAGCCACGCATGATGCTAGGTGCTAGGCGCTGGGCGATGCCCTCGCTGCTAGCTGCTTGCTGCCTGGCACTGCTCCTAGCTCGCTTTGCTTGGTGCTGCCATGAAAAGGCACACACACAAGCACACTATTATGTGAAGGCATGGTGCTGCTAAGCGAGGCTACTAGCATGCTGCTCGATGCAATGCCATGCATGCACACGCACACACGCATAGGCCTAGCCATGCAATAGTACTGTGCAATGCGTAGGCTTGTGCTAGAGCTTGCGATAGCACCTAGGCACCTATGCACACATGTTGCGGTGGTGCTATGCCATGCGAAGGCACACACACACGCAAGCATGCTGCTGCGATGGGCAGCATGGTGCGCCTAGGCTTGTGATGAACTAGCCTAGCCTAGCACTCACATGGCTAGGCTAACTTGATGCTACGGCTATGCTCGTACTTGTTGCTTGTGAATTTTGCGACGCCTGGCCTCGACGCCCTAGACTCAATATCCGACGTATGTGTTCGTAAAACTCCGACAACTCATTGAATCATTCGGATTAATTCGTAGTCTCGGATCGGTTGTTTGATTTGGTTCGACCCGAAGGGTTCAGTTAAGATTAAGCTGTAATATTAATTATAGCTTAATATTACTGATCGGAAACGGCCTCCACCTAGGCATTCCGATCACTTGACCTTACTGAATAAGTAGCTCTGTAATAATTCTGAACCCTCTATCAGAATAATACACTTGTTGGAAGGACACCATTCCTTTCAATCATAGTGGGAAGCTTGGTTAGGTGCACCTTGATTCCTGCAAAAGCTTTCCTTTTTACCTTTCCCCATATGTACTCTCTGTTTCTTATCAGTAGTAGGTAGAAGGGTAATGCGCTAACAACTAACTTGCTAATGAAACGGGTCATCGCTGCCATTCTCCCTGTTAGGTGCATAATGTCTTTAGTGCATTTAGGCTCTAGGAGACTGAGATTTTCTTCTACCTTCTCGGGGTTGGCATCAATTCCTCTTTCACTCACCATGAAGCCTATGAATTTTCCAAAACTCACCCTGAAAACACATTTCTTCGGGATCTACTTAATATGATACTTGTTTAGTGTGGCGAATGTTTCTTCCAAGTCTAGGATGTGTCCTGCTTGTGTCAAGCTTTTGACAATCCAATCGTCAACATACACCTCTACAATTTGGCCGTTTTGATGAATGAACACCCTATCCATTGTTTTTTGGAATGTGGCCCTTGCATTCTTCAACTCAAAGTGCATAGTTATGTAATTGTACACTCCCCCTTCAGTGATGAATGCAGTTTTCTGCCTATCTGGTTTGTGCAGGCCGATTTGGTGATATCCTGAGCATCCATGAAACTTAATAATGCATGTCCACTTAGTACATCCACTAACTAATCAATTCGCGGCAGTGGGTAGCAGTCTTTAGGCAGGCTTTGTTGAGATTTTGCGAAATCAACACACATCCTCCACTAACAAATTGCTTTCTTGACCATGACCACATTTGCAAGCCACTCTAGGTAATCACATGGCTCGATGAATTCGGCTTCCAGCAGCTTGTCCACTTCTTCTTGTATGGCCTGGTTCTTTTTCATAGAGAATTTTCTACTTAATTGGCATAATGTGCTCAGTCACATTCAGCTTATGAAGCATGACCTTTGGGTCAATTCCTGACATTTCTTCTGCAGAAAATGCGAAGATGCTCTTGTTTTTTCTCAGCAATTCTACGAGATTCACCCTTACTTGAATCTCGACATTCTTTCCGATGACCTCTAGAGTTATCCCTTTCTATGAGCTCGCTACTGGGCAATGGTTTAGCTGCTTCTTCCTTTGTAGGCTCAAAATTTTCCATTGCTAGCTTTTGCTTATCTTTTTCTTTCTGGTATGCTTCTCGTTTTCTTTTTCATGATTTCCTTTCACCCTAGCCCTCTCATTTCACCTCCGAGATCGATTGCAGTTTTGCTTTAGTTGGCTGCTTCAAGGCTGTGATGTACCACTATTGTGCTGTATCCTGGCTTCCTTTAAGCTTAGCGGATCTTCCATCATTGGCAGTGTAAGCCATAGCTAGATGGTAAGTAGAGACCACTCCACCTATCTTATGAATGAGCGGTCTTCCCACGATCACGTTTTAGAGTGAAGGTGAGTTTATTACAAAGAACTCCGCCCGGACATCACGTCGCCTAGACCCTTCCCCAACACGGACTAACAACTCCACTATGCCTTCTAGAGTGAGAACTGATCCGCTGAACCTGGTGACTTCATAACTGACCATTTTCAAGTCTTTTTTGTCTAACTTCTGATCTTTGAACGCGCTAATGTAGATTATGTTGGCTGAGCTACCGCCATAAATCAATACTCTATCCACCTCCCATTTCGCGATTCTCAACATGACTACCAAAGGATCATACTCGTCAAATACTACTTGTGGCTGCAGTGGTAGTTGTGGCCATCTGTGCCTTTCATTGTAATTTATTTGGTGAATCATTGCTAGTAAGTCAGCCCTTGCCCTGTTCACCGTTCCTCCGTGCACTGGTCCACCACTGATCGCATACACTTCGCCCTCTGGTTTACTACCTCGATCAATGCCTTCAGCCTTGTCTCTTTGACCTTTTCTGTGGTCATTGCCAGACTTATCCTCCTCTCTTCGTGGGTTGTATTCAAAGTACTGTTTAAACAGGCTCAAGTACCCACGTTGGACTAAGTCCTCCGTGTAGTCCTTCAAATGTTTACATGCATAAGTGGTGTGCCCATGGTCTTTGTGAAACTCACACTACTTGTTGGGTTCGTAGTTTTTATTGACCATTCTGGGTGGTCACAGCCATTTGTCATCAGTTTTGTTCACGTTGAAGATGTGGGATCTCGAATGAGTAAGCGAAGCGTACTGCTCGAACCTTCCGGCTCGTGCTCCTCATTTCTGGTCAGATCTCCTGAATCCTTCAGACCTATCTACATCTCTGTGACGTTGTTCAGCCTTGCTCAGCTGATCAATCCTGGTTGAGTTTTAAGCCCGATTGACTGGGTCATTGGGCGCTCTTCTGCTCAACATAGCCCTGTTAGTCTCGTCTTCTTTTATGAACTCATGCGCTTTTCCTAGCACTTTACCCAACGTCCTTAGACTTTTTCGTCCCATGTATGCTCTAAATGGTGAGCTAGGTAGGAGACTACTCTGCATTGCCAGCAGGGCCACTTCCTGGCTCATGTATAGGATGGTTGTTGTATGGGATAGCTTCCGCTAAACATCCTCTTCAGTTGGCTGTAAGAATAGACTGATCCTTTTGGGATGGCTCCGTACCACTCGGCAGCCAGTCCCTCCAAGATTGGAGGAAATGCCTTGCACCTGACTAAGTCGGTCATGGTGTACAACACCATGTGATTTTCGAAAGTAGAGACATGATTCTTGGGCGTTGTTGTACCATTCTACTTACAACTTGGCAATTTTATATTATCCATTTACTCCTCCAGAATCATCCTGCAAAATGAGGAATGATTCAAAATCACCTGAATCCGCGCACGTTTTTCCCTGTCCTAGCTTGGCCCTCGCTCTGAGATTGGTGACCTGCTGCGAGTAACTCGTGCGTCCGGGCTTCCTTTGTCTGTTGCAGCGTCCTCTCCCTGCTCCTTGTTCAGATTTCGAGCTTCCAGTTCTAGCACCTTCTTTTTTAACAGGATCAATTCCTTTTGCTCCGAGGTGAGAGTTGGAGATGCAGTCTTCTTGGTGATTGGCTCTGTAGCAGGAGCTACTGATGTAGAGCTCGTCCATTTGCCAAAATTGGTGAGCACCACCGTCATAGCCACCAATTACTCTTTACTGCACTTAAAGAGGTTTAGAAGAATGGCTGGCATATTGACAGGTTGAGATTTATGGGTTATTGACATTTAAATGATGGGTTCATTGTTTAGGCATGTCACTGGCGTTCCGAACTTAAAAGAAGAGCTGGATCCTACCGGATTCACTTGTTTTACTACTGCTTTAATCATACCAGATGTTGATCTAGCGGGATTGGATTTCTGGGATACACTTGATTTGGGTTTTTTTGGATGATCCTTTAGGATTGATGGTTACTGATGTTGTTATTTTTGGTGTTTTATTAGTTTTAGTTACTTTGGAAACTAGTGTTTGCGCTGCTTCCTCTTCGGCCATGGCGGTTAACTAGCTGATCCCTACTTAGTTGGCGAACCTAAGGATGTGATGATCCGTCCCCCTTCTTCTAGCGCCAATTGTTTCTAGGTCCCGATCCAAGGGTTCTGACTGGGGCAAGCTAGGTCCAGCTGGTAACCTGCACAAAGAAACACACGTGACTGCCCTCGGGGGTAGCTCAAGGAACCCCCCTTCGATGCTTAAGTTAGAATGTGTTTGGTGAGAGAAAGTGTACTTTGAGAGATAGAGAGAGTGTAATAACTTGTGTGTCTTACCTCTTTTGCGTTGTACTTTATCCCTTATTTATAGGTGTAAGATCTCCTTCAAGGGGAGTCCTACTTGGTCAGCCTGCAGGCTGAGTCTATCGGGCTGGTGAGCCCCTCTAAGTGTTTCTCCAGCGATGAGTGCGCACCGCGTGAGTTAAGCTAGGAGCCTGGTGATAGCTCAGCGGGAGCTATCCCATACAACATCCTCTTCAACTGTGGCTGTAGGAATATACAAAGCCTTTAGGGATGGCTCCGCACCATTTTGATTCTAGCCCTTCCAACATGGGAGGGAAAGCCTTGCACCAGACTAAGTCTGTTATGGTGTAGAGTACCATGTGGTTCTCGAATGCTGAAACATGGTTCTTCGGGGTGGTGGTTCCACTATGCTTACAGGCTAGCATCTTGATCTTCTCCATTGGTTCTTCCAGAATTTCCCTACAAAATAAAGAATCACTTGTAGCCATACACGCTTCATCCAATAAAGGCTTGGCCCTCGCTCTGAGGTCAGAAATCTGTTGTGAGTGACTCGTGTCACATGTCTTGCTCTTTCAGTGGCTTCTTCATCCCCCTAATCCTTATTCAGATTTTGAGCTTCTAACTCCATATCCTTCTTCCTCAGCTGGATCAGTTCTTTCTTCTCCGTGGTAAGAACTAGTGGCGCAGATGATGAGAACTAGATTCAAATTATGAGTTTCAAGCTCTATAACCTCCGTCTAGCCCTAATTGTCCAAGTGTGGTACTGGGGGTACGAATAGGTCAGGCTAAGTCTAGCTGGGTAACCTGGACAAGTGGAAAATGTTACTTCCCTCGGGGGTGGCTAGAGGAACTCCCCTCCAAAGCTTAAGTTAGTAAGTGTATAGAGAGAGAAAGTGCACTTAGTTATAGAGAGAAAAATAAACTTTATTTGTCTAACCTCCTTTACATTGTATTTGGTCTTCTATTTATTGGTGTACGATCTCCTTTCAGTTGGAGCCGTACTGGTCAACCTGTAGGCTGACTCTAACCCAGGCTGGTTAGCCCTTACATATGTTTTCCAAGTGGTAACTACGCACCTCATGAGTAATGTCGGGAGTGTGGTGATAGCTCAGCAAGAGTTATCCCATAAAGGTTGCCATGGTACCATTGCCTCTTCTTGAACTTGGTCTTGTCCTTCCTAATCATCATTTTGTGGTTCTCCATTATTATCATTGTTGTATAGGATACCTCCTACTGAGCTGCCCTACGCTTCCAGCACAGCGTAAGAGGTGTGCGCTCACCCCAGCTCTAACCGAAGTCGTAAATAACGTTCTATGGGCTTAGCATTAGAGCTGACCCAAGTGGGCTCCAACCCAAAGAATAAGAAATCGTACAAATATAAATAAAAAGCCAAATACAACAAAAAAGAGGTAATAATCACATTCTATCCCTCACTTTCTATTATACACATTTCAATCTAAAAATATACTAACCTATTCTCCGGAGGTGGTTCCTAAAAACCAGCCCTAAGGGTAATAACCGCTATTCCCTGTGCAAGTATTCCCCAGCTAAGGATTAAATCCAAGTGTCAGTCCAGCTTTACAACTACACCCGGAACAATTGTATAACGCTTTTTCATGAACCAAATCTTCTTCCATTTGATTGTTTTGATGGAAAGGGGTTTAAGTTTTTAAGTATTTTAAGATGAATGGATTACACTTACAGTTAATCTTTCCTAGTGAAAGAAGGAAATGAATTTGCAACTAGGATTAATGGTTAAAGAAGTTGAGTAAAGTGACTGTAAGTATTTATAGCCACTTTTGAGTCACTCTTAACAATTAATATTGTATGAGATAACTCATGTTGAGCTCATCGCTAGAAAGTCACCCATACGGGCTCACCAGCCCGTTAGAATCGGCTTACAGGCTTACCAAGTATGACTTCGCCCAATGGAGATTGTGCACCTATAAATAAGGAATCAAGTACGACGGAAAAGAGGTTAGACACACAAGTTATTACAGTCTCTTTACTAACTAAGTACAATTTCTCTCTCTAAATACATTCTAACTTAAGCATCGGAGGACGGGTTCCTCGAGCCACCCCTGAGGGCAGTTACGTTTTTTACGCTGTGTAGGTTACCTAGCTAGACCTGGCCCATACCAATCCTAACACCCTGTACCACACCTGGAACAATTGGCGCTAGAAGGAGGGGCCAGGATTATCCGTGCTTAAAGTTCGTTGATTGAGTGGGGACAGGCTTATTACCGCCATGGCCAGAGAGGAAGCGATGCAAACCTTAACTTCGAAAGGAATCAAACACAACCAAACAACACAAAAAACAACCCTAGTAGCTACGAATCATAAGGGATCCATTGAAAAACCCAAATCAAATGTAACCCAAAAAACTAATCCCACCAAACGGACGCTTAGTGTGAAAAAATTGGTGGTGAATCAAGGAAATCCGGTAGGATCCAATTCATCCATAAATTTGGAATGCCATAATAGGTCCGAATAATGAACCGATCATCCAAACACCCCCAACCTAGAAATCCCTGCTTGTAAACATGCAAGCTAACCTGCAAAACCTTTCCTAATGCAGCAAAGAGCAGTTGGCAGTGATGACGACGATGCTTACTAATTTTGGGAAAGGATTTGGCTTAACATTGGGCTGCCACCTCGAAGCCAGCAACCAGGAAGCCTGCATTGCTAGTTCTCACCCCAGAGTAGAATTAGCTAATCCAGCTGAAGAAGAAGGTTCTAGAGTTGGAAGCTTGCAACCTGAACCAAGAGTGGGGAGAAGACGTGGCAGTTGAGATGGGTAGCCTAGAGCCACGAGTCACTCGCAGCATATCTCCAATCTTTGAGCGAGGGCCAAGCCTGGATACAGGGAAGCATGCCCGACTCCATGTAAATCCGAATGATTCCCCGTTTTCAGGGAGATTCAGGAAGAATCGATGGAGAAGGGCAAAATGCCAAGCTACATATACAATGGCTTAGTGTTTGAAAACAACATGTTGTTGTATACTATGACTGACTCAGTCTGATGTAAGGCATTTCCTCCAACGTTAGAGAGGCTAGCAGCTGAATAACATAGGGCCATTCGAAAAGGCTTCGTCTATTCCTAAAACCAGCTGAAAAGGATGTACATGGATCACTTTTTCACGTTGGTGGATCGTACCAAAATGACTACGGAATAGATGTTATTAGTCTAAGGGAAGAAAGAGCCCCTTTGAGATTTCATCACCCGGTTCAACCACTAGTAGAAAAAGTCAAATGAGCACCGCACAATGTGCACCGGTTTTTAAAACCGGTGCGAAAAATATAGGCGGATTGAAGGAAAGATTTTTTGCACCGGTTCAAACCAAACTAGTGCAAAAATAAGTTAAACGCAGCGGTTCAAACCGGTGCGAATTGAATGTTAATGTAAAAAAAATAAAAACCTCGCCCCTGCTCTTCTTTCCAATTTCTGTCTTCTTTCTTTCTCTTTCCTCCATCTCTTGTTCTCTCTCTTCTCTCAATCAAATCTGCTGAATTTTAGGGGTTTTGATTCTTGTGAATCAATCGTTTTTTTTTTTATGTGTTGATATTCAAAAGTGTGAAGAGATTTCCTCACTAATGTTGTTGTTGTTGTTCATCATCTAGGGTATGGAGATTTCATCGATCTACAGCTACCTACGGTTCTAAAATTGCACAACCTCTCTTTCTCTAATCTAAATGTTTGGGGTATTCTAAACAATATTACGAACAACAGGTAATTTATTAGTTGTTGAGCTTGTGTTGCTGTTATTCGATTTTTGCCTTAATTAAGGATTATTCTTCTGATTTTGATCCAAGTGGTTGATGAATTGTCCCTTTAAATGCATACATTCTTTGAATTTTAAAGATGTGTTGAGTCCTAGTGGTTGATGAATTTCGAAGACGTGTGCTATAGATATTATAATGCATTGTGTCCCTCGGCCGTAAATAGTTACACTAGGATAATCCATATGATGAAGGGACTCACTTTCATCGTACAACTTCTCACTGTGATTTGCTCCGGTTTGTCCGTTGAGGTAACACAGTTTGGGAAGTTTTTGGTTAAAAAAACCCCTGATGGATTCATGAATTATTTGCTTTATTTTGATGAAATTTGCGGTTTCTATTGATGAATGTTGTTGAAATTGACGGTTTCCGTTGATGAATGATGGAGCTGATTTCTGCAATCTGGTTGGGCTTGTTTGTTTATAGAGGAAATAATTTATGCAATCTGGTTCTACAATGTGATTAATCGCTTGGTTTTGGTTCAAGAGTGTTAACAATGATGCATCTGTTATCTTTTTTCTTTTTCTACTTTTGCTTTGTTGCGCATATTGATGTTGGACTTGATTGTTTGGGCTGAGAAAATTGACTCATGTGAGTGTTTTTTTTTTTAACTATAGTTTTCTTGATCTTGTCCTTATAAAGGATCAGTTAACCTACTGTCACATAACTACATTACCTGATGCTGCGAATTACATGTGTAAAATCACAAGCACGTGAACTTGCATTTCCTTTACCTTGAATCACAATTTTTTTTTTAGTCCAATTGGCATACATGATAGGGCTTAGTGATGATCGATTAATTTTCTAGTCTTCATCTGTTTATATAAGCTTAATACTTGAGGAGTCCTCTAGGACTATGGTGGCATATATGATATGTATCTTTGGAGAACAAGGAAATTATGACTGAGCCAGCAGCCAAAGTGGCTTGCTTTTGATGAAGTGGTGGTCTTGGGTAGGGCAGCGTTGTAGTAACATTATGTTGCTATGTTGAAGAGGAAGGTGTGTAGTTGATGCTGCTACATTATGCATTTGTTGTCTTATCCACACTACTGCCTCTTCACAAGAGAGTGGATCAGCTCTCCACGTTGCTGCCTCTACTGCTCCTTATACTGCTACTCCATCAGTTGTTGCTACCTTATCTTTGATGCTAATGTTGCTTTTACGTTGTTGTTACTGCCTCCTATCTTTGATGTTGTTGCTGCTACTTTAGTGCTGCTACAACCTCCTATCTTTGATCGTGTAGTTTGTTTATTTTTTTTCTT
Organism: Chenopodium quinoa; assembly: GCF_001683475.1. Taxonomy (NCBI): domain Eukaryota; kingdom Viridiplantae; phylum Streptophyta; class Magnoliopsida; order Caryophyllales; family Amaranthaceae; genus Chenopodium; species Chenopodium quinoa. The sequence continues at coordinate 3,647,266 of NW_018742523.1, read as the reverse complement.
AGTTTTTAAAGTGTAATATTACAAGTTATTGAAGAAAATATATGTGTTTTATGTATATTACCATTATATATAAGTATTTGGTACAATTTAAGTGAAAAAAATGCAAAAAATAAAAGAAAATAAAAAAATAAAATTTGATTTTTTGGGCCATAAAGGGCACTGGTTAACCGGTGCCAATTGCATTTAATACCAAAAAAAACAAGAGCGCCATATATACTTTTAGCACGATTAACCGGTGCCAATACAAACAATTTGCATAGGTTAATCGATGCCAATTCTTAATTTTCGCACCGGTTTTGAACCGGTGCTAAATTGTTTTTATAGCATCCCTTAAATCTAGACCGGTACAAAACCGGTGCTAAAGGGGGTTTTGAACCTGTGCTCATTTCCATTTTTCACCTAGTGAACAAGGAAGCCACCACAATCTCAAACATGAGCCAAGAGGTAGCCTTGTTGGCCATGCAAAGTGGGCGCCTGCCTAGGTCGCCAATTAGAGTGTATATCTCCAAACGCTGGCTGAAGCGTTAGGAAAAGCTAATGAGTTAAAGTAAATGAGACGGACAGGGCCATGCTATGTAGAAGAGTAACGACTGACCAAGCTAAGCGAACTAAAGTCACCTGAGCTGAGCAACCACCCAGGGTGGATCAGCCGAGCAAAGTTGAAAAAGGACAAAATGATGAAGACATGTTTATAGGAGTTAGGAGGGCTGACCACCGAAGAGGAGCACCGGTTGAAAAGTTTTTACAATACACCCCGCTCACTCACTCGAGGTCTTGCATCTTTAGTGTGAACAACTCTGATGATAAGTGGTAGAGGCCACCCCGAATGGTGAAAAGAAACCGCGACCTTAGCAAGAGGTGCGACTTTTACATAGACCATGGATATACAACCGATGAATGTACACACCTCAAGGAAAAACATAGAAGATTTGGTCCGACGAGGGTACTTGGACCAATTTAAACAATATTCTAATTACAGCCGGCGTAGAAAGACCGAGATGCAAGCAAGGACTGTGATGGCAAACCGGATGGCAGAGTGCTCGATTATCAGTTGGGGACTAGTACGTGCTGGCACGGTGAACAGGGCAAGAGCTGATCTGCGCGCGATGATTCACCAAGTGAACTAAAATGATAAACGCAGATGGCCACCCTTGCCGCCCTAGCCACCAGCAGTGTTTAATGAATATGGCTAGAAGGGCATAGTCTATCCTCATTATGATCGTTTGGTATTCACGGTGAGAATCACAAACGGGGAGGTAGATATAGTGCTTATAGATGGAGGCAGTACAATGATGAGTTCAATTTATGACACTCATAAGGTAGATTTCTTCTTTACTCTATGCTCGTTTTTAGCCTTTTTAGTTATATTTTTATGAAATAATGCTTGCTTTGTGTGGTTGTGTGTGATTTAAGAGAATTGCATGTTTTTAATGAATTTGTTTTCCTTTAAATGCATTTCTCGGCTAATCTCTTGCTTCTCCATTTCTTTAACTTATTTTGTAGGTCTGTCGGGTTTCTCGAGATTCAAATATCAAGGAGGAAGCGAAAAAATAACCAAGGAAGTTAACAGTACCATGTTCGGGAAGCTAAACGCAAGCTAAGAAAGTTTTGGCATGCATATGATGCTCGCCCAAGCAGCCCAAGCCTGCCCAAGCATCCCCTATTCCTCCTAAGTGTAACAATTGTGCACCTTCGTGACTTCGATGGTTGGAGCAAGGCACCGATGTTTAAGTGGTACTGATGTGTTGCGGCGGTGTCTGCCTTGGCAAGGTGGATCCTACCGTGGCGCGATGGTGTCTGCCGTGTCATGGTGGTTTCTGTCGTGGTACAACAAGCACTGTTGTGGCGCGATGCTTGCTGTCGTGGCGTGGTAGTGAACATCTTGGGTGTGGGCGTGCAATCAAGGCAAATGAGGCCGAAATGAGGCACTAAGCAGCCGCAGCCTTGGAGCGCCTTCACCGCGGGAACAGCCCTATCACCGCGGGCGCGGTTCCGCAACCCTATTCCCTAACCCATTTTTCTGCGGGTACGGCTCACTCGTGTATGGGCACGGCACTGTGGGTTTCAACTTATCTTTATTCGGTTTTGCTCTTATTTTGGGGAAACAATAAAAGGGGGCCAAGCCTCCTATTTTAAAGGACCTTTTTCCAGATTTCATTGGCTAGTTTAGGAAAGCTTCTCTCTCTAGATTTAGGTTTGTTTTACGAGTAGTTTTTGAGAGAGAAAGTGAGTGATTTCTATGGTTATTTTAGAGATTGAAGATGTAAGTGTGACAATTGTATTTAAGATCTTCTCAATTATTAATGAGCATTTCTTTTTCTATCTCATCTTATTGCTTTCTTTAATTTCATGTTTGTTGATTTAGTATTAATGATTGATTCTTTATTAGTGTAGTTGTTCTTCTTAGCTTTTTGATTGATTCTTGATTACATTTCATTTACTTGCCTTGATTTGATGATGATTGTTAGTGAGTAGTTGTTTTGCTAGGGTTTGGGTAAAACTTGTATGATTGATTGATTATGATTAATATGGGAATTATGTTGATTGGTTATTGAGATTAAGTTGATTAACGTAAGTTTGCATGTGCTTAGTTTAATTAGGCCTTGAGAACTATGCTAGATTGCATTATAGATCCTAATGACATGACCACTGGCTTTAGGATTTGCAATTGTTGATTGGTTTAAATTGTGGTTCTCCTAGTTTGTTATTCACAGAGGAAACCTAGCTTAACGATTAGGAGATAACTCTTTGATTCCAATTGATAGCTCTTACCATTACTCTTCACAATTATTGATTGGCTTAACCTTCCCAAGTTGTTGCAATTGTCATGATTACTTGTTGAACCCCATTCCCTAGTGTTTCATCTGTTTGATTCTTTGTTTTGGTAGTTGAATAATGTTAATTCTTCATTCCTGACTTTGACCTAGCATAGGCGCCCGTTGGAAACACTTGGGCATAATCGTTCCTAGTGGTTCGACCCTTGACACTAGTAGAAAAAATGAAATAGGCACCCCCCCACCTTTAGCACCGGTTTTTCGGTTCTTGAAAACCGGTGCCAAAAGAAATGGGTGGGATTGAAAAAATTAGTGTTGGCACCGGTTCCAACCAAAACCGGTGCCAATCATTTAATTAGCACAGGTTCAAACCGGTGCCCACTTATTAAAAAATTATTAAATAAAAACCGGACTCCTGCTTTTCTTTCTTTCTTTCCCCCCATTGTTTCCATCTTCTGTTTTCCCTCTAGTTTTCACCTTCTCTTCCACCATCCCAAATTTTCACCTGCTCCATTGAAGTGGTTTACAAGCTTTCTCACTTCATTGAAGAAGCACCTCCTTCTCTCTACTTATCTCTAGCCTCCATTGAACTCGTGCTCTATATTCTCCATTGAAGCCGATTCTGAGCTTTCTCACCTTCATTGAAGCAGCTTCGAGGTAACGTGGCTTCTTAATCTACTGAATTCCTTTGCAATCTAGGGTTAGTCTTTGATTTGGTTTTCAATTTCGTAATTTTAGGGTTCTGGTTTTAGGATTCTGGTTTTATTTCTCACCTCCATTGAAGCAGCTTCGAGGTAATGTGGTCTTCTTAATCTACTGAATTCCTTCGCAATCTAGGGTTTGTCGTTGATTTGGTTTTCAATTTCATAATTTAAGGGTTGTGGTTTTATTTCTATTTTTTTTAATTTAGTTTAAATTTATTAACCATAAACCCTAAGTTTTTTAATTTTAATATTTTTTATTCTATCATTTGTAGGAATTGAAGATCTAGTTTGTTTGTTCCTCAAAAAAGAGTTCAAATTCAAAGGTTAGTGGCTATTTTTTCCAATGCTCTTATAGTTTTATATATGTGTTAGTTATTAGTAGCAAAAATGGTACAAAATGATCTTATAGTTGGTTGTTTGATTGGATTTTGATATAAAATGTAGGAGGAAGCAAGAGCAGTAGGGCTGCTGAGAAGTGAGAAAATGGCAAATTTAGTTGGGTGTTGTTATGAGGGTAATGAGAGATTGCTAGTTGCTGAGTTCATGCCCAATGAAACACTTTTTAAGCATCTCTTTCACTATGAGTATCATCTAAATTCATAACTTTCTTGTTTAAGATTGAAATGTTGTGACCTTGACTATGCATTTGTTATTTTTCGATCAACGAGACTTTGTATGTGTCGTGTAGAATTAGGCATTGCTTTTGTGTTTTCTATATGTAATAATCAATGAGGTATGATTACCATGGTACGTCGCTTAAGATGCTAGAGTTTATGCCTATTATTAATTTTCGAGAAAGTATAATGTTTTCGACAAGGGGAAACAAGTTCTATCTAAATTGTTTGTGCCAAGTTAGCAACAGTCAATGTACAACTAGTGTATTCTTAATAAAGGGTTGCACCACATCATTGGTGTAATCTTCTTAGGACTCTCAAACAGACAAGGAGAACTTTGGGCAATGTCGATATAATCAAATATATTTTTAAGGTTTTTTTAATTTATTAAGATTGGTTTTGGTACGTTTGTGCACATCAGTTTTACAACGTTCATTATGAGACTTAAATGGTTAGGAAAGCTCGTTTGTAGATAGAGTTTCCATGTAGTTGACTTTGATTCATGGGTGAAGTTGTTGTGTTGATGGTGCTATTGTATTTTGGTTTAAGTTTCAAATTGTTTATTTACTTCAGGGGAAAATCAGCCTTTGAAATGGGCTATGAGGTTGAGAGTGGCATTGTGTTTAGCACAAGCCTTGGAATATTGTAGCAGTAAAGGACGATCATTGTACCACGACCTTAATGCTTATAGAGTTCTATTAGACCAGGTACAATTGAACTTGTATTTTTGCTCTTATCTCTATCCTTTCTCCATATACTCTATGTCGTGACTCGGCTTTTGATAGGATGGTAATCCCAGGCCCTCTTGCTTTGGCCTCATGAAAAACAACCGAGATGGCAAAAGCTATAGTACAAATTTGGCTTTCACTCCTCCTGAGTACATGAGGACAGGTACCTAGCCCTTCCTAAATGATTCATTTTGCCTTAAATATAGACTATGCTGAATGGTATACATGACAATATTGACTTGTCCTGATCTCCTTGCTGATTGCATAATCAATGATGAAGGTCTCTCTCTATTTATCTGTGTATAGAACGTTATAAAGCTGTTGCAATGGAGCTGCTAATTTCTGAAAGCATGCTTTCTCTAGGAAGTTAATGCCCTGCTTTCTAATTGGCAAGTCGAATTTCTCCAGAGAGCGTGATCTACAGTTTTGGCACCTTACTGCTTGACCTGCTCATTAGGAAACATATACCACCAAGCCATGTAAACTTCAAATTTTCATACAACTTTCAGTGTGTCATGTCATGTTTTACCCTCTTAATGCTTCATTAACCTCTATATTCAGTGTGCTACTCCAGTAACTCCACTTGAACTAGAAAGAAACAAGCTTCTAAGAATCCTTGAGAACTTATATATTAGTATCCAAATATCCTTGAGATTTGGTTTTTATTAGACACATCAAAATTCTTTCATGAAAGATTTATAGGGCTAAATTGTAAGTTGTCTTATTGGAGCTGACTTAGCTTTTAACATTCCCATGAATGATTTAAGGTTTGCAATACTTTAGAAATTGAATTTGGATATTAAGTTTTGTCAAACTACGAAACATGTTACGTATCGTATCACGCTCTCCACCCTTCCAATTACCCCTCTGTCCCAAAAAAGTATATATCTCGTAAACTCTTTAGCTCACTTTGGCTCTCTAATTGCCTTAGGTCTTGGCACACCAATCTAAATGGTTATCAGATGTTTTGGGAACACAATACAAAAGATTTTAACTCAGAATTCTCTTGATTTTCCCAAGCACTTGATCTCATACGTGGAAAAAACTTTTCGATGTTGATCGACTCTAATTTAGAGGGCCATTTTTCAAATGATGATGGAACTGAATTAGTACGATTAGCATCACGTTGCTTGCAGTATGAAGCTCGTGAAAGGCCTAATGCCAGATCTCTTGTGACAGCTCTTATTCCACTTCAGAAATAAACTGAGGAGAGCCTAATTTTAATTCCTCTCCTGAGACATTTTTTTTTTTATTTAATGCACTAGATAAATTTCTTGGCTTTACCAGCTAAACACCTTGTTTGAGAGATTAATGCTTGAGAAGATACATCATCTTTAGCACAAAATGCCTTGACAAATAGCTTTAGCCTATCTGTCGCGTTCTCTACAAATAATTTGCTATTTTTTGTCACCTGTATTACATACATAAACACTTCTCTTAGTATAATTACCATATACACACAATTATATTACAAGGGATAAAAAAAGGATTAAATTGCTACTACTATTGTTAGTATAATTAATTAGCAACAAGTACCATGAACTTCATCTATAAAATAAGTAACTTTATGATGAATGAGTATAATTTACCTAAGTGGAAGCAAGGTGAGGGTAAGGAAGCAATAGATGCTTAGAAAGTGTTTCATTGGGCATGAACTCAACAACTAGCAATCTCTCATCACCCTCACAACAACACCCAACTAAATTTGCCATTTTCTCACTTCTCAGCAGCCCTACTGCTCTTGCTTCCTCCTACAATTTATATCAAACTATGGATTTGTCCCAACTAAATCAGTTAAGCAATTATGGATTTGTCCCGGAAAGCTCTACTGCATCTTCTTGTTAGTACTATATTATAGTGCTTAATTGTTATCCTAATTCTGGAATCTTACATGTTTCTGATTTTAGAAATTATGTGAACAACTTGACCCTGTGGCTCAAAGCTTTGGTTGTTGTGTCGTGTTTATATACAAGTATGATATTGGGGAATTACGAGTACACTTCTATTATCAATAAAACAAGGGGGTAGTTGCAGCAGGGAGGGGGGAGGTGCAGCAGAGGGCTGGGGCAGGTGGAGCAGGGATGTATTAATCATAGGATAAAAGGCCCTAAATCTATTGCTAATCATATGTATCGAATGGCGTTGATGGGTTTGATTGCTGGGGAAATTCCGGGTATGAACAGGGAGAGGTTGGATGTTAAGCAATTATGCTTGTTTTGGACATATTGATATTTCCCTTGCTGATGAGCTGTATTATCTTCTTTTGACAATGCTTTGCACAGATGTATCAAGATGGCAGTAGTTCATGATATTGCTGAAGTTATACTCTTTTTATTTTTTTACAATATCTTATATTCTCATGGTATTTTAAGTTGTTGATATTCTTTGTGACAAGAATCAGCTTGCCTGTATTGTTTATTTCTTCACTACATTAGGACATCAGAGCAATAACGATCAAAACAGCCCAACAAACAGGAGCACATCAGAGCGCTACGATCACAGCACCACAATAGCTCACCAGTACCGCAATACACAGCAAACACAGCAGCCTTACCAGCAAGCAACATAACACTACAGCAGAGCAGCAAACACCCAACACAGCCTAACCAGAGCAAAACAGAAACACAGTAACTCAAGAACTCAAACCAATAACCCAGCCAGCCTAAACATAACAGAGACACAACCATAGAAGCAAACAGATGCCCAGCCAGCATAACAGGCAGAGGCACAGCAGCGCAGCAGAACGGAAACAGCAGAGCAGTCTGGATTATTTAATTTTTTTTTTGACGAAAATTGTAATATTACAGCCTTTTTTAATGAAAATATGTAACTTTATATATATGTTAATGTTTCTAAATCAATTTAAGCGAAAAAAATGCAAAAAAAAAAAAAAAAATTTTTTATTGGGGTATTTTTTGCACCGGTTCGGACAAGAACCGGTGCCAAACGTTTTTTTAAAAATATTTTTTGAGACTTTTGGCACCGGTTCAAAGCAAGAACCGGTGCCTAAAGTGGGGATTTTTGCACCGATTCTTGCTTTAAACCGGTGCCAATAGTATTGAAAATAAATAAATAAAATAAAATCGCGCCATGGTAGTTGGCACCGGTTTTGAACTGGAGCCAAATTTTCATGGATTTGGCATCCCTCAAATACCCAACGGTTCAAAACTGGTGCCAAAGGGGTGGTTTGAACCGGTGCCTTTTTATCTTTTTCGTCTAGTGTGACTTACCTCTATACTTGTATCTAAGTTTGTTAAGTGATTATAAATTTTGTTTGACCATAGGGAGGATTAGTCAACGACCTAGTTTTCCCTACGTCAAAATGGCGCCGTTGCCGGGGAACGATGTCTATGCTTGTGTGTTTTTGATTGCTTGAGTCTAGTTCTTTGCATATACTTTTATTTTCTTTGTATTTTGTTTGTTTCGTAAGAAAATGGCATGTCTCTCATTTCCTTAGTATAATAATGAGCCTTTTTGTTGATATTTTAATAGACTAGAGGGATTTCTTGACTATAATTATTGTAGTCTTTGGGAGGCTTGTGAGATTTTTTATTTTGGTATGAATGAGAAACTAGGGACATAGTTGAAAGCATGCATAATGGTGATTTTAGAGCATTATCAATTGATGATTCTTGGGAATTTTATGTTTGGTTTTCTTGGGATGTCTATAATAGGGGTAATCATGTTTCTAATATTGATATGCAATGTCTTAATTCTTCTAATATTAGCATGAATTCCCATGATTTGTCACATGTCCCATGATTGAACTTGGAACAAATGATTTCAACTCTATTTCCCCTATTGTTCATGATGATGAGGTACATGCCTAAGTTGATGTCAATGGTGTGTTTCAATATTCTTCATTATTTACCATGCCTTCTTGTGATGTGCTTTGTTTCCTTAATGATGAATCTCATGTACTTGATTGTGCCCCCTCTCCCCAAAGTGATAAATATGCTCATAATTTTAATTTTGATGTTTCCAATTTTGGTCGTGATCCGCTTTCCCTTGTTAAACCTTAACCATCTGCACCTTTTGAGTCTCTTATTGATATTTTTGAATCCCAAATTAGGCATGTTGAGCTTGATAATGCTCTTGGGTCTAATAAGGAGTTGTTTCTTAATTCTATGAAAAATCAATTGGAGATGAGGAAAAGGTTTGAGGAGTGTATTAAGGAAGCAAGAAGGAGAAATGGACAGCTAGAAAGCCAACTGTCATCTTTGATGCTTCTGTGTGAAAATTCCACATCCAATGTGTGTATTAAGGATGATGATGATGTTTTTAAGCAACCAAGAGTTTGTGAGGATCCTATTAGTGAGCATAAGGGAATTAAGAGTTATGATGATGGTGATTTTGTGAATCTAAACTACCCTTCCTATGTTGATTGTGATGAGTCTCAAATGCATGATTGTGATTCTTCTATCCATGATTATTTGGACTCGTTTAAGGTTATATCAAAAACGTTCTTTGAGGTTCAAGTGAAAAATCATAGCCTTTTGAATGAGTTCATTGAGAATGCTTCAAGGGAAAGAGATTAACTTGAAATTAATTTCCATCCATTCATGCATGGTTTTGAGACTTTGGGCTTTGAGGATATTAAGGGATTTGTTGTTCATTTTTGCGGTAGAGAGGATTATGTAGTTTATTTTGGAAGTTTGATGTTTTAGGGAGATGGAGATCATGAGTGTTGTTCTTTTGAGGATTCTATGATTGATTTCCATGCTCTAATTGGTGATTTGAGGCATGGTGGTGAGGAAGAGTTAATTTGTGAGACCATTACTCCTATTCCCTTTTCTCATGTCCTTTTTTGAAGGAACTTTAACCATATACCCTCCTATTCTATGTTCCTCCCTTTTTTTCTCAAGGAGCCTCATGGGGACCCTCCTTCTATTCATGATCTATAAGCTCCCAACTCATTGATTCTTAAGGAAGATAGTTATTTTGTCAAATAATAAGATTTTTGTGAAGTGATTTTTTTTATTATTTTTCTTATTCTTCTTATTTTCTTGAATTTTCTTTTGATTCTTCTTCTTCTTGGCAACTCCCTCTTCACTTTCTTTTGTGTGCACTAATCTTGTTGCATGCCCCTCTCCCGTCATTTGCCTACCTTCTTTCTTATGAAATGTGTAGTAGTGCATTTGACAAGCTCTTGCGATCGTTGCAATATTATTTACCAGAGCGGTCAAGCCTGGACCTTAGACAAGCCTAACTCGGGAAGTAACCTGTGTTTTATTGCTTTCAATTTCATTTTCGTGTAGATTCTCTCTCATGGAAATGTTTGTGTGCCTTGTTTTAGGTACATGACTTGATATACTCTTTTGCATTAGCATTGGATTAAGAATCAAGGAAGTTTGACTCCTCTTTCCTAGCATATGGCATATGAGGCATAACTTGGAGAAAATTGGCTTTAAAAGGCTGAATTGGGTCATTTGCGGGTTTTTACACCCACCTATATCCTTTAATATCTTTCCTTGCCCTTTCTCTAATGCTTGGTGACTTGTTAGACATTTGTTGGTTTGTTAAATTGATTTCGTTCTTTTCCCTTCCTAAGACTTCTTTGGTTTATGTTGAGCATGTTGTCTCATTCAAGCTTGGGGGAGGGTATTCTATCATGTTTGGTGAGATATTGATTCATGTTGGGTTTTGCGGTGTCCAACACAGCGTGGAAACAAAATTCGAAAACCGGATCGCATGCATAATAATTACAACATAAACAAAAGCATGCAAATAAACAAAAACACAACACATAAAGAGAAGAGAGAGAAAGAAGCTCACCCTAGACGCGTGCTTCGCTCACTTACCGAGCTCAAACTTGGAAAACATCAAGCCCCGCATGTGCGAAACCTCCAATGGCTCACACCCTCGATCACCAAACCGGAACTGGCCCCTACCCTGTAGCTTAGACAGGGCTAGATCAAAAATAACTTCAAATTTACGAACTATGGTTTTCTCGTTTTGGAGATCCCTTAGAATTTACAAACTTAAGCGAAATTCCCAATACCCAATGATTGCTATTTATAGGGAATTTTTCATAAGATTTCCCACCATCTTTCCATGTGGGATAGTTGGTAAAATGCCATAAGAAAGATTTAATTTAATTCTAAATTAAATTAAAAAGGCAAAACAATCACTAAACAACAAGTGGCACAAGGAGAGCAAGGGAGTAGGTGAGGACCACATGGCTTCCTTGCTCCCCAAGCCTTCCCTCACAAAACAAGCTCCACTAATAGGTGGCCTGCTGGCAGCACTCCTTGGACACCAAGGCAGCCACGCTGGCACCCGGTCCCTCGACTGGGCCAGCTTAGCTAGGCCTTACCGCACCAGCCCGCAACAGCAAGTCACGCGCACATGCGGGCTCCATGTTACTGGGCGCTGCTGCTGTGCCACGCACCAAGCTCAATGCTAGCAGCAGCTTGCTAGTGTGCAAGTGGCTGGGCGTGCCAGCTTGAGCTAGCTAGCGCTAGAAGTAGCTAGCGAGGCCCAGCGCGCTAGCATGTGGCTGGCCTTACTAGCACGCGACCTCGGTTAAAGCCCTAGGTAACACCCGCATAGAGTTGTTGGGCTTTCGGCCTTGCTAGCGATTATGGCTAGCAGCCCTATATAGCCTAGCCCTCGCTTGGCTTGGCTAATGCAAGGCTTCGATGCTTTAAGCTCAAAATCCAACGTCTTAGTTTGTAAAATCTCTATCAACTTATTTAATACTCTTGATTAATTTGCTACCTTGGTTCGGTTACACTATTGGGTGTGACCTAAAGGGTTCAGTCAAGAGCAAGCCGTAATGTTAATTATACATTAATATTACTGATTTTAAGCGGCCTCTAACTAGGCATTTTGATCACTTGGCCTCACTGAATAATTAGCTTTCCTAATTATTTTCGAACTCTTTATCGGAAGAATACACTTGTTCGAAGGACACCATTCCTTTCAATTTCACACTTGTCCTTCTGGAAAAGTGTGCTATTTGTGTATAGCCTGTTTCCTATGTCACTTAATGCCTCTTCATGAACTATAAGGAATGTTTCTTTGCCATCCTTATTACGTCCATAAGTGTTTATCGATTTATGAGTTCGACTGTCAAGAAGAAAATGATTTCTAAAATCTATCTGAGCACGGCCATGCATTTTCACAGTCACACTCTTTGAGAGGCCTTGTAAACAACAAAGACATGTTCCCTACTGTTAATAGGGGGAAATTTGCAGTCGTGCATTGTTATCTTCCCTTACTAAGGGCCCTAGTCGTCCGAGTGCTGCCTTTAAAATCCCCTTGTATGGCAAACGTTTGACAACATTAAAACTTACTAGTACTGAAACAAGAGAATTAACAATACTCATGGTCGAGGAAAGAGATTTCAAAAGCCATAATGAGTAATATACTTATGTTGACTGTTAAATCTCTTAAAGTATTCTCATAGGTCAATCTCGTATAGCTCTAAACTAATACCTGTGCAAATGATTCATGACATTCTTGTCCTTATAACACAAGAAACGGTGCTATAAATCATTTTACACGCTAATCTTACGTGGTCATTAGTCATCCAACTTTCAAAAGACCTTAATTAGGGATAATTTCGATATGATATTCAACGTGCACTTAATAGGTGTTTATTTATCCAAGACATTGTCTTGATTGCCTATTTTTAATATTCTCAAATCTATTAGACACATTTTTTAAGTCTAAACCACAATTAAATAGAAATAGAATAATAATTTGCGAAAAATTATGATTACTCCATAAATTAATGGTTTAACTTAGTGTTTTATATTAAGATCTCCACAACTTAATTAAAACACACAAACAGAGAAATCAAAGCCAATCTCCACTCACATGAGGCAAAGTTTTAGTGAGTGGATCGGCTACATTGTCGTGCGTTCCAATCTTGTAAATTCTTATTTCACCCTTGGACTTCCATTCCCTTACCATGTGAAATCGCCTAATGACTTGTTTGACTTTCTGATACTCCCTTGGCTCTTTGGCTTGAGCAATAGCCCCACTATTATAATAATAGGGGTTTATTATTGGTCTCTTTATTGAGGGGACAAAACCAAGTTCACCAACAAACTTACGAATCCAAACTGCCTCCTTAGCTCATTCTGAAGCTACCAAGCATTCGGCTTCAGTTGTAGAATCTAAACGTTCTTTGCTTAGCACTCTTCCAACTGAACGCTCCTCCATTAAGACATAACACGTATCCTGATTGCGACTTGAAGTCGTCGCTTTAAGTCTTGAAGCTTGCGTCGGTATAACTTTAAACAACCTAATCCTTACTCCCACCATAGACCAGAAATCTTGATGCCCAATATGTACATTGACTCTCCCAAGTTCTTTATTGAAAAACTTTTAAACCAAGTCTTTAGCAGCCCCATCGCATTGCTAACAAGTGTTGGTCGCACATAGCACTGCAGCGCAACACTTGCTGACCTTGGCGGCCACACAACATGCTTAGCATGCTTGCTTGTTAATGGGCTGGTTGTTGCTTGCACGCTAGGCTGGCTAGAAGGTGCTGCTATGCAGCTTTGCTTTGCGGGCTAGGTGTTGTTTAGCAGCCCTTGCCCTTGCGACACGCAAATGGAAGCTCTCATACACACATGCTCGCATACACTCGCACGCACCACCTCGACAACCACATGTGGGTTTTGCGAGCAGCCCAACTAGCCGAGTTGGTGCTTCAAAGCTTGATACTTTGATTTTTATGCTCATGCTTTAGAATTAAATTTCGATTTTTTGTGGGTGACTTCAAATTAATTCTAAATTGAATTTAGAACTAATATTTAGCAATATTAAAAATAAAACAAGTCCAACTTAAATAAATTTAATTTTAGTGCACAAATCAAAATTAATTCAAGAACTATTCTTCAATATATTTTAGCTCAACTTGATGCAACAAAAATTAAGGGCTATTATCACAATTAATTTAACCAACACAAATTAACAATAAGAGTTTTAATAAAAATTGTTGAATAAATAAACAATCATCCAATGACATATCTTTTCCAACACTTACTTATACACATTTTAATATTATTATAATCTTCCAATATAAAGAACAGTAATATTTTAAGCACAAGTATGAACATTAAAGATTTTAATCAACTAACAAAATGATTAAAACCAAAAAAATAGTTCATTATGGATTTTAGCAAGTTAAGATTCAACCATTTAAACCATTAAAGATTGAAACTTTAACATTTTAGGGGCTTCAAAATCATATTCACCATAAACATTCACACTACAAGCAATTTATTTGCAAGAATGTAAAATTTCAAGTTTATGTGAAATTAAGAGCTAACCAAATTAAGCAACCAATATGACTTTATAAACATGCTTAATAAGGTGGAAAATTGCAGAAGATTAATGGTATAATCAAACACATAATCCAACAATTGCATGCCATAACTAATCAAGGTTTAAAGATTTAAAATATTTTGTTTTAAACGAAAAAACCCCTCGAAAAACCAATTTCTGGGTTTGGCTTCTAGAAGTCATTTTAAATGAGCCTATGGGTAAAGAATGATTTAGAACGTCGATTTCACCCAAAATTCATATTTTTGAGTCAACATCGGGTTCATAGGCCAAAAATAGCATAAATACGATTTTATTCTAATTAAAAACGAGGTCCTAATATAATTAGGATGCTAAACAAGAAATTTAAATCTATTTAAATCACCTTAATTAATCTTTAGTTGCAAAAATATATGCAAGAGACTCTGGTACCACTGTTGGGTTTTGTGGTGTCAGACACCGCGCGAAAACAAAACCCGAAAATCAGAATAATTACAAAAAAAAGCATGCAATTAAAAAAGAACACAAACATATAAAGAGAAGAGAGAGAAAGAAGCTCACCCTAGACGCGTGCTTCGCTCACTTATCGAGCTCGGACTTGGAAAACTTCAAGCCCCTCAAGTGCGAAACCTCATACGGCTCACACCCTCAATCACCGAACCGGAACCGGCCCCTACCCTGTAGCTTAGACGGGGCTAGACCAAAAATAACTTGGAATTTACGAACTAAGGTTTTCTAGCTTTTGGAGATCCCTTAGAGTTCACCAACTCAAGTGAAAATCCTAATACCCAATGATTGGTATTTATAGGAAATTGTTCCCAACAATTACCATCATCTTTCAATGTGGGACAATCGGTAAAATGCCAAAAGAAATAATTAATTAATTCTAAATTAAAGTAAAAAGGAAAAACAATCATCAAGCAACAAGTGGCACAAGGAGAGCAAGGGAGTAGGTGAAGACCACAAGGGAAAGGACCATCTTCCCTTGCTCCCTAAACATAATGCCAGCACCAACCATGTGGCGCCAGCTGGGGCCCAGCCTTGGGCACCAAGGCACGCCTTTTTGGCAACCTGATGCTCAGTTGGGCTTGCCAGCCAGCCCGCACACAAACGCAGCCCAACCAGTAAGTCTCGCACGCAATGTAAGTTGCTGCACTTTGTGCTACTGTTGCTGCCTGCGAGGCCCATCACGCCTTGCTGGTGCACCTCCCTGCATGCATGCTCGACCATGCTAGCGTGCCTTGCCCGCATGACTGCTCGGCCAACTCAACCAGCCAATGCATGCGATGCATGCTGGGATTGCGGCAAAGCCTTGTCTTGCGGCAAGGAGCCCGGCTAGCCAACCTAGCCCTGGCATGGCTAGGCCATTGCGAGGATAAGACTTTTACGCACATTGACTTGTTGTTTGATAGATTTTTAGTCTCGTCGATTCCTAAATTCAACTTGACTTTCAACGCTCGGCTTCGACGCTCTAAGCTTGGAATCTGACGTCTTAGTTCGTTAAATCTCTATCTACTCATCTAATCCTTCGGATTAAATTGTCGTTTTGGTTTGGTTACACGATTGGGTGTTACCCAGAGGGTTCAGTCAAGAGTAAACTGTAATATTAATTATACATTATACTAACCGAAAGCAGCCTCCAGCTAGGCATTCCGATCACTTGACCTCACTTAATAATTAGCTTTCCTAATTAATTCTGAACCCTTTATCGGAATAATATACTTGTTCGAAAGGCATCATTCCTTTCAATCTCCCACTTAACCTTCTAGACAAGTGTGTTGTTTGTGTATAGCCTGTTTCGTATGTCACTTAAAGCCTCTTCATGAACTATAAGGTAAGATTCTCCGTCTTCCTTATTATGTCTAAAAGTGTTTCTCGATTTTCGAGTTCGACTGTCAACAAGTAGATGATTTCTAAAATCTATTTGAGCACGACCATGCATTTTTACAGGATCGCTCTTCTAGAGGCCTTATACTTATGACGATTGTTACATCTCATAAAGTATTCTCATATGTCGATCCAGTATAGTTGCAAACCAATACTTGAGAAAATGATTTATGACATTCTCGTCCTTGTAGCACAGGAAATGGTGCCACAAATCATACTACATACTACACACCAATCTCACGTGGTCATTAGTCGTCCAATTTTCAAATGACCTTGATTAGGGATAATTTCGATATGATATTCAACATTAACTTAATAGGTGTTTCTTTATCCAAGACATTGTCTTGATACCCTATTTTGAATATTCTCATATCGAATGGACACATTATTTAATTCTATACCACAATTATATAGAAATGGAATAATAATTTGCGAAAAATGAAGATTACTCCATAATTGAATGGTTTAACTTAGTGTTTTTACATTAAGATATCCACAACTTAATTAAAACACACAAACAGGGAAATCAAAGCCAATCTCTAATATGCCAGATTCCTATTGCCTCAACGTGCATGTTGTGTTTTACTTGAGACAAAGGTTTAGTGAGTGGATCGCCTACATTGTTGTCCGTTCCATTCTTGCAAATTCCGATTTCACCCTCGGACTTCCATTCCCGTATTATGTGAAATCGCCACATGACATGTTTGACTTTTTGATTCTCCCTTGGCTCCCTTTCCTGAGCAATAGGCTCACTATTATCATAATAGAGGTATATTGGTCCCTTTATTGTGGGGAAACGCCAAGTTCACCAACAAACTTACGAATCCAAACTGCCTCCTTAGCTGCTTGCGACTTGATGTCGTCTCTTTCAGTTAGGAAGCTTGTGTCGGTATAAACTTCAACAACCAAATCCTTACTCCCACCATAAACCAGAAATTTATCCTTGTTCCTTTTTAGGTACTTTAGGATATTCTTGGCTGCAGTCCAATGCGTCTCTCCTTGATTTGACTAGCATCGGTTCGTAGGACTCAAGGCATAAGATACATCCGACCTTGTATGTATCATGGCATACATGATCGATTCAATAAGCGAAGCATATGGAATCTTACTTATTCTCTCTCGCAGATCACGTGTCTTTGGATACTTTTTCTTGTTGAGAGTTATGCCATGAGACATGGGTAGGTGGCCTCTCTTGGCTTCCACCATATTGAATTGTGCCAATACCTTATCAATATAAGTACTTTGGCATAATCCAATCGTCCTCTTAGATCTAACCCTGTAGATCTTGATGCCTAATATGTAATATGCCTCTCCCAAGTCCTTCATTGGAAAACACTTTCCAAGCCAAGTCTTTACAAACTCCAGCATTAAAATTCTGTTTCCAATAAGCAATATGTCATCGACATATAAGACTAGGAATGCGATGTCACTCCCATTATCCTTCCTATAAACAAAAGACTCATCTGAATTCTTGATAAAACTTCTACTTGTGTGCTTTAATATATAAATGGTTTTCTTAAGCTTGCATATCTTCCCGGCATTGTTTGGATCTACAAAACCTTCGGGAGGTGTCATGTACACAGTTTCTTCAAAAATCCCATTAAGGAAGGCGGTTTTGACGTCCATTTTCCATATCTCATATTCATAATATGTGGCAATTGCTAGGATAATCTTGACAGATTTAAGCATGGCGATAAGAAAAAAGATTTTATCAACAACTGCTTCCAAAGCACTTTGATTATCAGTTTGACTTTGTTGCTCATCTTCTCGAACTTCATTACGTTCGATTTTCCTCCCACTTGTCATTTTGGAAAGATGCTCCTTTTCCAAAAAACACCATCTCGAGCAAAAAATACTTTGTTTTCAGATTAGTTGCAGAAGTAAAACCCCTTTGTTTCTTTTGGATACCCCACAAAAAAACATTTGTCCGATTTTGGTGCAAGCTTTTCGGACATGAGTCTTTTTACATATGCTTCGTAACCCCTAATCTTAAGAAAAGACAACCATGGAGGTTTCTTCATCAATAATTCATACGGAGTCTTTTCGACAACTTTTGACGGAGCGCGGTTCAGTGTTAGTGTCGCGGTTTGACGTGTGTGTCCCTAAAAAGAGATAGGAAGATCGCTAAGACCCATAATGGATCGAACCATGTCTAACAGAGTTCGATTTCTCCTCTCGAACACTCCATTTCATTGTGGAGTTCCGGGAGGTGTCAATTCTGAAAGAATACCATGTTCTTTCATATGGTCGTTGAATCCGTAGCTCAAATAATCGCCACGTCGATCTGATCGAAGGGCTTTGATTTCTTTCCAAGATGATTATCCACTTCACTCTGAAAGTCTTTGAATTTCTCAAAGGATTCAAATTTGTGCAACATTAGGCATAACTAGCCATATCTACTATAGTCGTCCGTGAATGTGATAAAATTCCGATAACCATTTCTTGCGATTGTGCTTATTGGTCTGCATACATCCGTGTTTATGAGACCCAATAAGTCCCTAGCCCCTTCTCCTAACATGGAGAATGGTTGTTTTATCATCTTTCCAAGTAAGCATCTTTCGCAGTTTTTAAACGACTCTAAGTCGAATTAATTAAGAATCCCTTCATGAATAAGTTTCTTGATGTGTTTGATGTTTATGTGGCCAAGACGACAATGCTTTGACTCGGTGGTCTTAGCCCTTTTAGTGGTATCATTAACATTATAAACCTGTTTGTCTAGTGAAAGCATATAAAGACCATTTTCTAAATATGCCATACCATATAAAACAATTTTCATGATAAAATGAACTGAAAGGAATGGTGTCCTTCAAACAAGTGTATTATTCCAATAGAGGGTTCGGAATTAATTAGAAAGTTGATTATTTAGTGAGGTTAAGTGATCGGAATGCCTAGCTGGATGCCGCTTCCGATCAATAATATTAATGAATCATTAATATTACAGCTTAATCTTAACTGAACCTTTCGGGTCACACCCAATCGTGTAACCGAACCGAAACGACAAATTAATCCGAAGGATTAAATAAGTCAATAGAGTATTTATGAACAAACACGTCGGATTACGAGCTTAGAGCATCGAAACCGAGCATCGTAAGTCGAGTCGAATTTAGGAATCAACGAGACGGAAAAATTTACCAAACGACAATTCATTGCTAGAGCAATATGGCTAGCAAGGCTGCGGAATTCCGAGCTAGCTAGCATGCTAGCATCGCTAGCCATCTAGAGTAGCATGGGCAACTGGAGCGCATGCTAGCAATTGTCACACCATCGCTAGTAAGGCTAGCGGCACGCTTATGCTTGTTGTGCCTTGTGAGTGATAGCAGTAGCTAGCTAGGAAATACTAGCAACTGCAGCAGCTCACAAGAGCTTGCGGTAGCAACGCCAGCACGCCCAACAGCAGCCCGCATGCATGTGTGGTGTGCTTGCTGGGTTGCTAGCACACGTGACTAGCTGGAAGGCCTAGCCAAGAGGCTAGGCCGCTAGCGAGGCAGCCTTGGCACCCAAGGCAGGCCACGGCTAGCTGGTGCGCGGTGAGTAGTGCATTGTGTGTGTAAGGACCAATTGTGAGAGTTTGCTTGTGGAGCATGTGGAGGATGGTCCCCCATTGTGGTCCTCACTTAACCACTTGCTTTCCCCTTGCCACTAGTCGTTTGGTGATTCATTTGGATATTTAAGTTAATTTAGAATTAAATTAAATTTCATTTCGCATTTTTTCAAACTCTCCCACATTAATTGGAGATGAGATTTCAAGGGCTCCTTTCTCTATAAATACCAATCATTTGGCTTTGGGAAGGAACACTTGAGTTATGAACTTGAAGGGATCTCCATGAAGAGAAAACCTTCGTTTTAATACTCTAAGTTATTTTTGGCCTAGCCTCGACTAAGCTTCGGGGTAAGGGCCGACTCGGTTCGGGGAGCAAGGTTGTTAGTCGTTGGAGGTTCACGCATTTGCGGGACTCTACGCTTTCAAGTCTGAGCTCTAAGTGAGAGTGAAGCACACTTCAAAGGGTAATGATTCTTTCTCTCTCTTCTTCTTAATCATGTGATTATGGTTTTAATACATGCTTAATTACTCTAATTTATGTCTGAATTTTTGGTTGGTTTCCTTTCGCGTGATGTTTGACATTATGAAACCCAACAGCGGTATCAGAGCCTCGTGCATTTAGTTATTGTAACTAATAATTAATTAAGGTGATTTAAAATGGATTTAAATTTCTAGCTTTATTTTCTAATTGGATTAGAAGCTCGTTTAATTAGTTTTAATCTCGTAGTTATACTAATTTTGGCTAAAGAACTATGGGTGGAATCGATGTTCAAAATCGGTTTTAATCTACTTTGTGATTGCTCTAGAAGCCAAAATCCACCCAGAAACATGTTTTTTGAGGGGTTTTTTGTTTTTTACGAAAAATTTTAAATTTTTAAACCTTGCTTAATTATGGCATGTTAATGTTAGATTATATGTATGGTTACACCATTAATCTACTGCAATAATAACTCTTATTAAGCATATTTATGAAGTCATATTTGGTGATTAATTTGGTGAAGTCATTTTTAACATAAACTTGCAATTTCACATTTTTGCAAATTAATTGCTTCAACTGTGAATGTTATGGTGAATTTGTATTTTTGAAGCCCCTAAAATGTTAAAGACCCAATCTTTAATTATTTATTTGGTTAGAACTTAACTTTATAAATTCTATGTTGAACTAATGTTTGATTTTAATCATTTTTTAGTTGATTAAAGTCTTAAAAGTTCAAACTTTTTATTGAAATTTGAATATTCTTCATGTTGGAAGGATGTAATTTTTCAAGGCCCACATGTTGTTGCCGAGGATGTGCGATGAGCTTGTGTGCGCTAATGTGTGGGAATAGCAGGTGTAGTGATGCGTGTTGTTGCGCGTGGATGCTAGAGCCTGCACGTAAGTGCTGCTGGACAGCGAGGCTTGTGAGCATTAGCAGGCCAGCCACACACTGCCAGCGCCAGCAATGTGCTAGCATGCGTAGCACGCTGCAAGGCTGTTGGTGCTAGCCGGCGTGGCATGCGTTGCTAGCTGGGCATGCTAGCACCCGCACGCATGCCTTGGCCTTGGTACCTAGCAAGCTTAGCCCCGTGGGTTGGATGTTAGGCACTCGGCCGATTGTTGGGCTCCTATTTTGCGTTTTTATTTGCGGTTTTTCGTATTAATTTAGACGAGGCTAGGCCTCGGTTTTTCCAGGCACTTGCAAAATAGTTTTGGAAATATTTGGGTAAACTGGCTTAATTAAATTAATCAGATTAATTTTAATTAAGTTGGATGCAAAATTTAGTTGGAGTTTTGTTAATTATTTGAGCTAATTTTTTTGCGTTTAATAACATAATCGATTAAGAACTTTAACTAGTTTTATTTAGGCGAATGGATGATGGAATAGATATTCTAATGCAGGTTTTACAAAATGGCAACTAGTGGGACTCGACTAGGATATTTAATATGGACTACAATCCGTTATGTATTTTTGTAAATCTAAATACGGTCTGCGTACCGTTGTGTATTTTTGTACCTTAATATTTAGATTAGTCCTAGTGATTTAAATAGCGTCGTAAGTCGATTCAAATTTACAAAATCGCAAAAACACATATCCCAACGAGGCCCTTGAAGATTTGAAGACTCAAGTTCAAGGGATCATGCTAGTTGTTAAATGCTTCTTTATTATGCTTTATATATTTTTCCAATATAATTGCGATGTTAGATGTAAAAAGAATGATGTCCTTCGAACAAGTGTATTATTTCGATAGAGGGTTCAGAATTATTAGAAAGCTAATTATTCAGTAAGGTCAAGTAATAAGAATGCCTAGCTGGAGGCCGCTTCTGATCAGTAATATTAATTCAGAATTAACTTTACAGCTTAATCTTGACTAAGCCCTTCGGGTCACACCTAATCGAGTAACCGTAGCAAAACGACGAATTAATCCGAAGGATTTAATGAGTCATTAGAGTATTATGAACATAGACGTCAGATTCCGAGCTTAGAGCGTCGGAACCGAGCGTCGTAAGTCGAGTCAAATTTAGGAATCGACGAGACTAGAAATAAAGTAAACAACAAGGTAAAAATATAACCCTAGCCTCGGAATGCCCCGATCAATTCGAGGGCCAAGGGCAATATAGCTAGCTAAGGCCACTACTACAAGGTAAGGCTCGGCCGTAAGCTTAGCATGGCCGAGCATGCCTTGCGCGCCTTGCAAGGCCAACATGGCTGGCCACATATTCTAGGCGAGCTAGCAGCACCAACCACACCATCGCAAGGCCAGCACCACGCAAGTGCTAGCAGGGCCTCGCACATAGTCGAAGTTAGTGTGCGAGATCCCTAGCAATAGCAGCGCATGCATGCTAGCATCGTAAGCTAGCAACACTGTCTAGTGCGGCATGGCTAGCATCGCTAGTATGCTAGGCGTGCTAGCATGAAAGTGCCTCGCGCTCTGCAACCAGCAATCAAGCGCAGCGTGCTGGTCTGCACATAGCACGAACATCGCAGCAACAGCAGCATCACGCAATGCGCGCGTGGGTTGCGGGTTATGCGTGCTTGTGTGGTGAGTTGCGTGCACACTCAGCGTCTAACTGGTTGGCCCAGCCAAGCACTAGGCCGCCAGCGTGGCACGCCTTGGGTTTGTTTGGGGAGAAAAGGGAGGGTGGTCCCCCCTTGTGGTCCTCACCTAACCCCTTGCACACCACTTGACACTTGTTATTTGTTGATTCATTTGCATTTTAATTTGTTTTAGAATTAAATTAAATTAAATTAAATAAATGCCTTTTTTCCAACTCTCCCATAATAATAGGAGATTGGAATTCAAGGGCTCCTTTCCCTATGAATACCAATCATTTGGCATTAGGAAAGGGCACTTGAGTTATTTACTTGAAAGGATCTCCACAAGCGAGAACATTTTCGTTCTAGTACTCTAAGTACTTCTGGTCTAGCCCCGACTAAGCTTCGAGGTAAGGGCTGTTTGGGTTGGGTCTCGAGGGTGAGAACCGTTAGAGGCTTGCACATTTGCGAAGCTCTATACTTTCAAGTACGAGCTCCAAGAAAGAGCAAAGCACGCATCAAGGGTATGATCGTCTTTTCTTCTTTCTCTCTTTCTTTGTTAATTAATTATGTGATTATTATTTAATGTGCATGTGTAGTTATTTTAATTTGTGTGCGGATTTTGGGAGGGTTTCATTCTGCGTAGTGTCGGACACTACGAAACCCAAGAAGATGCATGTTTAGGATTTCGATTGTTGAATGATTAGTTTAGTTCACTTGAATCAACCAACATAGAAACCCTAAGTCCCAAAGAAAATTGAGTTAAATTTGCCATACCAAAATGACAATTACGGAACTAATGAGAATAGTAATGGGTTGTGCCAAAGTACATCATTACTAATTTCCTAAGATAGTAAGGTATGTTGATGCGCTTGCCAAAGCAAGGCATCGCATACACGTTAGTTTTAGTTAGACTCAACGATATCAGTAAGGAGTCCTTAGATGTCGTGGAAATGGAGATAAAACGTCAAGAAATCGAACCAAGAGTAGCTCAGAGTTATTAGCAATTAGATTGCTTACCTTAAAATATTAAGTGTTAAGACAACCCAAAACATGCTTAATCACTTTTTGGTTTTTGGAGTCTTGAAATCTTTTTATTCTGGACTAAATAGGACAAATTTATATGTGTGGATAAAACGCTTACTAAGATTGAAATTTGCATGTATGCTTTAAATTTCAAACTTATTGGTTTTATGAATGGTTTTTCATTGCAAATTCTTTCAATTGTGGAATCATGTCTGCAACTAATAACAACAACAACTACATGTGCCCGAAACTACCCGACAAGTTGGCTTTTAGCTTAAACTTGGTCAAATTCAAGGAATGGGAAGAAGAACTTCGTAAAATTCTTCGGAATGGTTCCATAGAGTACATTCTTGATACTCCCATTCCAAGCTTCTACTCAAAGGGAATCTTGAGTGATGAAACTCATGATGCATGGTCTTCTGATTACAAGAAAGTCTCACGACTAATGGCTAATTCCATCCCAGAAGAATGAAAGGAAAAGTTCTCCTCCTATTTTTTGGACATGTTCCTTAAAGCACTTGAGGACATTATCAATGTGAGAGTCACTAAGAGTTTTAATGGCAATTATGATGGACTTGTGTTTGACATGACTAGGTGACTTTCAAACAAGAAGATAAAGCCACCAGAAGAGGGTTGCCTTACTAAGGAGAGGTACCGGCTTTTGTCGAGGGTCTACAATACCATATTGAGACCCGGTATGCCCCTCCAACCACATGTGCTTAGAATGACTAGGCTATTCAAGCACATGGAGCTTCTCGGAATCCCATTGGAGGATGAGATGGCAGGTCATATCTTGCTTGCCTCACTCTACTCGGGCTATGATGCACTTAGGATGCATATAGCTGCGGGAAAGGAG
Source organism: Chenopodium quinoa (assembly GCF_001683475.1). Taxonomy (NCBI): domain Eukaryota; kingdom Viridiplantae; phylum Streptophyta; class Magnoliopsida; order Caryophyllales; family Amaranthaceae; genus Chenopodium; species Chenopodium quinoa. The sequence continues at coordinate 3,622,843 of NW_018742523.1, read as the reverse complement.
TCACACTCATTGAGAGATGTGGTGCAGCTACTTCGCAAATCCAACTCCTATGGAGCAACCAAAATTCCCTTAAGAGCAAAGAAGAAGGAGTTTAAGAACATAGCGAAAATGCGATGCTTTTACTGTGGTGGGCAAGACCACTACAAGGGGGAATGCAAGATCTTCTAAAGTGATGAGGAGAAGAGGGATGTTTCATCTTTCTTAGGTATCTTCATTAACACTTGTGTATAAGCTATTAAAAGGTAATGGATACCATGTATGACTCACTTTATGCTCCCATTTTCAGGGACCAAGTGAGAGGGCTTCACAAGTGGATGTGCAACTACGAGCGAACAATGAAGATGGTCTTTCTATCATGCTTGTAGGCACATCATTTTTCTTTGGCTTGTAATAGAACTAATTCTTGTTTTATTATGTTTTGAACATATTTTGATCCATGGCATTGGACGCCGAGCTATTTTGATCACAAGACTATAACAATGGTTGTTTTTAAATGTCTTGCTGATATGTTTTATAAGATCCAACAATCTGAATGTTACTAGACAAATGTTAATGTTACTTGTGGCATTGTCGTCTTGGCCACATTAACATCAAACGCATTAAGAAACTTCTTCATGAAGGGATTCTTGATTCATTCGACTTAGATTTATTTGAAAATTGGATAGGATGCGTACTAGGCACGATGATAAAACAACCATTCCCAAAGTTGGGAGAAAGGGCAAGTGACTTATTGGGTCTTATATACACGGATGTATGCGGACCAATGATCATAACCGCAAGAAATTATTATCGCTATTTTTTCACTCTCACTGACGACTTTAATATGGCTATGTCTACCTTATGACGCACAAATCTGAATATTTTGCGAAATGAAAAGAATTCCATAGTGAAGTGGAAAATCAGCTTGGCAAGAAAATCATAGCACTTTGATTGGATCGAGTTGGCAAGTATTTAAGCTATGAATTCGACGATCATCAGAAAGAACATGGAATTCTCTCATAATTGACTCCTATTAGAACTCCAAAATGGAATGGAGTGTCCGAAAGGAGAAATCGAACTTTGTTAGATATGGTTCAATCAATGATGGGTCTTAGAAATATTCCTATCTCTTTCTGGGGAAACACACTTTTAACCGCGGCACTCACTTTGAACCGCGCTCCGTCAAAAGCTGTCGAAAAGACTCCCTATGAATTATGGACGACGAAATCTCCAGGGTTGTCTTTCCTTAAGATTTAGGGTTTCATAGCATATTTCAAAAGATTAATTCCCAACAAACTTCGCCCAAAATCTGACAAGTGCTTCTTTATGGGATATCCAAAAGAAACCAAGGGGTTTTACTTCTACAACCAATCTGAGAACAAAATATTTTTTGCTCGAGATGGTGTCTTTTTGGAAAAGAAGTATCTTTCCAAAATGACAAGTGGGAGGTCGAACTTGATATCTTTCCAAAATGACAAGTGGGAGGTCGAACTTGATGAAGTTTGAGAAGATGAGAAACAATCTCAACCTGACAAAACTGACAATCAAAGTGCTTTCGAAGCAGCTGTTGACATTGGTCAGAGTCAAACCGACAATGTGCAAATTCAAAATGACAATGCAAATGCTCAAACTATTACCCTCGTAGTAGGTCGCAAAGGCCAAGATCTCAACCAGATATATACCTCGGTGTTGTCTTAATCAAGGATCAAGACATCCTAGTTGTGGATGGAGATGAGCCAGCGACATCCTAGTTGTCTGGGACTTAGTTGATTTGCCCGAAGGTTACACACCTATCAGTTGCAAATGGATTTTCAAGTTGAAAACCGACAAAGATGGAAATGTATATGTATACAAAGCTAAATTGGTGGAAAAAGGTTACAGGAAAATTCACGGCGTTTATTATGATGAAACCTTTTTGCAGCCACCATGCTTAAGTCCGTCCGGATTATCGTTGCAATTGTCGCATATTATGATTATGAAATATGGCAAATGGACGTCAAAACCTCCTTCCTTAATAGGATTTTGGAAGAAAATGTTTACATGAAACAGCCGGAAGGTTTTCTAGATCCAAATAATGCTGGGAAGGTATATAAGCTTAAGAAATCCATTTATGGATTAAAGCAAACAAGCAGAAGTTGGAATCTGCGGTTTGATGAAGCCATGAGTCTTGTGTTTACAAGAAGGTCAGTGGGAGTGACATCGCATTCCTTGTCTTATATGTCGATGACAAATTGCTCATTGGAAATAGCATTCCAATGTTAGAGTCTATAAAGGCTTGGCTTTGAAATTTTTTTTAATGAAGGACTTAGGAGAGGCATAGTACATATTGGGCATCAAGATCTAAAACGATGATTGGATTGAGCAAAAGTGTTTGTATCAATAAGGTACTGGCACGATTTAATTTGAGGAAGCCAAGAGAGGCCACCTACCCATGTCACATGGCATAACTCTCAGCAAGAAACAGTATCCGAAGACACCTGATGTGCGAGTGAGGATGAATCTGATTCCATATGCTTCGCTTATTAGATCGATCATGTATGCCATGATATGTACTAGGCCGGATTTATCGTATGCCTTGAGTGCTACAAGCCGATACCAATCAGACCCATGAGAGGCGCATTAGGCTGCGGCGAAGAATATCCTAAAGTACATAAAAAGGAACAAGAATAAATTTCTGGTCTATGGTGGGAGTAAGGATTTGGTTGTTGAAGGTTATACCAACACAAGCTTCCAAACTGGTAGAGACGACTTCAAGACACAATCAGGATACGTGTTGTCTTAATGGAGGAGCGTTTAGTTAGAAGACTGCTAAGTAAATCACGACTATAGACTCTATAATTGAAGCCAAATACTTAGCAGCTTCGGAAGCAGCAAAGGAGGCAGTTTGGTTTCGTAAGTTCGTAGGTGAACTTGGTGTTGTCCCGTAAATAAAGGGACCAATAAACCTCTACTGTGGTAATATTGGGGCTATTGCTCAAGCTAGGGAGCCAAGGGAGCATCAGAAAGTCAAACATGTCTTGAGACGATTTCACATGATAAGGGAATGAAAGTCCGAGGGAGAAATCAGTATTTTTAAGATTGGAACGGACGACAATGTAGCCGATCCACTCATTAAACCTTTGCCTCAAGTGAAACACAACAATCATTTTGAGGCAATGGGAATCAGGCACGTTGGAGAGTGGCTTTGATTTCCCTATTAGTGTGCTTTAATTAGTTGTGGAGATCTTAATGTAAAACACCATGTTAAACCATTCATTAATGGAGTAATTTAATTATTCTGCAAATTATTATTCCATTTCTATTTAATTGTGGTTTAGAATTAAATAATGAGTCCATTCGATTTGAACATTCAAAATAGGGCATCAAGACCATGTCTTGGATAAAGAAACACCTTTTAAGTGAACGTTGAATATCATATTGAAATTATCCCTAATCGGGGTCGTTTGAAAGTTGGACGACCTATGACCGCGTGAGATTAGTTTGCAATATGATTTATAGCACCGTTTCTTGTGCTACAAAGACACGATTGTCATAAATAATTTTCACAGGTATCAGTTTGGAACTGTACCGGATCGACCTATGAGAATGCTTTAAGAGATTTAACAATCATCATAAGTATATCGCTCATTATGGCTATCAGAACCTCTTTCCTCGACCATGAGTGTTTTTAGTATGACCCCCACTCTAACACATATAATGAAGGTTGGAAGAATCACCCAAATTTTTCCTACAAGAATACCCAAGCCTAACAAAATCAACCTCCACCACCACCTCAAAACAACAATTATAATGCACCACCTGGTTTCCAACCAAGACCACCTCTAGTCCAACAAACCATGAAACCTGTGCAACCACCTCCTCAAAAATCTAACCTTGAGATAATGATTGAGAACTTTATCACCACAACAAACAATTCCATCCAACAGTTACAAGCTCAGAGAAAGCTCATGGAAAATCAAATAAGTCAACTTGCTCATTGATCAGTGGCCATTTGGCCCACTTTTCTACTTCGTTTCTTCCCCGATTGAGCCCTTTGTTTGCCCTTTTTCCTCTATTTTAGCTTAGTTTTTTTATTATTGAGCATATTTGTTACTTGAAGTGGTTTTGAGTCATTTTTGGCTCATTTCCTAAGGTTTTATTCCCTCTCCTTTAACCCATTTCAATTTGCTCCTATTAGAACCTTTCCTATGATTTGTGTTTTCCATCTTACAGGTCCTCCCGTGGCTAAGAAAGCAAGGATTGGATGCAAGGATTAGGCATGCTTTGGAGTCAAAGGGATTGGAGCATTAGAGCCCAAAATATGAAGGAAAGAAGAGTTCAGAGCGGGCGCTCTAGATATGGAGCGGACGCTCTGTATTCCTTGCTGCAGAAAAACCAAGTACCCAACCCTCAGAGCGGGCGCTCTAATGATGAAGCGGGCGCTCTAGCTCCCAGAATAATCAGAGCATTTTCTGCGAGACTTCAGAGCGGGCGCTCTGGCCTTAGAGCGGGCGCTCCGTGTTCCCCTGACCGATTTGAACTCTGCTACACGCGTAGGCCGACGGCTCTAATTATTTTACTCTGCACGTGATGCCTAAAATTTTGGGCCTTGATTTGGGTTAGGTTTTAGAGGAGGGTATAAATACCTCTCTTCCTTGTAATTGGGAAGAGAGAGAGAGGTAGAGAGAGAAATATTAGAAAATCAGATTTCAGCTTATTGTTTTCTTTCTTTCTTTTGCACTTTAGATTAGTTAGGGTTTAGTTCCTCATTAGATCTAAAACACTACTCTTTGTTACTCTCTTTCATTTTCAATCCAAGATTAAATCTTTTGGTATTATTTCTATCCCTACTCTTTATTTATTGCTTTATTTATCTATTTTAATTAGTTTTAGCTTATCTTTAGTTGTTATTTCAAGTCAATAGAATAGTTTAATGTCTTAGTTGCCTCCTTGTTTAAACTTGCAATTTCTGGTTTTGATCCTTTATTTTCTTGCTATTAGTATAATATTATCCTTATTTGCTTAGATTTCATGCTATTTAGAATAGATTACAAGTAGACTTAACTTATTCTCTTCAAAGTTAACTTCTTTAGTAAAGTTTAATCATCCTATTTTCTGGTTTTAGCCATGTTTCTCTCATTAAACTTAGTTTTTGCTTTTGTTAATGTTCTTGTGTGCTTTGGTATGACCCTTCCTTCTCTAGGCTAGGTTTCTAGCTAGGGGAGGGGGGAAATGATGAACTAATGATGAAATGAATGATATGTGGTGCAAGATTGGGTAGATTGAGAAGTTTTGCAATTGATTCCAACCTAGGTTTTAGTTGTTAGGAATTAGAGATTGATTACCTCTAAGACCCTATTTTGTGTTGCATGCTAGTTGCGCGAGAGTGAGCTTGTATGTGATGATGACTAGGTTAGGGATGACCTCGACCACCGAGGCGGGGTTGGGTAGGCGGTGTTTAGGTGAGCCCGAGAGGGAATCCTAGATGTTGGACCATAGGCCCCAACTGCTTGGTTGACCGATTGAACCATTCTTGTTGCCTCTAATTGTTAAAATCATTGTTAGTTAGGAATTCTCCCCTATCCCTAGTGTTTGCTATTCCTTGATTTTCGAAGTTTTATACCTCTGCTTGTTGCTTGTTAATTTAGTTCTTAGTTTATTTGTTTCCCTAGTAGCTATAGATAAATCCATTAAAAATTTATTCCTCCCTTTTCAATTGACTTATAAGTGATCTAAGCAAGAGACGTTTGACCTTCCCTGAGGATTCGACCCCTCTTCCACTATGCTACCTTTGGTTAGTTTAGGACGTGGGTTTTCTTTTTATTCTTGACTCGACCTTTAGGAACTAACGACACCTAGGGGGCCGATCAAGTTTTGGCGCCGTTGCCGGGGACTGGCAACATTGTTTATTGCTTAGTTATCTTGTTTTTCAATTGTTTTCTACTTCTATCCTTCTATTTTTCATTTATTTCTCCGTTGTTGTCATTCGCTAATTGTCTGTTTAGCTGTGTTGAATGCTTAGAAGATCACAGGGACCACCTACTCACGACCTCGATCTCGACATTGACCGCACTCTAAGGCGAGTGAGGAGACTATTTGTTGAACAAACGGGTGAGGAGGAGGAGTTCTTTGATTCTTCTAGTGATATTTCTTCAGACATGGGGGATGCCAATGGCGCTCTTTTTGGTGACTTTGGTAATCCGGGTAGTCATGAATTGCAATGTGGGATTCTACTTCCTACAACGGGAACAAATTTCACTATCCACCCGCACTACACTCAAATGGTGCGTGGAGATCAATTTTCTGGAGCAGCTCATGAAGATCCGATAGAGCATTTGGACAAATTTCTCGAGACATGTGCTTTACTCCAAACCAACCAAGTCACTCAAGAATACATCCGGATGCACCTTTTTCGGTATTCGCTCACAGGCAAGGCTTATAGGTGGCTCAAAAACCTAAAGCCCGGCTCGTTGGCCTCATGGAGAGACACGGCCAAAGCTTTCTTTAACAAGTTCATTCCCGAAGACAAATCAACCGAATTGAGGCAGAAAATTTCATCATTTAGGCAAGAAAGGTATGAATCTTTGGGGAAGCTTGGGACCGGTTTAAAGAGTATGTGAGAGCTTGCCCACACCATGAGTTTGACAAGCAACTTCTCATCAAGTTCTTCTATGATGGTCTTGACGACATACCCAAGCAAAATTTGAATTCCGGATGTGGTGGACATATTAGCAAGGTGCCTCAAGCTCAATTGGAGGACACCATAGAGGAAGTTGTGAGGTACTATTCTACGAGTGGTGGAAGAAGAAGAGGTGAAGAGAGAGCTTCGGGCAAATTCGAGCTTGATCAAGGTTCACTCAAGGCTCTTATGGAACAAGTCATTGACAAGAAGCTGGGAAATAGCCAAGGGTCTTCATCTTCCTCCACCAATCAAGTACACTCTTTCTCTTGTGAGAATTGTGGGGGTACCAACCATGATATATCATATTGTGGTGGTCGAGACCCCGAACATGTAGCGGCAATGGGGTACATGAACAATCAACGTGATAATTGGAGAGCCCCCAATGCCAATTATGGTAATAGATTTTAAGATGCAAGTGGCCCAAGCCACAACACGGGTCAAATGGCTCCCTTTCCAAATCCAAATGCTAGCAATCACCCTAGAGCACCATTCAAGCAAGGACCACCCAACCAATTTCAAAATTTCCAACCCAACCCTTCCATGCAAAATGATCCTAATCAACAAATGCTCATGGAAACTCTCAATAGAATCCAATCAAGCCTATCCGCCATGGATCAAAGAATAACCAATAGTGAGCGAAAAGCGGATCAAAGGCATCAAGAGGTCACCGCACATCAAAAGATGATGGATAATCAAGTGGCTCAACTCGCCGAGAGGGTGACCAATCTAGCCAATGAGAAGCTCCCGGGCCAACCTACTACCAACCCGGCTACCACCCATCATATCAAAGCTATCTCTCTTAGGTCCGGAAAGTCTTATGAGGGGCCTAGGAGTGATCAATCGGAGCACAACAAGGAGGGTGAAGAGCAAGTGGTTGAAGAGGTCAATGGAGATAGCCAAGGTCAAATAATTGACAATAGTGTTGAAGGAAGCATTGAGAAGAAGAAGGGTGAAGGTAGTGAAAAGAGCAAGGAAGTTGGGAAAGACAAGCAACCATCAACATCTTATCAACCATCAAGGTTTGAACCACCACCGCCTTATCCCGAGAGGATTGTTGAGAGGATATTGAATGACAAGTACAACAAGTTTATGGCTATGCTCAAGTCACTTCACATCAACATTCCATTCCTTGAAGCCATGACTCAAATGCCACCCTATGCAAAATTCCTCAAGGAACTCCTCTCCAACAAAAAGAAGCTAAGTGATGAGTGTATCACTCTTCCTCATCAAGTTAGTGCCCTAGTGCAAAGAACCTTGCCTACCAAGCAATGTGATCCGGGAAGCTTCACTCTTCCGGTCAAGATTGGTGATATGGAGACCACGGATGCACTAGCCGATCTTGGGGCAAGTGTGAGCCTCATGCCACTATCCATTGCAAAGAAGCTCAAGTTCGAGATGATACCTTCAAGAAAGGTGATTCAATTAGCCGACCGGTCCACAAAATTCCCATGCGGAGAGTTAGAAGACGTTCCTATCAAGATTGGGAATTTGTTTGTGCCTTGCGATTTTGTGGTGATGGATATGGAGGAGGACCCTCATACTCCTCTTATCCTTGGAAGAGAGGCACTCAAGACCATGGGAGCGGTCGTCAATTGCAAAGATAATACCATTACATGTGAGGTGGCCAATGAGAAGTACAAGTTTGAATTCTCAAAGACTTTGAAGCAACCTATGGTAGAGAAGATTTGGCGGGTGGACTTGGTGGACTCCGAACTTGATGAATTGGTGAAGTCTCATGAGGTATTTAAAGACAAGGGTGATGAAGACCTCCCATGTGAGGAGGTGGGTGAAGGAGAATCTTTGTGTGCCTTGGAGGTTGAAAGCCTTGAAGGTGAAACTCATCCCGAGACTCAAGGAGCCGTGGATGAGCTCCCATCGATCCAAAGTGAGTCTAAGGAGGAGAGTTCCACGCCTCCTCCCAAGGTAGAACTAAAACCCCTCCCTCCTTCTCTCAAATATGCTTATTTGGATGATGATTGCTTACATCCTATTATTGTCAATGCTAACCTCGATGACACCTCATTGCAAAAATTAATTGAGATTTTAAAAAAATATAGGAGTGTTATCGGGTATAGCATTGATGATATTAAGGGGATTAGCCCTAGCTTGTGTATGCATCGCATTCATCTTGAGGATGATCATGCCTCTTCCATTGAACCTCAAAGGCGGTTGAATCCGACTTTGAAGGAAGTGGTTAAGAAGGAAATCCTCAAACTACGTGAAGCGGGGATCATTTATGCTATCTCCGATAGCAAATGGGTGAGCCCGGTTCATGTGGTTCCCAAAAAGGGAGGCATGACCATCATACAAGATGACAAGGGGAATGATATCTCCACCCGCACTGTCACGGGGTGGAGAATGTGCATTGACTATAGGAGGCTTAATAAAGCCACTAGAAAAGATCATTTCCCCTTGCCATTTATCGATCAAATGTTGGAAAGGTTGGTGAAGCATTCACACTATTGTTTTCTTGATGGTTATTCGGGTTTCTTTCAAATCCCAATTCACCCGGATGACCAACATAAAACAACCTTCACTTGTCCATTTGGGACATTTGCCTACCGAAGGATGCCCTTCGGATTGTGCAATGCCCCATCGACTTTCCAACATGTATGACAGCAATCTTTTCTGATATGATCGAAAATGCAATAGAAGTTTTCATGGATGATTTCAGTGTTTGTGGTTCGTCTTTTGACCTATGCTTGCACAATCTCGAAAAGGTTTTAAAGAGGTGTCAAGAGACGAACCTTGTGTTGAATTGGGAAAAGTGCCATTTTATGGTCGAGGAGGGCATTGTCCTCGGGCATAAAGTGTCCATTAATGGTATTGAGGTAGACCCGGCAAAGGTCTCGGCGATAGAAAAGCTACCCCCACCATCATCGGTGACCGGGGTACGTGCCTTCTTGGGGCACGCCGGCTTCTATCGCCGATTTATCAAAGATTTTGCACAAATAGCGAGACCTTTGACGAGTTTACTTCAAAAAGAGGTGGAGTTCAAATTCGATGATGCTTGCACTAAGGCATTTGAAACCTTGAAAAATGCTTTAGTGAATGCGCCTATAGTGCAAGCACCGAATTGGGAACTCCCGTTTGAACTAATGTGTGACGCGAGTGATAATGCAGTTGGAGCAGTCCTTGGGCAAAGGAAAGAAAAGAAATTGAATGTGATCTCTTATGCAAGCCGGACTTTAGATACGGCACAAAAGAATTACACCACCACGGAGAAGGAAATGTTGGCGGTGGTCTTCGCTTTTGACAAGTTTAGACCCTATTTAGTGTGCAACAAGGCCATTGTCTACACCGATCACTCCGCGGTGAAGTATTTAATGAGCAAAAAGGATGCTAAGTCGCGTCTAATCCGATGGGTCCTTCTCTTACAAGAATTTGACATTGAAATACGGGATAAGAAAGGAAGTGAGAACCTAGTGGCTGACCACCTCTCAAGGTTGCCGTTAGACCACCCTTCTTACCTTGACAAAGAGGATCCCATCGATGATGAGCTTCGAGATGACTCTCTTATGGCGATCGTTACCAACACCATCCCTTGGTTCGCTGATATTGCAAATTATTTAGCAAGCGGGGTGGTACCTCATGACTATGATGCTCGACAAAGGAAGAGGTTCTTCAAGGAAGTTAAGAGGTATTTTTGGGATGATCCAAGCTTGTACAAGAAGTGTAGTGACGGTTTGTTCCGGAAATGTGTGGCAAATCATGAGATGGAAGGTATTATGGAACATTGTCATTCACTACCTTGTGGAGGTCATGGAGGTGTCAACAAGACCGTGGCAAGGATCCTAGGTTGCAAGCTTTGGTGGCCAACTATGCGCAAAGATGTTCACAAGTTCATCCTTCGATGTGACCGATGCCAAAGGATGGGAGGAATCACAAAGAGAAATGAAATGCCGCAACAATCAATCTTAGAAGTTGAGCCATTTGATGTATGGGGAGTGGACTTCATGGGTCCGTTTGTCTCCTCATGTGGGAATTTGTATATCCTTGTGGTTGTGGATTATGTGACTAAATGGGTGGAAGCGATACCATCACCCACAAATGACCACAAGGTAGTGTTGAAGTTGCTCAAGAAGATCATCTTTCCTAGATTTGGGGTGCCACGGTGCCTAATTAGTGATGGCGGATCTCATTTCGCCAAGAAACAACTCGAAGCACTTTTGAAGAAATATGGGGTACATCATAAGGTTGGACTCCCTTACCATCCACAAACCCAAGGGCAAGTAGAGGTGTCCAACAGAGAAATTAAGAATTTGCTCGAGAGGATGGTCAACAAGTCTAGAAAAGATTGGTCCCTAAGACTTGATGATGTACTATGGGCCTTACGGACCGCTTACAAGACACCGATTGGCACCACGCCATATCGACTTGTCTATGGTAAGGGATGCCACCTTCCGGTGGAATTGGAGTACAAGGCATGGTGGGCTGTAAAGGAACTCAACATGGACCTTCACTTGGCCGGAGAAAAGAGGCTACTCAAGCTCAACGAGTTGGAAGAGTTGACGTATGATGCTTATGAGAGCTCTAGACTCTACAAAGAACAAACCAAGAGGTGGCACGACAAAAGGATTCGAGATCGTGACTTCGAGGTGGGTAACAAGGTTCTTCTCTTCAACTCACGTCTCCGACTCTTTCCCGGGAAGCTCAAGTCCAAATGGGTGGGGCCGTTTACAATCACCAAAGTAACCCCCTATGGCTCGTTCGAATTGGAAAATCATGAAGATGGGAGCCGGTTCATGGTGAATGGGCAACGGATCAAAAGATACTATGATGAAGGAGATATTGGAAAGATCGGTTGCCTAATGCTTGGGACGGTCCACACCGTTCCTCCCCCTTAGCTTTATTGCTCGTGACGTAACGTCAAGCTAGGGACGTTAAACTAGCATGCTTTGTAGTATATTGTGAATATTTGTCTTTGAACTATCTCTTTAGTTACTTTTTGTTTTAAGTACTTTGCAAAAATCCGGAGGATTTTTCCCCAAAGAGGGGATGGTTTATGTTGGTTATCGTTAGCCAAAATGCTATAAACCGAAGGGCACGACCTCTTGGCTCAACCAATCAATGGTTGAGTCGGGTACTTAGGTCGCATCCTATAGAAGTACTAACGATTTTGGTTTGAGTGATATTTGAGTGTTTGCAGGTTTGGGAAATAATGCTTTTAAAGCCAAAAATCCGACAGTCTAGAGCGGGCGCTCTAAACAGAGGGCGGGCGCTCTGCATCATTGGGAATTATTCAGAATACTTGAGGCCTAAATCCGAGACTTTAGAGCGGGCGCTCTGGGTGTAGAGCGGGCGCTCTGAATTTAAGGGGGCTAAGGAAGGAAAATTTCGAGACTTTAGAGCGGACGCTCTGGGTGTAGAGCGGGCGCTTTGAAGGTCCCTCAGAAATTCTACATTTTTGGTGCTAAAATCCGAGAAGCGAGAGCGGGCGCTCTGGATAGAGAGCGGGAGCTCTGAGTTTTGGGTGAAAAATTGACTAAGTGTGGGAAAATTGCGCAGCTTTAGAGCGGGCGCCCTGGTCATAGAGCGGGCGCTTTGATTTTCAACCCAGAAACCTGATTTTTCAGCGAAATGTTAGAGCGGCCGCTCTACCCTTGGAGCGCCCGCTCCGACCCTCAATTCAGACTTTGCGTTTTATCCCCTCTTAATTTTGAGCACCCAAATTCTCACCTCAAACTCCCTATCCCTATCCCTTCTCTCACCTCAAACTCCCTCAACTTCTTCCTCCATAACCAAACCTTCATCTCCTCCAAATCTCCACCTTCCAACTACGAATTCCTCTAAAATTCACAAATTATTCATCCCCTATCTCCAAAAATCATACATATCCATTAAGAATTCAGCACCTAGTCCGGATTTCATCAAGAATTGAAGCAGGTTCTACCGGGTTCGCGTCGGGCCAAGCCGGGTTCTTCTTCAATTTCAACTCTAGGCTAATTTGTCTCCAATTGTTGGTATAATCCTACTCTTACTAAGTTAATTTTCCCTATTTCTTTGGATATTTGCTTATTAAGGTTGGCTTAATTGGAGAATTGATGGTGAATGAATGGGTTTTGTGTTTTATGTGGTGAAAATTTGTTGTGAATTGTAGTGTGTTGTTTGTTGTGGTGCTTTGGCAAGGGAAAATTATTGTGGATTTTTGCTAGGTTTTGGCTTGTAGAAGGTTTTGGTTTTAGAATTGGTGGTTGTGCAAAGTTTTGGAGAGTTTTGTTTTTGTGGTCATTGTGTAGAATTGTTGGAAATTGTTGGGTTGTTGTGGTGTGTTGCTTTGGAAAATTTCTATATTGTTGTTGTAAGAAATGGCTGGTGGTTCAAAGAGGCAAAGAGCCGAACCAAGGAGTGGTAATGTAGGAGAAAGTAGTGGTGCCGGTAGTAGTGGTGGGCATGCTCAACCCACTCAATTCAACATTACCCTGCCACATGCGGCCCAAAGGACCAAATTGGCCGAATCGGATAGGAGGGCAATTAATCCAACTCTCTTCTATTCCCAACACGACTGTTATATGATTGGAATAGACGAGAAGGTTATGGAGCTTGCAGTGAATCTGGGGTTTGATGCGTTCTTGGATTGTAGATTGCCAAATGATTACATCACCGCAGATACTTCCTACTACTACCCCACCCAACCGCCTCTAACTTACCGCCCCCTAACATTGGAGTTTCTTGCTAGCTTCGAGTTAAATCAAGAAGAGGGTATGGAAGGCATTGATGCATTCAAAGTAAAATTCCGGTTGTTCAACAAAGGCCGCCACATTACCCTCCGTGCTTTCAATGAACTATTTGGTTGGGACCCAAATGCTCGAATCTTGGATACCTCCGGACTAGACGGTCAAGGTTATATAGAGGGGTACAATCCGCAAGAATTTTGGGCCCGAATCACGAGTGGGGCTAGAGAATTCCAATCAAACTCCTCCAAGGCCTCAGAGATCCACCATGCCGCCTTACGGTACTTTCACCGGATGCTTGCATATATTTTCTTCTCCAGAAAAGATCTAGGTAAAATGAGCGATCAAGAGTTATATCTTCTTTGGAGAGCTACCGAGGGTGCGCTTCTTTACCCACCTACCACCCCGGAGCACAAGATCAATCTAGGGTATCTGTTTGCCAAGAGATGTAAGGCAATAAGGGACTCCCCCCTCTTGACTGGTCCTATCTTTATGGGAGGGATGGTCACGTATATCGCCTTCAAGTACAGATACAAGACCCAGCTGCAGCAGATGGAGAGCTTGAACATGGCAGCAAAATTGAACATAGAGAAGATGAAAAGAATGCAATTCATTTCGGATTCCACGGGAGTCACGGGTAAGGCCTTCATTTGGCGGATCCGAGACGTCCCTTGGTGCTACATGCCATGTCCGTTCATGATGAATCCGCCCCCGGGAACTGAGTTACCATGGCAAGTCCCTATGGAGCAAATTCACGAGAATGACCTCTCCCAGCCCGAGATTGATCATAGAAATGAAATCAGGCAAGCGAGGCGGCAACAACAACAATTCCAGCAACATCAAGAGCAACAGCAGCAACAGTTTCAGCAGCAGCAACAAGAGCAATTTCAACAATTTATTTCTCAGGCACAGCAGCATCTTCAGCAGCCCCCCCAGTTCTCGGGGGGAGGTGAGCCCTCTTCCTCTTCTGCATTTAATATTGAGCAAGCTTTCGCTAGCCTCACTCTGGAGGTTAGGAACCTTGCTCAAGCCCGGCCTAGGGAAAGAGAGGAGGCCCCTGCTCAGTCTCCTGGTCCCACTTTTGATATTTATCAAAACCATATTTATGATTACCATGTGGACCAGGGACATTTTAGCCCATGTGTCAACTACCCCTACTACCCTCCGCAGCACGGGCCTGTCCCGAATTGGGAGCCCCCTCAGGTAGATGACAATGGGAACCCCATTCCTCGTACCGGCGGCCAATACCCCTATTGGCAAGGCCCCGGTACCCTGCATGACCCTCCCCACTCCTTCCCCCCCTACAACTACCAGCGCCCAGGTGGGTGTGATTACCTCGGTGATCCCGCCTATCCTTATCAGGGCGACGGCTTTCCCCCCGGTTATTACGGTGGGTGGGAGCCATATGGGCCGCCATGCGATGTTGATTATGATTGGGCGCCCCCTGTAGTTGTAGAGGGAGAGGAAGAGGAAGACTCTGAGGAATAGATGATCATTTCTTTTGACCCCCCCCCCCCAACCCTTGACTATTACATGTTTTATCGCACCGAGACGGTGCCTGGTTTTAGTTGGGGGGGTGCCTTAGCATTTTCATATCTAGGGGCAAATGAAAAGATCATTTTGGGGATGAGCAGCCTTTCCTATGCTTGCTTGTGCTTAATAATCTGTTGGCTTGTATCTGTTGGTTTGTATTATACATGATCACTTTTCCTTTTTCTTCTTTATTTTGTTTTCTAATCTTTTTGCTTTGGAGTTCTGGTATTTCTCACTTTTTGGCAGGTTGTATACTACCTTTGGAAGGAGCCAAGGTTGGTTGACTTGGAACCCATCATTCTTTTTATGTTTTGGATTGGCATGGCTCCGGTGAGATCTTTCCAAACTCTCTTCTATTTATTTTATCTTGCTTAGTTCCTAGGAGCGGAGTTAGGATTAAGTTGATTGATTCATGGATGTTTGCATACTTGGAATTGTGTACTGAGAATTGTGTGCATTGATGCTTTCATTCTTGAGTTCCTCTTCTATCCTTCTATCCCTTCCTTTCTATTTTTGTTGAAGAGTAGCAACGGGGCGAGGTTCACACCTCGTGAGAGGCGCCCGGCTTTATGCCTAGGAGGACGTGCATTCAATTCACGTACCTTCTACCGCCCCCACTTATGGAATTTATTCCAAACGAAGTCCTACTTCTCTTGTTGCTCTTCAATGTTTTATTTTTCTTTTTCTTTCTCTTAGTGTTTTCCAAGGCAAGTGTTAAAACTTTGTTTTGTGTTTGGCTGAATTAGTAGCTACAATGTATGAACATATATGAGTTGGTTCCTTGGTTTGATAGGTTTACAAGGTCTTTAATGTTTTGGTTGAAAATCACATAGCTTCATTGCTCAAATGACTCCTATTGGACATATCTTGGGCTATTTAGGCCTTGATCCCTTTTGTCCTCGGTTTGTGGTTGTGGGCGTAGCTCATCTTGTGAATGAAAGCTAGGTGGCTAGAAATTTGGAGACTTAGTGTTTTGCTACTTGATCTAAAACTCGCTCCATTTGACTCTTGAGACCGCGACCGAATCGACTCATAGGATGATAAAGGCATTCATTTCGGGATAAGGGCATAATTTTTCGTTCTTTTTAGATCTTTTTTTTTTATTTCCTAGGACACCTTTACTTTCAAATTTCAGGTTTTTGGGTTTACATTCACCTTTTGCGTACCCCCTTGAGCCTTCCACTTTTTGTCTACCCGCATTACAAGCCTTATGAACCTAATTTTATTTTCACCTTTACAGAAATGAGTGAAACTCGAGCTTGGCTTTGTATCTGAGTTAAAAGTTTGGCATAGTGGATGTCTATAATGTAAATTGCAAGGGACGTGTTTGTTTCCCCAATTAAATCTTTTGGTATAAAAAAAAAAAAAAAAAAAAAAAAAAAAAAAAAAAAAAAATTTGGAATAAGAATGCATAAGTAAGGCATCGATCTTGTATATAGTTTAGAGTTAGTTGGGGGGTATAATACCCACCAACTAAGGTTAGTTGGCCTTGGTTTTGCTCGATTCATTAATGTTTCACTCTTAGGAGCTTACACCACCAGCCAGAATTAACCCTTACCCCAAGCCATTTCATTGCACCTTAAAAGCCCTTTGGACCTTGTGTGATTGAGTCAATGTCGGTGGAGAGAGTCATGGGTCGAGCTTTTAGATTGGATTTGCATTTACTAAGTTAGGGCAATCCTACCTTGCCCACCTCCTTGTTGTTCTCCTAATTCTCTTGTGGAATTCGAGACGACTAGCCGCCTAGTGTACATGATCGAGATGAGGAAGGTTGCCTTGGTGAGGGACAATTGGAGGATAGGATCTTTATAGTCCAAGCTTTTGAGCATGAGCTATGTGGCCTTCAACCAGGAGCATTAGCTAGCTTGTCCACCTATCTTGTCAAGAAGCTTGCGCATCCTTGTGATTGCATTGTAGTGAAAGTTCAACCATTCATGTTTGTGTTTCTTTCCCTTTTTATTTTTCTATTTTTCTATTTTTCTATTTGTCTCTAAAAACCTTGCCTTGATTTAGTGCGAAGTTGTGGGTTAATCTCTCTCGAAAACCCTCACGAGAGCATACTCTTCCTCCTAAGTGACTTGGGGGTTTAAATGGCTTGTCGTTTACGCTAAAAACGACCGTGATTCCTACGAAAGTGAGTTAGTGTATAGACTTATGCTTTTGGTTATTTTTGTTTGCTTATTTTACTTCGCTCGAGGACGAGCAAAGGACTTAGTTGGGGGGAATTTGATCAGTGGCCATTTGGCCCACTTTTCTACTTCGTTTCTTCCCCGATTGAGCCCTTTGTTTGCCCTTTTTCCTCTATTTTAGCTTAGTTTTGTTATTATTGAGCATATTTGTTACTTGAAGTGGTTTTGAGTCATTTTTGGCTCATTTCCTAAGGTTTTATTCCCTCTCCTTTAACCCATTTCAATTTGCTCCTATTAGAACCTTTCCTATGATTTGTGTTTTCCATCTTATAGGTCCTCCCGTGGCTAAGAAAGCAAGGATTGGATGCAAGGATTAGGCATGCTTTGGAGTCAAAGGGATTGGAGCATTAGAGCCCAAAATATGAAGGAAAGAAGAGTTCAGAGCGGGCGCTCTAGATATGGAGCGGACGCTCTGTATTCCTTGCTGCAGAAAAACCAAGTACCCAACCCTCAGAGCGGGCGCTCTAATGATGAAGCGGGCGCTCTAGCTCCCAGAATAATCAGAGCATTTTCTGCGAGACTTCAGAGCGGGCGCTCTGGCCTTAGAGCGGGTGCTCTGGCCTTAGAGCGGGCGCTCCGTGTTCCCCTGACCGATTTGAACTCTGCTACACGCGTAGGCCGACGGCTCTAATTATTTTACTCTGCACGTGATGCCTAAAATTTTGGGCCTTGATTTGGGTTAGGTTTTAGAGGAGGGTATAAATACCTCTCTTCCTTGTAATTGGGAAGAGAGAGAGAGGTAGAGAGAGAAATATTAGAAAATCAGATTTCAGCTTATTGTTTTCTTTCTTTCTTTTGCACTTTAGATTAGTTAGGGTTTAGTTCCTCATTAGATCTAAAACACTACTCTTTGTTACTCTCTTTCATTTTCAATCCAAGATTAAATCTTTTGGTATTATTTCTATCCCTACTCTTTATTTATTGCTTTATTTATCTATTTTAATTAGTTTTAGCTTATCTTTAGTTGTTATTTCAAGTCAATAGAATAGTTTAATGTCTTAGTTGCCTCCTTGTTTAAACTTGCAATTTCTGGTTTTGATCCTTTATTTTCTTGCTATTAGTATAATATTATCCTTATTTGCTTAGATTTCATGCTATTTAGAATAGATTACAAGTAGACTTAACTTATTCTCTTCAAAGTTAACTTCTTTAGTAAAGTTTAATCATCCTATTTTCTGGTTTTAGCCATGTTTCTCTCATTAAACTTAGTTTTTTGCTTTTGTTAATGTTCTTGTGTGCTTTGGTATGACCCTTCCTTCTCTAGGCTAGGTTTCTAGCTAGGGGAGGGGGGAAATGATGAACTAATGATGAAATGAATGATATGTGGTGCAAGATTGGGTAGATTGAGAAGTTTTGCAATTGATTCCAACCTAGGTTTTAGTTGTTAGGAATTAGAGATTGATCACCTCTAAGACCCTATTTTGTGTTGCATGCTAGTTGCGCGAGAGTGAGCTTGTATGTGATGATGACTAGGTTAGGGATGACCTCGACCACCGAGGCGGGGTTGGGTAGGCGGTGTTTAGGTGAGCCCGAGAGGGAATCCTAGATGTTGGACCATAGGCCCCAACTTCTTGGTTGACCGATTGAACCATTCTTGTTGCCTCTAATTGTTGAAATCATTGTTAGTTAGGAATTCTCCCCTATCCCTAGTGTTTGCTATTCCTTGATTTTCGAAGTTTTATACCTCTGCTTGTTGCTTGTTAATTTAGTTCTTAGTTTATTTGTTTCCCTAGTAGCTATAGATAAATCCATCAAAAATTTATTCCTCCCTTTTCAATTGACTTATAAGTGATCTAAGCAAGAGACGTTTGACCTTCCCTGAGGATTCGACCCCTCTTCCACTATGCTACCTTTGGTTAGTTTAGGACGTGGGTTTTCTTTTTATTCTTGACTCGACCTTTAGGAACTAACGACACCTAGGGGGCCGATCACTCATCAAGTTGGCCAATCTTCAAAGACACCGGGTACCTTTTCGGGTAAGACAGAGCAATCACAAAAGGGGCATATGAATGTCGTGACTTTGAGGAGTGGAAAGCAATTGAAAATCCTCCCGTAAGGGAGCCATCAAAGGAGGTTGTTGAACGGGTAGGCGCAAATGAAAAGGTGGTTGAAAGTACTATGATTGAGGAAGAGCCAAAGGAAACGACTCCACCACCACTTGCTCCATATGTGCCAAAGGTTCCTTTTCTGCAGAGGTTAGCCCAAGCTAAGTTAGAGAAAAATTATGGAAAATTTCTCGATATTCTGAAAAAGCTTCACATCAACATTCCATTTTTAGATGCAATATCCGAGATGCCATCTTATGCAAAATTTTTAAAGGATATGCTCTCTAACAAGAAGAAGCTAGAGGAGAATGCTACGGTTGCATTGACTGCAGAGTGTAGTGCAATTTTGCAAAATACACTTCCTAAGAAATTAGGCGATCCGGGTAGCTACTCAAGTCTGGTGAAACTTGGAGACATAGAAATCAACAGAGCATTATGTGATCTTTGCGCAAGTGTGAGTCTTATGTCGCTCTCTATCTGCAAGAAACTTTAAATGGGTTAACTAAAGCCTACACGTATATCTCTACAACTTGCGGATCGGTCAGTCAAGGTTCCTTTGGGTGTACTTGAAGATGTTCCTCTACGCGTGGGAAAATTCTTTATTCCATGTGATTTTGTTGTGATGGAAATGGAGGAGGATGCACATGTTCCTATCATTCTAGACCATTCTTAGCTACTACGGGAGCAATCATTGATATGAAGAATGGTAAAATCACTTTTGAAGTAGGAGATGAGAAAATGGAGTATTCACTCTTGAATGCTATGGGAACTCCTTCTATGGGAGAGACTATTTGTCAAGTGGATGTCCCCGATGATTTACAATGTGAGCAAATTCCCTTTATTAAAACGGAAGATGCACTTAAAACGGTGTTAATAGGGAGTGTCAATGATGAAGATTGGGAAACAAGGGAGTACACAAGGCTACTAGAGGAAGCAAAAGCCAATCCAATCACCGCTCCAGTCAAGGAAATCCTTAGTGTATCGAGTGTTGGGCAGAGTAATACGCCTATCGAGGTAGAGTTGAAACCCCTTCCCTCTACTCTTAAATATGCATATCTTGGTCCTAATAATGCATATCCTGTTATTGTTAATGCTGAGCATCATGACACAGAATTGGAGCAACTGCTCACTATTTTGAGAAAATATAAAAATGTTATTGGATACACCATAGATGACATTAAGGGCATTAGTCCCTCTTTTTGTATGCATAAAATCATTCTTGAGGACGATCATGCCTCCTCTATAGAACCTCAAAGAAGGTTTAATCCAAACATGATGGAGGTAGTTAAAAAAAGGTTCTTAATTGCTTGTTGCAGGAACAATTTACCCTATCTCAGATAGTAAATGGGTTAGCCCTGTAGAAGTAGTACCTAAAAAAGGAGGTATGACAGTTGTCAAGAATGACAAAGGTGAGCCAGTCGCCACTAGGACTGTCACAGGGTGGCGAATGTGTATTGACTATAGAAGGTTGAATAAGGCCACCCGGAAGGACCATTTCCCCCTCCCCTTTATTAATCAGATGCTTGAACGTTTGGATAAGCATTCCTTTTTCTGTTATTTGGATGGATATTCTGGTTTCTTTCAAATTCCTATTCGTCCTTGTGATCAAGAAAAGACCACATTCACATATGGCACTTTTGTATACCATAGGATGTTATTTGGATTATGTAATTCTCTAGCCACGTTTCGACGTTGTATGATGGCAATTTTTTCAAGTCTCATAGATAATTCTATGGAATTATTTATGGATGATTTTCTATTTATGGAACATCTTTAGATGTATGTCTTGAAAATTTGAAAAAGGTGCTCCATAGACGTTAAGAAGTCAATCTAATTTTAAACTGGAAAAAGTGTCATATTATGGTACAATAGGGAATTGTTTTAAGTCATGTCGTGTCAAATAAGGGTATTGAGCGACCTCTAACTCATACAGATGCAAGCAGTAATTTATGCAATAGACAAGTTTCATTCTTACCTAGTTGGTTCGAAAGTAATAATTCATACAGATCATACGGCATTGAGATATTTAATGAGTAAAAGTCACGCCAAGCTGCGGTTGATTCGTTGGATCCTTCAACTGCAAGATTATGACATCGAGATAAAGGACATCAAGGGGACTGAGAATGTCATCGCAGACCATCTCTCTCGCCTCATCCTCGATAATGGGGACGGAGATGACCTCACTTTTGACGATTCTTTACCTGATGATCATTCATTAGCTCTTTTCAAAATTGAGTCACCTTGGTATGCTGATTTAGCTAATTTTTTGTCCACAAGTACAATGCCTCACGGCTACTCGTCTCAACAACGGAAGAAATTCCTCTATAAGGCAAGGAGACACTTTTGGGAAGATCCTTTCTTGTATAAGCTATGTGCAGATGTAGTGATTAGATGATGCATCCCGGAGAATGAGGTAACCAATGTCATCTCTCATTGCCATGACTTACCGTGTTGTGGACATGCAGGTCCTTCGAAGACAACCGCGAAGATTTTGCAGTGCGGGTTTTATTGGCCAACCTTGTTCAAAGATGTATATTCCTATGTCAAGACCTGTGATCGTTGTCAACGGACGGGCAATATTTTTAGGAGAAATGAGATGCCACTCAAAAACATACTCGAGGTCGAGTTGTTTGACGTGTGAGGGATAGAGTTCATGGGTTTGTTTCCTTCTTCTCATGGAAACTGATATATCCTAGTAGTCGTTCACTATTTGTCAAAGTGGGTTGAAGCTATTGCTACTCCAACCAATGATGCTCGTGTGGTAAGTAAATTTTTCAAGAAAATTATTTTTCCCTGATTAGGTATCCCACGTGTGTTGATTAGTGACAGGAGAACACATTTCTTGGAGCATCGGTTCGAAGTGATGTTGAAAAAATATGGAGTGCAACACAGGCTTGGCATTAGCTATCATCCACAAACTAGTGGTCAAGTTAAAGTGTCCAACCGAGAAATTAAGTCTATCTTAGAGAAAACGGTTGCAAGGACAAGAAAATATTGGTCTGCCTAGATTGATGATGCACTATGGGCATACCGAACAACTTTTAAAACGCCAATAGGTACAACCCCATACAGACTTGTCTATGGGAAGGCATGCCACCAACCCGTTGAGCTAGAACACCGAGCATTTAAGGCTATTAAAAGTTTAAATTTTGATGCTAAAGCAGTGGGAGAAAAGAGGTTGTTACAATTGAATGAACTAGATGAGCTCCATCTTGAAGCCTATGAGAGTTCAAAATTATACAAGGAAAGAACTAAGCGATGGCATGATAAGGGCCTTGTGAGAAGAGAATTCAAGGAAGGAGATCAAGTTCTCTAATCAACTCACGATTGAAATTGTTTCCCGGAAAGCTTCGGCCTATGTGGTCGGGTCCTTTCACTATTTTTAAGGCCTACCCCTACGGCACTATTGAACTATGGAACAAGGCCAAAGGCTCTTTCAAGGTTAACGGACAAAGGGTGAAGCATTATCGAGTCGGGGATCCTATCGAAGAAAAGGTGGACATCGCACTCTCTTCCCCATCGCCAACTCAATGAGCAATACTATGGTCGAGCGAGCGACCTTTTAAACAAGCGCTTGCGGGAGGTAACCCATTTTCTTAGCTTTCCCTATTTTCCTTTTCTTTTTTGTTTCAGTATTATGTTTGTGTTGTTTTTGCTTTTGCTTTTCAGAGAACACCGAGCTATGCAAGAAGTGGGATGTCAAGAAAGTCGTCGAAGGTTGATAAAACGAGGAATTACTCGTCACCCTAGCAGACAGGGCATAGGATGCCCAACCGGGCGCAAGAAGCACTGAACAAAAGAGAAGAAAAGGGAAGAAGCGTAGAATTTTTTTTCTAACCCTTACCACCCAGGCAGACCGGGCATGTCATGCCCGACCGGGCGCGAGAGGTAAGAGGAGGGCAAAACGTTTGTTGCTTTCACCGCCCGATCAGACCGGGCATAGGATGCCCGATCGGGCGCGAGAAGCCAAGTTAAGAAAATAGGAGAAAGAAAACAAGAACTTTTCCTAACTCCCTCCGCCGGGTCGACCGGGCGCGAGGGATAGCAGCGATGCAAGACGTATTTCAGAAGGAAAAAAATAAAATCCTCTCACTTCATTCTAATCTTCCATCTTCATTACTCTCACCCTCTCTCTCTCTAAAAATCCCCAAATCCCAATCCCTAACTCTCATCCTCTCCTCTAATCCCCCCAAATTTGGCTCAAATCCTTTCAATTTCTTTATCCTTCATCACTTCTACCCCATATCCAACCTCCATTACTATTCCTATCCCTCCAAACACTCATCTCTCCCAAATTTCATTTTTCTTTTCTAGAGAGAGAAAGCTTGAGAACCATCAATGGCTACAAGGAAGAGAAATATACACTACTACATTTTTTGTCTAATGCAACGTTACAAAAATAGCTAATACAACGGCTAGTTTCATACCGTTGTATTAGACTAGGCTAATCTGTTGTATTACACTAAAACAGGGCTAATACAACGGTTTATACTAACCGTTGTATTAGATGAGCTAATCCAACGGATTATTCTTCTAACACAACGGATAGTGTTCCCGAATTTTTTTTGTTTTTCAGTTGGAGCTAATCCAACGGATCAGACCCAAAAAATAAAATAAAAAAGGAAAAAAGAATAAGACCTAACACAACGGATGAGTAAAAAAAAATAAAAAAAAATTAGAAAATAAAAAAACAGGGAAATGCTAAAATATTAGAGCCAAAAATGAAATTAAAACCCCTTTCCCAAACTTCTCATCAGTCTTTCTTCGTTGTCCTCCCTAGCTCGCTATTGTTCCTTCTTCGTTCTCCTCCCTCGCCGCCGCTGCTTCGTTCTCCTCCCTTGTCGCCGCTGCTTCGTGCTCGAATCTTTATTTAAGGTATACCTTGAATTTTTGTCTACCAATTATCGATTTGTTGATTCTGTTTTGTATTTAGTTTTAGTTTGAACCTTGCATGTGGCTGATTGCTCGAATCTTTGGATTTAGATTTGTTGATTTGTTCGAATGTTGCATGTGGCTGATTACTTGCTTGAGGGTGGTTGTTGGGGTGGTTTTTAGATTTATGAACCCTAATTTCCATGGACAGATGGACTGAATATCTGAATGTACTCTTTTGCATTAATAAATCAAAATATAGTGTTTATAACCGAATCACTACTTTCTTTTTCTGTTTTGATAGAACCTACTTCATATTAATTTTGAAGTGGATTTTCTAATCAAATTTGTTGTTTTTAACTAAATAGTAGCGTGAAATATAATCTGGGTTTGCTTCAATTTTAATATTTTCAAGTGGGTTGCAAATTATACTTATTGGTTTTGACTAATCTGAAGCATTTCATTGTAAAGTTTGATTTGGGTTTGTAGTAATGTGGTTAGAATCAATATTACTCATCTTTGGGGTAAAATTAGTGTACTTATCGATACAGGGATAGATTATGTACTATTTTGGTAATTAAGGTATTAGAGGCAGTATGGAGTTATGGACTATGAAAGAAAGATAGTTTCTTATTTTAACATCAACAAACTATCTGACTTGTTAGCTCTTTCAACTTTTAAACCGACAAATTTATGGACCGCAAGGAACTTAAAAGCAAGAGTATGGAAACTAATAGATGTCCCTGTGCCTATTTGATTGTTTGCTTTATTATTTTTTGTTCATTACTTACTGTTGAATGTTAATTGTTTAGTATGATGTAAATGGTAAATTAGATATGGGTTTTGCTTGTTTTTAAATTCTAATCCACATCAATCAAAATATGGAACATTATGTAACAGCTAAATTAGGGACTTAAGTCAAGCCCTTCTAGAATTATCAAATAATTTTTCCTATTTACTCTGTTAATTTCAATTTTTACCCTAAGGAATGGAAGGCAGAATTAAGAATTGGTGGATGTTTGCCAAATGGAGCGATGAATATGAACAAGGAGTCGACGAATATGTCAAAAGGGCTTTTGCTATTAAGTCTCAAGGAAATCAAATTTGTTGTCCCTGTCAAATTTGTCATTATCGTTTTTGGCAATGTGAAGATGTGTTGAGAGACCATCTAATTTGTCATGATTTTGTTCCAAGATCGGATAAGTTATCAGACTTAGGGTTCAATATCCGAAGAGAAGAAACTATTTTGAATAATGATGAAAGGTCAATCCCTAAAGACTCTAGCGATGACGTAGTGAGGTTGTTGCATGATGCACGTGATGCTTTTAGAGAGGGGCAAAATGATGAGGCAAAAAAGTTTTTGAGGTTAGTTGAAGAAGGGAAAGAAGAATTGTATCCTGGTTCCAAAAATCACTCAAAACTTTCCTTCATGATTCGACTTTTTATTTTGATGTGTGATCATAATCTAACCAATGCGCATTTGGAGATATATTGGAGCTTATAAGGGAGGTGTTGCCTGACGCAAAGTTGCTAACTTCTTTTAATGAAGCGAAAAGTGTATTGAAAGTGTTGAGGTTGGATTATACAAAGATTGATGCATGTCCAAACGATTGCATGATATATTGGGAAGAGCATAAAAATGCAACAACCTCCCATGTTTCTAAAACACCAAGATGCAAATCAAAGGACAAAGAGGATGACATAGAAAATAATAAAGGAAAGACCTATAGGATTCCTCAAAAGATTCTTAGGTACTTTCCGATAAAGATAAAGGCTTCAATGACTATTTATGTTTCAAGAGACAACGAGATACATGACTTGACATGCAGATGGGCGTGAAAATGATCATCTTTTACATCATTCAACTGACGGTCAAGCTTGGAGGGAATTTGATTCCTTGTACAAAGAGTTTTCAGATGACCCGCGCAATGTGAGGCTAGAACTAGCCACAGATGGCTTCAGCCCATTCAATTCAATAAGTATTGTACATAGTACTTGGCCTGTTATGTTGATCAATTACAACTTGCCTCCTTTGATGTTTATGAAGCCTGAGTATTTGATGTTAGCACTACTAATTCTGGGTCCTTCTTCCCCAAGCAATGACCTTGACATATATTTGCAACCACTAATGAAGGACATAAAGGATTTGTGGGAGTTCGGACTGGAAACTTATGATGCTTCGAGTAACCGGAGGTTTTGCATGCATGTAGCATTGATGACTTCCGTGAGTGATTTTCCTGCTTACATGATGTTATCTTGCTGGAGCACAAAAGGATACATGGTGTGCCTTGAGTGTCATTATGAATTAGATTCTGAGTGGTTGCCTTATAGTGCTAACAATGTGTATAGGGCAAATCGTAAATTTCTACCTCCATTTCACCCTTGGCGTCGTAATAAGAGGAATTTTGATGGGAAAGTTGAGGAAAGACATCAACCTACTCCATTGAATGGAATTGATGTAGCTTCTCTGTTGCGTGATTTTCCAGATCAATTTGGAAAGAAGCAAAAGAAACCAAGGCGTGTTGTTGATGATCCAAATCCAGGGAAAAAGAGGGTCATTTTCTTCGAGTTACCATATTGGAAGCATTGTCTTAATCGTCACAACCTCGATGTAATGCATATTGAGAAAAATGTGTTTGATAGTGTCATTCGGACATTGTTAGACATTTCTCATAAGATTAAGAATCATGTGAGTGCTCGTCGAGATTTCGTAGAGCTTATTTTAACGCCGGAGCTTCAACCAAGAGTATTGGAAGATGGTGGCGAAGAATTTCCAAGATCCCACTTTTGGATGTCATTGGAGCAAAAACGTTAGTTCTGCCAAGTCTTCAAAAATGCCAAACTTCCTCAAGGCTATGCTTCTAACATTAGTCGATATGTACAAGTTGGGGAAAGGAAAATTGCAGGCTACAAAAGCCACGACGCACATTTTATAATGAATTATTTGCTCCCAATTGCAGTGAAGACAACATTATCCAAATATGTTGCTACTCCTTTGATTAGACTTTGTGCTTTTTTTAAAAGTATATGGAGTAAAACTATTGATCCTCAACATCTTGAAAAATTGCAATATGAGATAGTTAAAACATTATGCCTACTTGAGAGGATTTTTCCACCTGCCTTTTTTGATATAATGGTACATCTACCTCTACACTTGGTGGGCCAAATTAAGTTGGGTGGACCTGTAAGTTCAAGGTGTATGTATGGGATTGAGAGGTATCTTCATGGACTGAAGTAAGATGTTTGAAATAAAGCTCGTCTAGAAGGCTCAATGGCAGAAGGATATCTAGCCAAAGAATGTGTTGCCTTTGTAGCTAGATTTTTGAAAGGATCAAACTCAGCCACACCTCAGGTTAATGCTTGTAGTACATCACAATCATTTCTTCCGAAGGTAGGACGTCCAATAAAAAGGAAAGGAAGGACATCAAAGAAAAAAGACTGTGAACACATACTTGATCACAATCAATGGGTACAAGCGCATCGTTATGTCTTGTTCAATTGTGACTACGAGGAAGTTGAGAAATATATAAGGTTAGATTACCAACCAAAATGTAGTTTCTTTTCTTTTGCTCTTGGTTTTCAATATGTTTTATTTGTAGTGTTAATAAAATAATCTTTTTATATTTCATAGTGAGCATAAGGAATTTGTAAGCGCTAGGGGAAAAAGGAAATGGAATAGCGTTCAAGATCACAACAAGGATTTTGTGGATTGGTTTAGGGAGAAAGTTGATTTCATTGTTGAAGAGGGTCAAGACATCATCCCTAACAATATCATATGGTTATGAAAAGGGCCTTCTTACATTTCTATAAAGTATACAGGGTACTCAGTCAATGGTTATAGGTTCCATACCATGAAGCGCGATACTAATTGTGTAACTCAAAATAGTGGAGTCACTCTAACGGCTATGACACATAGCTTTGCGAGTTCCAAAGATCAAAATCCTATTGAGGCTAATGTCAATTATTATGGTTCAATAACAGACATCGTTTCTATATCATACCATGGCTACTTCTGTGTCGTCTTATTTAAGTGTGTGTGGTTTCACTCTGAAAAAGATGATGATGAGCTTGTAATGATTAATATGTGTAAGACGACTTCTAAAGAAGAACCATTTATCTTGGAATCTCAAGCACATCAAGTGTTTTATGTTGAAGATCTTAATAGAGATGGTTGGCATTATGCTGTCCAAATCCCTCCTAGAGAGCTTTCTGATGGTTTTTGCCCTAACAATTTACATTACATTATATTGCATTGATTTCCATATTATATTATATTATATTATACTGCATTGTTTTTCATATTATTATCTTTTATGGTTTGTAAACATGTTCTCATTGAATGGCTTCGCAAATGAAGGGGAGTAAAGCAAAAGCTTCTGATTCCCAAAGTCAGCTTACAGACTATGAGTTACAAAGTCTATGAAAATTGAAGTATAATGCTGAAAGAATGTAAGCCCAAGGATCGGGATCCTTGGCGAATAAGTTACTGCAACAAAAAACACGCGACATACTTTGTTCGAGTGTGAGGCAAATTGATGATGGCTCCTCAGGAGATTCTGATATGGAACAGGAAACTCTTGGTACTTGAAAAATACAAGTATATGAAAAGGTATCTTCAGTAACTTGAATTTGTTGCTTTGTATATATATGTATTACTTATATATATTACTTGTTTGATTATGCATTACTTATTTTGCTTTTGTTTTATAGGTCTCTTCTCAACAACATCAAGTTCCCACACGGGAAATTCAAAGGAAGAAGCAAGAATAGCAATTGGGGTCAACAAAGGCATATGTGAAGAAAAGAGCGTTCTGTTCTCCTGGCTCAATGTCAGCGTACCTCAAGTTTTGGAAACGACAAAAAGATGAAGCGTACCTCAATGTCAGCGTACCTCAATGCCCAAGGAACGGATAAGTTATTAGACTTAGGGTTCAATATCCAAAGAGAAGAAACTAGTTTGGATAATGATGAAGGGTCAATCCCAAGTGACTCTAGCGATGACGTAGTGAGGTTGTTGCATGATGCACGTGATACTTTTAGAGAGGGGCAAAATGATGAGGCAAAAACGTTTTTGAGGTTAGTTGAAGAAGGGAAAGAAGAATTGTATCCTGGTTCCAAAAATCACTCAAAACTTTCCTTCATGATTCGACTTTTTATTTTGAAGTGTGATCATAATCTAACCAATGCTGCATTTGGAGATATATTGGAGCTTATAAGGGAGGTGTTTCCTGATGCAAAGTTGCCAACTTCTTTCAATGAAGCGAAAAGTGTTTTGAAAAGGTTGGGGTTGGATTATACAAAGATTGATGCATGTCCAAATGATTGCATGATATATTGGGAAGAGCATGAAAATGCAACAAGCTTCCATGTTTGTAAAACACCAAGATGGAAATCAAAGGACAAAGAGGATGACATAGAAAATGGTAAAGGAAAGACCTATAGGATTCCTCAAAATATTCTTAGGTACTTTCCGATAAAGAAAAGGCTTCAACGACTATTTATGTGTCAAGAGACAGCGAGATACATGACTTGGCATGCGGATGGGCGTTAAAATGATCATCTTTTACATCATCCAGCTGACGGTCAAGCTTATAGGGAATTTGATTCCCAGTACAAAGAGTTTTCTGATGACCCGCGCAATGAGTATAATACATAGTACTTGGCCAGTTATGTTGTTCAATTACAACTTGCCTCCTTGGATGATTATGAAGCCTGAGTATTTGATGTTAGCACTACTAATTCCGGGTCCTTCTTCCCCGGGCAATGACCTTAACATATATTTGCAACCACTAATGAAGGACTTGAAGGATTTGTGGGAGTTCGAACTGGAAACTTATGATGCTTCGAGTAACTAGAGGTTTCACATACATATAGACTACCGTTAGTGATTTTCCTGCTTATGCGATGTTATCTGGCTGAAGCACAAAAGGATACTTGGCGTGCCCTGATTGTCATTATGAATTAGATTCTGAGTGGTTGCCTTATAGTGCTAAGAATGTGTATAGGGCAAATCGTAAATTTCTACCTCCATTTCACCCTTGGCATCGTGATAAGAGGAATTTTGATGGGAAGGTTGAGGAAAGACATCAACCTACTCCATTGACTGGAATTGATGTAGCTAATCTGTTGCGTGATTTTCCAAATGAATTTGGAAAGAAGCAAAAGAAACCAAGGCGTGTTGTTGATGATCCGAATCCATGGAAAAAGAGGGTCATTTTCTTCGAGTTACCATATGGGAAGCATTGTCTTAATCGCCACAACCTCGATGTAATGCATATTGAGAAAAATGTGTTTGATAGTGTCATTGGGACATTGTTAGACATTTCTCAAAAGACCAAGGATCATGTGAGTGCTCGTCGAGATTTGGTAGAGCTTAATTTGATGCCGGAGCTTCAACCAAGAGAATTGGAAGATGGTGGCGAAGAATTTCCAAGATCCCGCTTTTGGATGTCATTGGAGCAAAAATGTAAGTTCTGCCAAGTCTTCAAAAATGCCAAACTTCCTCAAGGCCATGCTTCTAACATTGGTCGATGCGTACAAGTTGAGGAAAGGAAAATTGCAGGCTACAAAAGCCACGATGCACATTTTATGATGAATTATTTGTTCCCAATTGCAGTGAAGACAACATTATCCAAAGATGTTGCTACTCCTTTGATTAGACTTTGTGCTTTTTTTAAAAGTATATGGAGTAAAACTATTGATCCTTAACATCTTGAAAAATTGCAATATGAGATAGTTAAAACATTATGCCTACTTGAGAGGATTTTTCCACCTGCCTTTTTTGATATAATGGTACATCTACCTCTACACTTGGTGGGCCAAATTAAGTTGGGTGAACCTGTAAGTTCAAGGTGTATGTATGGGATTGAGAGGTATCTTCATGGACTGAAGTAAGATGTTTGAAAAAAAACTCGTCAAGAAGGCTCAATGGCAGAAGGATATCTAGCCAAAAAATGTGTTGCCTTTGTAGCTAGATTTTTGAAAGGATCAAACTCAGCCACACCTCAGGTTAATGCTTGTAGTACATCACAATCATTTCTTCCGAAGGTAGGACGTCCAATAAAAAGGAAAGGAAGGACATCAAAGAAAAAAGACTGTGAACACATACTTGATCACAATCAATGGGTACAAGCGCATCGTTATGTCTTGTTCAATTGTGACTACGAGGAAGTTGAGAAATATATAAGGTTAGATTACCAACCAAAATGTAGTTTCTTTTCTTTTGCTCTTGGTTTTCAATATGTTTTATTTGTAGTGTTAATAAAATAATCTTTTTATATTTCATAGTGAGCATAAGGAATTTGTAAGCGCTAGGGGAAAAAGGAAATGGAATAGCGTTCAAGATCACAACAAGGATTTTGTGGATTGGTTTAGGGAGAAAGTTGATTTCATTGTTGAAGAGGGTCAAGACATCATCCCTAACAATATCATATGGTTATGAAAAGGGCCTTCTTACATTTCTATAAAGTATACAGGGTACTCAGTCAATGGTTATAGGTTCCATACCATGAAGCGCGATACTAATTGTGTAACTCAAAATAGTGGAGTCACTCTAACGGCTATGACACATAGCTTTGCGAGTTCCAAAGATCAAAATCCTATTGAGGCTAATGTCAATTATTATGGTTCAATAACAGACATCGTTTCTATATCATACCATGGCTACTTCTGTGTCGTCTTATTTAAGTGTGTGTGGTTTCACTCTGAAAAAGATGATGATGAGCTTGTAATGATTAATATGTGTAAGACGACTTCTAAAGAAGAACCATTTATCTTGGAATCTCAAGCACATCAAGTGTTTTATGTTGAAGATCTTAATAGAGATGGTTGGCATTATGCTGTCCAAATCCCTCCTAGAGAGCTTTCTGATGGTTTTTGCCCTAACAATTTACATTACATTATATTGCATTGATTTCCATATTATATTATATTATATTATACTGCATTGTTTTTCATATTATTATCTTTTATGGTTTGTAAACATGTTCTCATTGAATGGCTTCGCAAATGAAGGGGAGTAAAGCAAAAGCTTCTGATTCCCAAAGTCAGCTTACAGACTATGAGTTACAAAGTCTATGAAAATTGAAGTATAATGCTGAAAGAATGTAAGCCCAAGGATCGGGATCCTTGGCGAATAAGTTACTGCAACAAAAAACACGCGACATACTTTGTTCGAGTGTGAGGCAAATTGATGATGGCTCCTCAGGAGATTCTGATATGGAACAGGAAACTCTTGGTACTTGAAAAATACAAGTATATGAAAAGGTATCTTCAGTAACTTGAATTTGTTGCTTTGTATATATATGTATTACTTATATATATTACTTGTTTGATTATGCATTACTTATTTTGCTTTTGTTTTATAGGTCTCTTCTCAACAACATCAAGTTCCCACACGGGAAATTCAAAGGAAGAAGCAAGAATAGCAATTGGGGTCAACAAAGGCATATGTGAAGAAAAGAGCGTTCTGTTCTCCTGGCTCAATGTCAGCGTACCTCAAGTTTTGGAAACGACAAAAAGATGAAGCGTACCTCAATGTCAGCGTACCTCAATGCCCAAGGAACGGATAAGTTATTAGACTTAGGGTTCAATATCCAAAGAGAAGAAACTAGTTTGGATAATGATGAAGGGTCAATCCCAAGTGACTCTAGCGATGACGTAGTGAGGTTGTTGCATGATGCACGTGATACTTTTAGAGAGGGGCAAAATGATGAGGCAAAAACGTTTTTGAGGTTAGTTGAAGAAGGGAAAGAAGAATTGTATCCTGGTTCCAAAAATCACTCAAAACTTTCCTTCATGATTCGACTTTTTATTTTGAAGTGTGATCATAATCTAACCAATGCTGCATTTGGAGATATATTGGAGCTTATAAGGGAGGTGTTTCCTGATGCAAAGTTGCCAACTTCTTTCAATGAAGCGAAAAGTGTTTTGAAAAGGTTGGGGTTGGATTATACAAAGATTGATGCATGTCCAAATGATTGCATGATATATTGGGAAGAGCATGAAAATGCAACAAGCTTCCATGTTTGTAAAACACCAAGATGGAAATCAAAGGACAAAGAGGATGACATAGAAAATGGTAAAGGAAAGACCTATAGGATTCCTCAAAATATTCTTAGGTACTTTCCGATAAAGAAAAGGCTTCAACGACTATTTATGTGTCAAGAGACAGCGAGATACATGACTTGGCATGCGGATGGGCGTTAAAATGATCATCTTTTACATCATCCAGCTGACGGTCAAGCTTATAGGGAATTTGATTCCCAGTACAAAGAGTTTTCTGATGACCCGCGCAATGAGTATAATACATAGTACTTGGCCAGTTATGTTGTTCAATTACAACTTGCCTCCTTGGATGATTATGAAGCCTGAGTATTTGATGTTAGCACTACTAATTCCGGGTCCTTCTTCCCCGGGCAATGACCTTAACATATATTTGCAACCACTAATGAAGGACTTGAAGGATTTGTGGGAGTTCGAACTGGAAACTTATGATGCTTCGAGTAACTAGAGGTTTCACATACATATAGACTACCGTTAGTGATTTTCCTGCTTATGCGATGTTATCTGGCTGAAGCACAAAAGGATACTTGGCGTGCCCTGATTGTCATTATGAATTAGATTCTGAGTGGTTGCCTTATAGTGCTAAGAATGTGTATAGGGCAAATCGTAAATTTCTACCTCCATTTCACCCTTGGCATCGTGATAAGAGGAATTTTGATGGGAAGGTTGAGGAAAGACATCAACCTACTCCATTGACTGGAATTGATGTAGCTAATCTGTTGCGTGATTTTCCAAATGAATTTGGAAAGAAGCAAAAGAAACCAAGGCGTGTTGTTGATGATCCGAATCCATGGAAAAAGAGGGTCATTTTCTTCGAGTTACCATATGGGAAGCATTGTCTTAATCGCCACAACCTCGATGTAATGCATATTGAGAAAAATGTGTTTGATAGTGTCATTGGGACATTGTTAGACATTTCTCAAAAGACCAAGGATCATGTGAGTGCTCGTCGAGATTTGGTAGAGCTTAATTTGATGCCGGAGCTTCAACCAAGAGAATTGGAAGATGGTGGCGAAGAATTTCCAAGATCCCGCTTTTGGATGTCATTGGAGCAAAAATGTAAGTTCTGCCAAGTCTTCAAAAATGCCAAACTTCCTCAAGGCCATGCTTCTAACATTGGTCGATGCGTACAAGTTGAGGAAAGGAAAATTGCAGGCTACAAAAGCCACGATGCACATTTTATGATGAATTATTTGTTCCCAATTGCAGTGAAGACAACATTATCCAAAGATGTTGCTACTCCTTTGATTAGACTTTGTGCTTTTTTTTAAAAGTATATGGAGTAAAACTATTGATCCTTAACATCTTGAAAAATTGCAATATGAGATAGTTAAAACATTATGCCTACTTGAGAGGATTTTTCCACCTGCCTTTTTTGATATAATGGTACATCTACCTCTACACTTGGTGGGCCAAATTAAGTTGGGTGAACCTGTAAGTTCAAGGTGTATGTATGGGATTGAGAGGTATCTTCATGGACTGAAGTAAGATGTTTGAAAAAAAACTCGTCAAGAAGGCTCAATGGCAGAAGGATATCTAGCCAAAAAATGTGTTGCCTTTGTAGCTAGATTTTTGAAAGGATCAAACTCAGCCACACCTCAGGTTAATGCTTGTAGTACATCACAATCATTTCTTCCGAAGGTAGGACGTCCAATAAAAAGGAAAGGAAGGACATCAAAGAAAAAAGACTGTGAACACATACTTGATCACAATCAATGGGTACAAGCGCATCGTTATGTCTTGTTCAATTGTGACTACGAGGAAGTTGAGAAATATATAAGGTTAGATTACCAACCAAAATGTAGTTTCTTTTCTTTTGCTCTTGGTTTTCAATATGTTTTATTTGTAGTGTTAATAAAATAATCTTTTTATATTTCATAGTGAGCATAAGGAATTTGTAAGCGCTAGGGGAAAAAGGAAATGGAATAGCGTTCAAGATCACAACAAGGATTTTGTGGATTGGTTTAGGGAGAAAGTTGATTTCATTGTTGAAGAGGGTCAAGACATCATCCCTAACAATATCATATGGTTATGAAAAGGGCCTTCTTACATTTCTATAAAGTATACAGGGTACTCAGTCAATGGTTATAGGTTCCATACCATGAAGCGCGATGCTAATTGTGTAACTCAAAATAGTGGAGTCACTATAACGGCCATGACACAGAGCTTTGCAAGTTCCAAAGATCAAAATCTTATTAAGGCTAATGTCAATTATTATGGTTCAATAACAGACATCATTTCAATTTCGTACCATGGCTACTTCTGTGTCGTCTTATTTAAGTGTGTGTGGTTTCACTCTGAAAAAGATGATGATGAGCTTGTAATGATTAATATGTGTAAGACGATTTCTAAAGAAGAACTATTTATCTTGGCATCTCAAGCACATCAAGTGTTATATACATACATACATATATGTACTTCATGTACAAGAACAAATATAGGAGCTAACAGAGCAAAGAAGAGGATTTTGCTTCTCAAATTGGTGTAGCATGAGACTAATTAACTTTCAGGTATTTGTAGGGCAGGGTGGTAGAAAGGGGGTATTTAGACAGGTGTTTGCATGGTGTTTCAGTTTGGAAGATAATTTTGGGATTAGCATGAGACTAATTAACTTTATGTAATTATGAATTATGTTTCTTACTCTGAGATATGATGTAGTGTGTAGTTACATTCCTGAAGCATTTTGTAGTCAGTCCTTGATTTCTCTCAAAAAGTTGGGTTGCATTTTCTTGTTAGTCATATACTTAAAACGGCATTTCTGCTACTTTCCATCAATATCTGTAGGACTGCAGGTCAAGTCTCTCTTTTTTACCTGGTGGAAATGGATTATATTGCTGAATTGGTATCTTGATGCTGAAATCAATTGTGAAATTTATGTGATCAACTTGACCTTGTGGCTTAAAGCTTGGGTGGCTTTGTATATATGATGAGTGGGTTTATGAATTCGATGTCAGATTAAGGTCCTCAATAGATTAGGGGCTTGGGTTCAAGTGTTCAAGACTTATTCAGGCAAATGAACTTTGGTATAAATTGGATAATTTTAAACCTAGAAAACCCCGTTCGACCTTTGTGTATGTTGATAGCTA
The DNA here is from genome assembly GCF_001683475.1 of Chenopodium quinoa. NCBI lineage: Eukaryota > Viridiplantae > Streptophyta > Magnoliopsida > Caryophyllales > Amaranthaceae > Chenopodium > Chenopodium quinoa. Next base: position 3,586,741 of record NW_018742523.1, on the reverse strand, counting down.
TTCAAAACCTGTCATGACTAGCTAAAATGGATTTGGATTTTATTAGCTATTTTATTACTGGATAGCTAACATCGAAGAGTTAATAAGAATGTTATCTAATTGCTGGTTCTGCTTGAAAACTAAAAGCTGTTTATTAGGACCTTTAGATGGAAACATGATTTGACTGACTACTTTGTGTTGGGACTCCTAAGTCCTGACTCGTAACTGAATAGTAAATTATTCTGTGATTTTCGGTAAATTCTGAAAGTGGAAGGCCACGCATATTTCTGTGTGAAAGTTCAACCAAAGTTAAAGATAAATTCACCCTCACTATTGATACCTGATAGGGTGACCATTTCTTCCTGTGTCAGATTTCTGTAAAAGCTCTGTGTGAGTTGGTCAACATTCATTGAGGGTGCAGGGATGTCTCGTAGCACCTCTGAAGCTAAACAGACTCTTCCATCCCTTCTCCCAGCTGGAAAATCATATACTGGCCCTCTTGTTTGTGAATCAAATCACATGAATTATGTGAATCAGACTCTTCCATCCCTTCTATCCCTTTCTAAAAATCATGTGAACACTTTTCCATTCAAGTTTTCTAACTTTCTTTCAACTGATTTTTCTTATTTTAAAATAGTACTCAGGTATAAATTATCTCAGGTGATTTAGATATGCTATCCAGAACCGTAATATTATGGAATTTTTATTTATGGAATTATGTATATGTGCAAGTGAAAGGTTTGAATTTGTATAAGTTTACTCTGTTAATGCAAATATGTTTTCTAAATTGTGTTGATTGCATAAATATGTTGACTACATTTTGGAACCGTGTGGGCTATAGTGATAGTATTATCTGGATCAGGAATTTGTTGTGTTACTTGGTTTGTTAATATTTGCTTACGAGTTTAGAATGGTCATGATCTATATTTACCATCAAACAAGGGGATAAATTAGAAACAAGTTGAATTTATTTTTTTAACCCTTTGTTTAGTCAGGAAGATTTATTTTTTTTTTCCAGTGGATTTGAATACGTTGAGTTCATAATATAATCATTTTTGTAGATTATTTGGGTTAAGGAGCAGTGTATTAAATCTATATGCTTAAACCTTGATGGCTGCCTTTTAAGAATTCCGGGATTTGATCCTATGAACTTTTTTAGGAAGATTGAATTCTAACTACTAAGCTAACCTCAACATGTTTCGATGTTTACATAAGTTTAATTCATGGTGTGCTTAATTCAATGTGTGATTGATTTGGTCTGATTTTCATGTTGAAATGCCGATTAATTGGGAATAATGTTGTTAAGAACAAATTCAAGGAACAGGAAAACAAATCCATCCATTTGACTAGTGTTTATTACCACATAAACATCAAGAGAATTGTCCTCGAAAAGGAAAAAACGAGGTCGAACAATGCTCCAAGAGTTCACGCACGTTCAAGAGAGGAGCGTCCTGTGATTGTTCAGAACTCATTAGGTCAGTCAGTTGCACCTACAAAGGAGATTGTGCAAGAATTCAAGTTTTTTCTGGGAACGGTGGCAAGGGATTCCGAACTTGCACCGCTTAACTACAGAAATTTTCCAAGCCTATCAACACTTGATAAGATATTGGATTATGTCCAGGTAAATGATATTGTCTTAGTTGCATTACACTTACACCTCAACACGTTACTAATGTTTTAGCTTGAACAGGAGAAGTATATGGTCCCCTATGCCGGGTTTAATTGGGTGATGGATGCTGTAAATAGTTGTTGGAAATATTATAAATGCCAAATCAAGAAGAAACACTTCTATACATATGATACGGATGATTTAAGGTGGAAACATAAACCAGATACAATCTCTGATTAGATGTTCCAAGATCTTCTACAATATTGGCATACCGATGAGGCGAAGGTACTGTACTTATATTGATTATAATCTAATTTCCTGAAATAATTTTATCTAATATGTGTTTAATTTTGACTTAAATGGTGGTTTCCGATTTTCCCTAGGCAATTACCGACAGCAACAAAGGCAATCGTCTAATGGTAGATGACATGCACACTTTGGGACGCAAATCATATGCTATTTTACGCCATGAGTTGGTAAGTACATTTTTTAAAATCTAATTATAGGCATGTTGCATATATTTTTATTCTAATTTCATACATTATGATTTACGTATATATAGCAACAACAAGATCAAGACTAGAAAGAACCTTCTCAAGCAAAGGTTTACAAGGAATCAAGAAAAAGAAATGCTGAAAGGACATACATTAGCAGCTCTGAAAAAGCAAAAGAGAATATTGTGAGTTATTCGATATTTAGTAACATTGTACGCCTAAATATTGTTAGTTATTCGATAATTAGTAACATATTACTATGTTTGCCTAAACAGGCCAAAATTGATGCTTTGGAGTGAGCAGAATCACAAGAAGATGGTGTTATTGTTGTGTTGTTGGTGGTGTTATGGCTTATGCATTACTTGTTTTAGCTTTTGTTTTGCTTATATGCATTATATTATTCGTTACTTGTCCCTAATGTTGATTTATATACATTACTTGTCCTAATATATTATTATTATTCTTATTATTATTATTATTATTATTATTACTATTATTACTATTATTACTATTATTACTATTATTATTATTATTATTACTATTATTATTATTATTATTATTATTATTATTATTTTTACATGTGGGTGCTTGATGACGATGAGCTACCCCGGGATGAATAAAGTACGGACTAATGTTGATTTTATGTATCTATTGCAAGTACTAATTTTATTTCAAACGATTGTTAATTAATTAGTGAACTTTCATTTATTATTAGTTAGTATCGGCACTTCGTTTATTTTGTAATGCAACGAATATATTATATGCACTTCGTTGATTTTTAATTATAAATATACTAATATAATGTATATTTATTATATATTATACCTTTTAGATTTAAACTAATTAATTATATATAATATATAGCTTAGGTATAATATATAATTATATATTCCAAAAAAAAAAATTAAAAAAATTTCCTAATACAACGGTTTTAAAAAAAAAAAGAACAAAAAGGGTCTAATACAAGGTATCAAAAGAAAAAAAAAAAAAAAAAGGAAAAGTATCTAATCTAACGGATTGGACGAGCAATCCGTTAGATTAGGTAGATAACTAATCCAACGGATTCCTCAATCCGTTGGATTTGGTCCAATTATTCCCAAAAACAAAAAAAGGGAACCTAATCCAACGGATTGCTCAATCCGTTGGATTAGGTCACTTTTACCGTTGTATTAGACCTAATCCAACCCCAGCAAATGTGACGGTTGCTAGCCGTTGTATTAGCTCTAATATATCGGTTTTTGACACCTAATACAGCGGAAAAAGTCGTTGTATTAGCTCTTAAATGTAGTAGTGAATAGGAGCGCCCCTCAAAATCAACAACTCGATTTGGAGAGAATTCCAAGTTTTCCACACATCAAGTTCGTGGCCGAATTTCCGAATCAAAAGAAGCGTTTCCTAGAGCTCCAACATCGGAAGGTAGTTCCTACTTGTTTTATAGATCGTTCTCTTCTTGCAAAATAAGGAATTGATTCTGAATGTAGAACTTTGTTTTCTAAACTTGGCATGTCTCAATTGTTTAACATGATCCATTATACATATGAAGACATCACTCTTGAATTCTTGAGCTCTTTTGATGTAGTAAAAGGTAGACATGGTTTGGTGACACATGTAGTTTATAGATTGTTGAATAAATCCCATCGTCTTACATTAGATGGTTTTGCTAGGAAGTTTGGTCTTCTGTCCACAAGATTAACCATGCAACCGAACAATTTCATGTCTGGGAATTTGTGGTTTGCCATGACATGTGAAAACATTGAGTCAACGCAACATGCCCCCGCTAACAAAATCCATCAACCCGTCCTTAGACTTTGGACTCGCTTTTCTGGGTGGACTATTTTTGGACGGACATAACCTAATAATGTTAGGGCAAATGAGGTTGCGATCTTGGGTAGTTACCTAAGATATGGGGATTCTGATGAGGGTTTTCGGATGATTATTGCTCACCTTTTTGCCCTCATCTTAGGAAACAAGGACTTACCTTCACCACTGTTAAACCTAATGAAGACCGTACCAACAACCCCATAGTCCTAGGCGGTTTGGTGACCCACTTGGCAGTTAAGGAGGGTTTTGATGAATTCCACCGCACACTAGTGCCAGGTCCTATTACCTTGGACCAACATTATTTCATTGCCACCAACTGGCTATCCGTTGAACTTGGAAATTACAAATGTCTTGTTATAAAGAACAATAGGCGATCCATCTCCTTACCCTCTCCTGACCTTACTAAGATTCGCCCTCACCAACCTTCATATCTTCTGGAGGTCCTTAGTAGTTCACCTGCCCAGTTGCCCCCACAAGGACTTACTATAGGCGAGAGTTTGCTGGACCCTTCTCATCTTCCCCTGCACCACCTGTCTCTTCTGAAAATGAGGCCATCATGGCTGGCATCCAGGATCTCTCTTCCTGTCTCCAGACACTTGAGACCGACTATCGCCTGTCTGTGCATCCTGTTTATGACTATTTTTACAGGCAAGGTCATATTCCGAGGGATGCTTCCCATCCTTCGTGGTATACCTTTCCCAATATGGGAGACATTGCAGGTAGTAGCGGAGTAGCTGGTAATGATGATGATGGTGACGATGATGACAGAGATGATGATGATGATGATGAATTCGAGTGAGGATTCATAGGTGTTTTTCCCACCTCCCACACGTTGAAATGAGGCCATTGCCGAGTGTAGCTTGGGGGAGGTTTGTATATATATATATATATATCTCGGTACGTTCTCTTATTTACTTTTGCTTTGATTAGTTTGTTTTATTGCTTTGGTTGTGTTAAAAAAAATATGAGAATCATGATAATGAATGGCCAATGAACTACTTCCCTGTGCCCCTATCCTTGACGCCAAAAGGTTTTTGACTTGATCTTGATTGAAAGGCTTGCACTACGAATTAAATGATCATGATTTGACCTTGAATTATTTTGATCCCTAGTAGAAGTCAACTTTGTTAACCATGTATGAGTCTGGAGCTTGACTGTGTTAACTGTGAGGCTTGAGACTTAATTATTTATTCATGTGTGTCTAGTTCTTGGTGTGATATTGATCTTAGTTTTGACTTTAGACTCTTAGTAATGTGTCATTATACATTGCACGTGCACGTTGAGCAGGACGAAGGCCATGTTCTTTAGGTGACCTCCAGACGAATTTAGAAACGTTTGTTCCCTTCTTGCTCACCCATGTTGTAGCCTTGTCTATATTTTTCATGAAAGTCACAAAATTAACCCTTTGGCCCCAATTGGTTACTTTTCCCTAGTCTAGCTTGGGGGAGCTTTATATCGTGGTGTTTGTTTAATTTTTGTGGTGAAATTGGCGTTTAATGTGGAGCTCTAAAAAAATGAGAAAAGAAGGAATCACAAGCATGGAGGTTTTATCCTTGGAAAGTGAATGAAAAGAAAAAAAAAGAGAAAAAGAAAAAAATAAAGAAGAAAGAAAAAAAAAATGAAAATGAAGAAAAAGAAAGAAGAATGAAAAAATAAAGGTAGTAGTGGATGTTCACAATGTAATTTGGATATGTTCTCTTGTGAGTGAGAATGATGGATCGAGGAAGTTTATTGATTATGTTCGATAGCTCCCCGGTTAGACTATAATTGCCTACATCTCCCAACTTTACTACCCACTTTTACCGGGCCTACATTACAAGCATGAAAAGACCTTCTGACCTTCGTGCATGGTATTGTGTTCATGAGAAATGAGTCCCTTGTCAAAATGCTGGAATATATGTCACATTTCGAGTCGACATTTGACTAGGTTGAGCGATAATATAACCCTTTAAACACGCGAGTGTTGTGAGATGGGGGGTTTTCACTATTGGTAAAAACGAGGTCCTAATCTAATTATGTTGCTAATCCTGAAATTTAAATCCATTTTAAATCACCTTAATTAATTTTTAGTGGTAAAAATTAAATGCAAGAGGCTCTTATACTTTTATTGGATTTTGCGGTGTCCGACATCGCACGGAAACAAAACCGGCAGAGGATCGCATGCATAATTAATATAACTAAACAACCTAACATGTAATTATAAAAAGCGATAAACAGATAAAGAAGGAGAGAGAGAAAGTAAAGAAAAGACTTCCTTACCCTTGAAGTGTTCTTCTCATGAACCCCGAGCACGAACACGAAAAGCTCTAGACCCGCAAGTGCAAATCCTCCTTCTTTGCACACCAACGCGCCCGAACGGGTCCCTATCTCGTAGCTTAACCAAGGCTAGACAAAAAGAAACTAGAGTATTACGAACTTAAAGTCTTTCTCACGCTTTTGGGAGATAACTTATTAAGTTCAACTCAAGAGCTAACTACGAAGTATCATCATAGATCCCACAAGCCCTGGCTGACCGGTTATGTCATGCCCTGGCCGACTGAGCAGAGGAGTGTCATCTTCAGAGCTTCATTCTCGAGCTGTGTTGCGCGCCCGACCGGCCACTCAAAGACCTGGCTGACCGGGCAGAAGAAGAACACAAGGAAGAAGGAGTTTTACCTCAGCCGCCCGATCGGGTAGGCTTCACCCGGGCAGACCGAGCACTGTTGCGCGCAAACCGTCTTTAATTAATTTCGGCTTTTTTATCTTTTTAAGGGGTATAAATACCCATTGTAATCACAATTAGAAGACGGCTGATTATTTTCCCTAGTATTAGAACTACTTAAAAACCCTAGTTTATTCTCTTTAAGCAATTAATTTCTACTCTTAGTATTGGATTATTGTTCATCAACAATTCAAGCTTTCTCAATTGAAGTAATTGGTATTCATCTACTTTTTCTCTCCTTTACTTTTCATTACTCATTAATTATGTTTTCTTTATTAATTCTTGTTTTTGATTTCGTTAATATGTGTGAGTACTTAATCCGGGATCTTGCAAAGCCCGAATATGATCGGTATATGAATTGAATCTTTAAATTCTCCAATAATAATCCCAATTGACATGCTTAATTGATTGTATTTTTGCCAATGCTAGATTAGGAATAATTAGTATTGTTATCATCCCTTTGTTCTTATCGTAATGGAAGTTGGGTATTAACGGGATTCAGGTATTTCAATTAAGGGTTTGAAGTTCATCATGAAAGTAGTAGATTGACATGCTTAATTGATCTTGTCAATTGAATTGTTATTGGGGGTAGATTTATTCGTGCATTGATTATATTCGTGGTAATGTTTGATCTTGGATGCTTTAATTCATTGATTATAATTTCTCTAGATTAATTGTGCCATTTAGATATTTGTTATTAGTGTTCTTCACTATTGATTGGTTACTTGCTTAGTGATTGCTTGAGTCTAATTAATTAGGTGAACCTTAGTCTCTTGGGATTCGATCCTTACTTGCCCGTCTACATAGTAGTGGTCTTGTTTGGTTTATTTTTGTTAGGTACGCGACACGCCTATCAAATTTTGGCGCCGTTGCCGGGGACTAGGTTTCATTTTAATATTTCGTGATTCGTTTTTACTAAGCTTTATTTGTTTCTTCGGCTATTATTTCTTGTGTTTTTGATACTCTTCTTTTAGTTCTTTGTTGCATGCAAACACGGCGTTCAGGGTCAGATGATTTAGCACCTTTTGATTATGAAATCGAAGCAACTGTAAGGAGACGAAGAGGTAGAGGAAGAGGGAGAAATCGAAACATGGACGACCCAACAACGAAATCTCTTTTGGAGTACGGTATTCCTGATACAACAACCGGACTCATCTCAAGCATTGTCAGAGCACCTGTCACTGCTCAGAACTTCGAATTGAAACCACAATTCATTCAATTCATCTCCAGTGATTCGTTTGCAGGCACATCTCATGATTGCCCAGTGAGTCACATTGATAGTTTCATAGAGAAATGCAATACTATGAAGTTAAATGGTGTTACAGATGATGCTCTTAGACTTTGCCTTTTTCCTTTCTCATTACAGGATAGGGCGAAGGAATAGTTGAGAGATGAAGGTAATGGCTCATTTGACACATGGGATAAACTGGTGAAGGCTTTTCTAGTCAAGTTCTTGGGACTAGAAAAGACTGCAAGGTTGAGAAACGAGTTATCTACTTTCAGGCAGTCCAATGATGAGTCCCTATATGACGCATGGAGGAGATTCAAGCAATTGTAGAGACAATGCCCTCTTCATGGTATTCCTAAATGGATGTTGATCCAAACCTTCTATAATGGTTTAACTCATGAGTTCCAAATCTATATTGACGCTTCATCTAGGGGTTCTCTCTTGACTAAGAACCCAACTGAGGCAAAGGAACTAGTTGAGAAGATGGGCGCCAATGATAACTATCACCTAGGAGGCCAAAATAGTGTGAAGATGAGAGGTAAATTAGATGTTGATGCTCTAAATTTTTTGACTAGCTCTGTGCAAGCATTGTCAAGCAAGTTTAACAGACTCCAAGCTGGATCATCCGCTAGCTTACTTGAGACTTGTCAAATGTGTAATGTGCAAGGTCACATCGCACCTAATTGCCCACAAAATTCAAATGAGATATCAATTGAGAAAGCCAATGCATTCTACAGTTCTAACCCCAAAAGGCCATATGACCCCCACTCTAACACATATAATGAAGGTTGGAAGAATCACCCAAATTTTTCCTACAAGAATACCCAAGCCCAACAAAATCCACCTCCACCACCACCTCGAAACAAAAATTATAATGCACCACTTGGTTTCCAACTAAGACCACCTCTAGTCCAACAAACCATGCAACCTGTGCAACCACCTCCTCAAAAATCTAACCTTGAGCTAATGATGGAGAACTTTATCACCACAACAAACAATTCCATCCAACAGTTACAAGCTCATGGAAAATCAAATAAGTCAACTTGCTCATCAAGTTGGCCAATCTTCAAAGAGACCGGGTACCTTTTCGGGTAAGACAGAGAAACCACAAAAGGGGCATATGAATGCCGTGACTTTGAGGAGTGGATAGCAATTGAAAATCCTCCCGTAAGGGAGCCATCAAAGGAGGTTGTTGAAGGGGTAGGCGCAAATGAAAAGGTGGTTGAAATTACTATGATTGAGGAAGAGCCAAAGGAAACGACTCCACCACCACTTGCTCCATATGTGCCAAAGGTTCCTTTTTCGCAGAGGTTATCCCAAGCTAAGTTAGAGAAAAATTATGGAAAATTTCTCGATATTCTGAAAAAGCTTCACATCAACATTCCATTTTTAGATGCAATATCCGAGATGCCATCTTATGCAAAAATTTTAAAGGATATGCTCTCTAACTAGAAGAAGCTAGAGGAGAATGCTACGGTTGCATTGACTGCAGAGTGTAGTACAATTTTGCAAAATACACTTCCTAAGAAATTAGGCGATCCAAGTAGCTACTCAATTCCGGTGAAACTTGGAGAGATAGAAATCAACAGAGCATTATGTGATCTTGGTGCAAGTGTAAGTCTTATTCCGCTCTCTATCTGCAAGAAAATTCAAATGGGTGAACTAAAGCCTACACGTATATCTCTACAACTTGTGGATCGGTCAGTCAAGTTTTCTTTGGGTGTACTTAAAGATGTTCCTCTACGCGTGGGAAAATTCTTTATTCCATGTGAATTTGTTGTGATGGAAATGGAGGAGGATGCACATGTTCCTATCATTCTAGACCATTCTTAGCTACTACGGGAGCAATCATTAATATGAAGAATGGTAAAATCACTTTTGAAATAGGAGATGAGAAAATGGAGTATTCACTCTTGAATGCTATGGGAACTCCTTCCATTGGAGAGACAATTTGTCAAGTGGATGTCCCTGATGATTTACAACGTGAGCAACTTCCCTTGATCAAAACGGAAGATGCACTTGAAACGGTGTTAATAGGGAGTGTCAATGATGAAGATTGGGAAACAAGGGAGTAAACAAGGCTACTAGAGGAAGCAAAAGCCAATCCAATCATCGCTCTAGTCAAGGAAGTCTTTAGTGTATCGAGTGTTAGGGAGAGTACTACGCCTCCCGAGGTAGAGTTGAAACCCCTTCCCTCTACTCTTAAATATGCATATCTTGGTCCTAATAATGCATATCCTGTTATTGTTAATGTTGAGCATCACGATACAGAATTGGAGCAACTGCTCACTAGTTTGAGAAAATATAAAAATGTTATTGGGTACACCATTAATGATATTAAGGGCATTAATCCCTCTTGTTGTATGCATAAAATCATCCTTGAGGACGATCATGCCTCCTCTATAGAACCTCAAAGAAGGCTTAATCCAAACATGATGGAGGTAGTTAAAAAAAAGGTTCTTAAATTGCTTGATGCAGGAATAATTTACCCTATCTCAGATAGTAAGTGGGTTAGCCCTGTACAAGTAGTACCAAAAAAAGGAGGTATCACCATTGTCAAGAATGATAAGGGTGAGCCAGTCGCCACTAGGACTGTCACAGGGTGGCGAATGTGTATTAACTATAGAAGGTTGAATAAGGCCACCTGAAAGGACCATTTCCCCCTCCCCTTTATTGATCATATGCTTGAACGTTTGGCTAAGCATTCCTTTTTCTGTTATTTGGATGGATATTCTGGTTTCTTTTAAATTCCTATTCGTCCTTGTGATGAGGAAAAGACCACATTCACATGTCCATATGGCACTTTTTCATACCTTAGGATGCCATTTGGATTATGTAATGCCCCAGCCACGTTTCAACGTTGTATGATGGCAATTTTTTCAGGTTTTATAGAGAATTCTCTGGAAATATTTATGGATGATTTTTCTATTTATGGAACATCTTTCGATGTATGTCTTGAAAATTTGAAAAAGGTGCGCCATAGATGTCAAGAAGTCAATCTAATTTTATACTGGGAAAAGTGTCATTTTATGGTACAATAGGGAATCGTTTTAGGTCATGTCGTGTCAAATAAGGGTATTGATATCGATAAGGCCAAAATAGAGGTCATTGAGCGACTACCCCCTCCAAACTCTTTAAAAGGAGCTCGAAGTTTCCTTGGTCATGCAGGTTTTTACCGTCGCTTCATTAAGGATTTTTTAAAATTTGCTTGACCTCTAACTGAGCTTCTAGCTAAGGATGCTCCATTTATTTTTGTTGATGCTTGTCTTGAAGCTTTTAACAGGTTGAAGGAAGCTTTGATCTCTGCTCCTGTTATGCAACCCCCTGATTGGACCCTACCTTTTGAAATTATGTGCGATGCTAGTGACTATGCGGCAGAAGGCGTTTTGGGGAAACGAAAGGACAAAAAACTTCATGCTATTTATTACTCTAGTAAAACTCTTACCCCTGCTCTAATGATTTATGCCACAGCCGAAAAAGAGATGCTAGCAGTAATTTATGCAATAGACAAGTTTCATTCTTACCTAGTTGGTTCGAAAGTAATAATTCATACAGATCATGCGGCATTGAGATATTTAATGAGTAAAAGTCACGCCAAGCCGCGGTTGATTCGTTGAATCCTTCAGCTGCAAGATTATGACATCGAGATAAAGGACACGAAGGGGACTGAGAATGTCATCGCAGACCATCTCTCTCGCCTCCTCCTCGATAATGGGGACGGAGATGACCTCCATTTTGATGATTCTTTCCCTGATGAACATTTATTAGCTCTTTTGAAAATTAAGTCACCTTGGTATGCTGATTTAGCTAATTTTTTGTCCACAGGAACAATGCCTTACGGCTACTCATCTCAACAACGCAAGAAATTCCTCTATGAGGCAAGGAGACACTTTTGAGTGGATCCTTTCTTGTATAAGCTATGTTTAAGCCAAAGTAATATCAAAACTAATGGCACAAAATAAGTTGTCTATTATACTATAGAAGAAAATTAGATACTGTAACCTCATATTAATTGTACAGGTTTTATAAGAAGAAAAATGCAAAGGCCAGCAGAAAGAACTGAGAAAAGGTTAAGATTCGAGCAGCTAACTTCAACAGGTATGTCAAGTATTCCTAAATAAACCCCTAAAAAAAATTTAGGGTTCATAAATCTAAAAACCACCACAACAACCACCCTCAAGCAAGCAATCAGCCACATGCAACATTCGAACAAATCAACAAATCTAAATCCAAAGATTCGAGCAATCAACCACATGCAAGGTTCAAACTAAAACTAAATACAAAACAAAATCAATAAGTCTATAATTGGTAGACGAAAATTCAAGGTATACCTTAAATAGAGATTCGAGCACGAAGAAGCGGCGAGGGAGGAGAACAAAGGAAGGACCAGCAGCGAGCTAGGAGGAGAACGAAGGAAGACTGATGAGAAGTTTGGGAAAGGGGTTTCAATTTCATTTTTGGCTCTAATATTTCAGCATTTCTCGGGGTTTTTTTTTTTTTTTTTTGACTTATCCGTTGTATTAGGTCTTATTCTTTTTTCCTTTTTTTTTTTTTTTGGGGGGGCTGATCCATTGGATTAGCTCCACTGATCCGTTGGATTAGCTCCAACTGAAAAATAAAAAAAAAATAAAATTCGGGAACACTATCCGTTGTGTTAGAAGAATAATCCGTTGGATTAGCTCATCTAATACAACGGATTAGTATATCTAATACAACGGTTAGTATAAACCGTTGAATTAGCCCTATTTTAGTGTAATATAACGGATTAGCCTAGTCTAATACAACGGTACAAAATTAGCCGTTGTATTAGCTATTTTTGTACCGTTGTATTAGATAAAAAATATAGTAGTGTATATTTCTCTTCCTTGTAGCCATTGATGCTTCTCAAGCTTTCTCTCTCTAGAAAAGAAAAATGGAATTCGGGTGAGATGAGTGTTTGGAGGGATAGGAATAGTAGTGGAGGTTGGATACGGGGTAGAAGTGATGAAGGATGAAGAAATTGAAAGGATTTGAGCCAAATTTGTGGGGATTAGAGGAGAGGATGAGAGTTAGGGATTGGGATTTGGGGATTTTTAGAGAGAGAGAGAGGGTGAGAATAATGAAGATGGAAGATTAGAATGAAGTGAGAGGATTTTATTTTTTTCCTTTTGAAATACGACTTGCATTGCTGCTATCCCTCGTGCCTGATCGGGCATAGGCGCCCGGTTGACCCAGCGGAGAGAGTTAGGAAAAGTTCTTGTTTTCTTTCTTCTATTTTCTGAACTTAGCTTCTCGCGCTCGATCGGGCATCCTATGCCCGGTCTGACCGGGCGGTGAAAGCAACAGACGTTCTGCCTTCCTCTTGCCTCTTGCGCCCGGTCCGACATGACATGCCCGGTCTGCCCGGGCGGTAAGGGTTAGAAAAAAATTCTACGCTTCTTTTTCCCTTTTCTTCTCTTATGATCAGTGCTTCTCGCGCCCGGTTGGGCATCCTATGCTCTTTCTACTAGGGCGACGAGTAATTCCTCGTTTTATCAACCTTCGACGACTTTCTTGACATCCCACTTCTTGCATAGCTCGGTGTTCTCTGAAAAGCAAAAACTAAAACAACACAAACATAATACTAAAAAAAAGAAAAAAAAAAGAAAAGGAAAATAGGGAAAGCTAAGAAAACGGGTTGCCTCCCGCAAGTGCTTGTTTATAAGGTCGCTAGCTCGATCATAGTAATGCTCATTGAGTTGGCGATGGGGAAGAGAGTGCGATGTCCACCTTCTCTTCGATAGGATCCCCGAATCGATAATGCTTCACCCTTTGTCCGTTAACCTTGAAAGTGCCTCTGGCCTTATTCCATAGTTCAATAGTGTCGTAGGGGTAGGCCTTAAAAACAGTGAAAGGACCCAACCACCTAGACCGAAGCTTTCCGGGGAACTATTTCAATCGTGAGTTGAATAGAAGAACTTGATCTCCTTCCTTGAATTCTCTTCTCACAAGGCCCTTATCATGCCAACGGTTAGTTCTTTCCTTGTATAATTTTGAACTCTCATAGGCTTCAAGATGGAGCTCATCTAGTTCATTCAATTGTAACAACCACTTTTCTCCCGCTGCTTTAGCATCAAAATTTAATCTCTTCATAGCCCAAAATGCTCAGTATTCTAGCTCAATGGGTAGCTGGCATGTCATCCCATAAACAAGTCTGTATGGGGTTGTATCTATTGGCGTTTTAAAAGTTGTTCGGTATGCCCATAGTGCATCATTAACCTTGGCAGACCAATCTTTTCTTGTCCTTGCAACCGTTTTCTCTAAGATAGACTTAATTTCTCGGTTAGACACTTCAACTTGACCACTGGTTTGTGGATGATAGCCAATGCCAAGCCTGTGTTGCACTCCATAATTTTTCAACATCGCTTCGAACCGATGCTCCAAGAAATGTGTTCCCCTGTCACTAATCAACACACGTGGGATACCAAATCGGGGAAAAAAATTTTCTTGAAAAATTTACTTACCACACGAGCATCATTGGTTGGAGTAGCAATAGCTTCAATCCACTTTGACACATAGTCAACGGTACTAGGATATATCGGTTTCCATGAGAAGAAGGAAACGGACCCATGAAGTCTATCCCCGACACGTCAAACAACTCGAACTCGAGTATGTTGTTGAGTGGCATTTTATTCCTCTTAGAAATATTGTCCGTCCGTTGACATAGGAATATACATCTTTGAACAAGGTTGGCCAATAAAACCCGCACTACAAAATCTTCGCGGTTGTCTTCGAAGGACCTGCATGTCCACCACACAGTAAGTCATGGCAATGAGAGATGACATTGTTTACCTCATTCTCTGGGATGCATCATCTAATCAATGCATCCGCACATAGCTTATACAAGAAAGGATCCACTCAAAAGTGTCTCCTTGCCTCATAGAGGAATTTCTTGCGTTATTGAGATGAGTAGCCGTAAGGCATTGTTCCTGTGGACAAAAAATTAGCTAAATCAGCATACCAAGGTGACTTAATTTTCAAATGAGCTAATAAATGTTCATCAGGGAAAGAATCATCAAAATGGAGGTCATCTCCGTCCCCATTATCGAGGAGGAGGCGAGAGAGATGGTCTGCGATGACATTCTCAGTCCCCTTCGTGTCCTTTATCTCGATGTCATAATCTTGCAGCTGAAGGATTCAACGAATCAACCGCGGCTTGGCGTGACTTTTACTCATTAAATATCTCAATGCCGCATGATCTGTATGAATTATTACTTTCGAACCAACTAGGTAAGAATGAAACTTGTCTATTGCATAAATTACTGCTAGCATCTCTTTTTCGGCTGTGGCATAAATCATTAGAGCAGGGGTAAGAGTTTTACTAGAGTAATAAATAGCATGAAGTTTTTTGTCCTTTCGTTTCCCCAAAACGCCTTCTGCCGCATAGTCACTAGCATCGCACATAATTTCAAAAGGTAGGGTCCAATCAGGGGGTTGCATAACAGGAGCAGAGATCAAAGCTTCCTTCAACCTGTTAAAAGCTTCAAGACAAGCATCAACAAAAATAAATGGAGCATCCTTAGCTAGAAGCTCAGTTAGAGGTCAAGCAAATTTTAAAAAATCCTTAATGAAGCGACGGTAAAAACCTGCATGACCAAGGAAACTTCGAGCTCCTTTTAAAGAGTTTGGAGGGGGTAGTCGCTCAATGACCTCTATTTTGGCCTTATCGATATCAATACCCTTATTTGACACGACATGACCTAAAACGATTCCCTATTGTACCATAAAATGACACTTTTCCCAGTATAAAATTAGATTGACTTCTTGACATCTATGGCGCACCTTTTTCAAATTTTCAAGACATACATCGAAAGATGTTCCATAAATAGAAAAATCATCCATAAATATTTCCAGAGAATTCTCTATAAAACCTGAAAAAATTGCCATCATACAACGTTGAAACGTGGCTGGGGCATTACATAATCCAAATGGCATCCTAAGGTATGAAAAAGTGCCATATGGACATGTGAATGTGGTCTTTTCCTCATCACAAGGACGAATAGGAATTTAAAAGAAACCAGAATATCCATCCAAATAACAGAAAAAGGAATGCTTAGCCAAACGTTCAAGCATATGATCAATAAAGGGGAGGGGGAAATGGTCCTTTCAGGTGGCCTTATTCAACCTTCTATAGTTAATACACATTCGCCACCCTGTGACAGTCCTAGTGGCGACTGGCTCACCCTTATCATTCTTGACAATGGTGATACCTCCTTTTTTTGGTACTACTTGTACAGGGCTAACCCACTTACTATCTGAGATAGGGTAAATTATTCCTGCATCAAGCAATTTAAGAACCTTTTTTTTAACTACCTCCATCATGTTTGGATTAAGCCTTCTTTGAGGTTCTATAGAGGAGGCATGATCGTCCTCAAGGATGATTTTATGCATACAACAAGAGGGATTAATGCCCTTAATATCATTAATGGTGTACCCAATAACATTTTTATATTTTCTCAAACTAGTGAGCAGTTGCTCCAATTCTGTATCGTGATGCTCAACATTAACAATAACAGGATATGCATTATTAGGACCAAGATATGCATATTTAAGAGTAGAGGGAAGGGGTTTCAACTCTACCTCGGGAGGCGTAGTACTCTCCCTAACACTCGATACACTAAAGACTTCCTTGACTAGAGCGATGATTGGATTGGCTTTTGCTTCCTCTAGTAGCCTTGTTTACTCCCTTGTTTCCCAATCTTCATCATTGACACTCCCTATTAACACCGTTTCAAGTGCATCTTCCGTTTTGATCAAGGGAAGTTGCTCACGTTGTAAATCATCAGGGACATCCACTTGACAAAGTAATATTATCAAAACTAATGGTTAACAATGTCATCTCTCATTGCCATGACTTACTGTGTGGTGGACATGCAGGTCCTTCGAAGACAACCGCGAAGATTTTGTAGTGCGGGTTTTATTGGCCAACCTTGTTCAAAGATGTATATTCCTATGTCAACGGACGGGCAATATTTCTAAGAGGAATAAAATGCCACTCAACAACATACTCGAGTTCGAGTTGTTTGACGTGTCGGGGATAGACTTCATGGGTCCGTTTCCTTCTTCTCATGGAAACCGATATATCCTAGTACCGTTGACTATGTGTCAAAGTGGATTGAAGCTATTGCTACTCCAACCAATGATGCTCGTGTGGTAAGTAAATTTTTCAAGAAAATTTTTTTCCCCGATTTGGTATCCCACGTGTGTTGATTAGTGACAGGGGAACACATTTCTTGGAGCATCGGTTCGAAGCGATGTTGAAAAATTATGGAGTGCAACACAGGCTTGGCATTGGCTATCATCCACAAACCAGTGGTCAAGTTGAAGTGTCTAACCGAGAAATTAAGTCTATCTTAGAGAAAACGGTTGCAAGGACAAGAAAAGATTGGTCTGCCAAGGTTAATGATGCACTATGGGCATACCGAACAACTTTTAAAACGCCAATAGATACAACCCCATACAGACTTGTTTATGGGATGACATGCCAGCTACCCATTGAGCTAGAATACTGAGCATTTTGGGCTATGAAGAGATTAAATTTTGATGCTAAAGCAGCGGGAGAAAAGTGGTTGTTACAATTGAATGAACTAGATGAGCTCCATCTTGAAGCCTATGAGAGTTCAAAATTATACAAGGAAAGAACTAACCGTTGGCATGATAAGGGCCTTGTGAGAAGAGAATTCAAGGAAGGAGATCAAGTTCTTCTATTCAACTCACGATTGAAATAGTTCCCCGGAAAGCTTCGGTCTAGGTGGTTGGGTCCTTTCACTGTTTTTAAGGCCTACCCCTACGACACTATTGAACTATGGAATAAGGCCAGAGGCACTTTCAAGGTTAACGGACAAAGGGTGAAGCATTATCGATTCGGGGATCCTATCGAAGAGAAGGTGGACATCGCACTCTCTTCCCCATCGCCAACTCAATGAGCATTACTATGATCGAGCTAGCGACCTTATAAACAAGCACTTGCGGGAGGCAACCCGTTTTCTTAGCTTTCCCTATTTTCCTTTTCTTTTTTTTTTCTTTTTTTTAGTATTATGTTTGTGTTGTTTTAGTTTTTGCTTTTCAGAGAACACCGAGCTATGCAAGAAGTGGGATGTCAAGAAAGTCGTCGAAGGTTGATAAAACGAGGAATTACTCGTCGCCCTAGTAGAAAGAGCATAGGATGCCCAACCGGGCGCGAGAAGCACTGATCATAAGAGAAGAAAAGGGAAAAAGAAGCGTAGAATTTTTTTCTAACCCTTACCGCCCGGGCAGACCGGGCATGTCATGTCGGACCGGGCGCAAGAGGCAAGAGGAAGGCAGAACGTCTGTTGCTTTCACCGCCCGGTCAGACCGGGCATAGGATGCCCGATCGAGCGCGAGAAGCTAAGTTCAGAAAATAGAAGAAAGAAAACAAGAACTTTTCCTAACTCTCTCCGCTGGGTCAACCGGGCGCCTATGCCCGATCAGGCACGAGGGATAGCAGCAATGCAAGTCGTATTTCAAAAGGAAAAAAATAAAATCCTCTCACTTCATTCTAATCTTCCATCTTCATTATTCTCACCCTCTCTCTCTCTCTAAAAATCCCCAAATCCCAATCCCTAACTCTCATCCTCTCCTCTAATCCCCACAAATTTGGCTCAAATCCTTTCAATTTCTTCATCCTTCATCACTTCTACCCCGTATCCAACCTCCACTACTATTCCTATCCCTCCAAACACTCATCTCACCCGAATTCCATTTTTCTTTTCTAGAGAGAGAAAGCTTGAGAAGCATCAATGGCTACAAGGAAGAGAAATATACACTACTATATTTTTTATCTAATACAACGGTACAAAAATAGCTAATACAACGGCTAATTTTGTACCGTTGTATTAGACTAGGCTAATCCGTTATATTACACTAAAATAGGGCTAATTCAACGGTTTATACTAACCGTTGTATTAGATATACTAATCCGTTGTATTAGTTGAGCTAATCCAACGGATTATTCTTCTAACACAACGGATAGTGTTCCCGAATTTTATTTTTTTTTTATTTTTCAGTTGGAGCTAATCCAACGGATCAGTGGAGCTAATCCAATGGATCAGCCCCCAAAAAAAAAAAAAAGGAAAAAAGAATAAGACCTAATACAACGGATAAGTCAAAAAAAAAAAAAAAAAAACCCCCGAGAAATGCTGAAATATTAGAGCCAAAAATGAAATTGAAACCCCTTTCCCAAACTTCTCATCAGTCTTCCTTCGTTCTCCTCCTAGCTCGCTGCTGGTCCTTCCTTTGTTCTCCTCCCTCGCCGCTGCTTCGTGCTCGAATCTCTATTTAAGGTATACCTTGAATTTTCGTCTACCAATTATAGACTTATTGATTTTGTTTTGTATTTAGTTTTAGTTTGAACCTTGCATGTGGTTGATTGCTCGAATCTTTGGATTTAGATTTGTTGATTTGTTCGAATGTTGCATGTGGCTGATTGCTTGCTTGAGGGTGGTTGTTGTGGTGGTTTTTAGATTTATGAACCCTAAATTTTTTTTAGGGGTTTATTTAGGAATACTTGACATACCTGTTGAAGTTAGCTGCTCGAATCTTAACCTTTTCTCAGTTCTTTCTGCTGGCCTTTGCATTTTTCTGCTTATAAAACCTGTACAATTAATATGAGGTTACAGTATCTAATTTTCTTCTATAGTATAATAGACAACTTATTTTGTGCCATTAGTTTTGATATTACTTTGGCTTAAACATTACTCATAATTATGCTGCAACCTTTGTTCTTTTTTATGTAAATCTGTTTGGGTGGGCGTATTTGCACAATTTTCTATAAACAAAACCCAACAGGCAATTCGCTTGTGTAGCTTTATGCAATCCGAACTCTTTTTCTACTCCTTAATATATCATTCGGCTCTATGTTCTGTTTTCTAAATCTTACTGTGGTATGTGCTTTGGATTTCCTCTGTTACCAAGCTGCTGTCCTTGCTTTTCTAGGTTCCATGTTCTTGATTATGTTCCCTTTTTCCAGAAATGAGTTAGATGAATTAATCTTAGGTGCACTGATGAACTACAACGTTCTCTATCTTAAAATTGGAATCTTGAAGCTATTTCTTGTCAGGTACTTTCTACCAGGTTAGTTTGGCCTGTTCAATTTCCATGGACAGATGGACTGAATATCTGAATGTACTCTTTTGCATGAATAAATCAAAATATAGTGTTTATGACCGAATCACTACTTTATTTTTCTATTTTGATAGACAATACTTCATATTAATTTTGAAGTGGATTTTCTCATCAAATTTGTTGTTTTTGACTAATTAGTAGCGTGAAATATGATCTGGGTTTGCTTCAATTTTAATATTTTCAAGTGGGTTGCTAATTATACTTATTGGTTTTGACTAATCTGAAGCATTTCATTGTAAAGTTTGATTTGGGTTTATAGTAATGTGGTAAGAATCAATATTACTCATCTTTGGGGTAAAATTAGTGTACTTATCGATACAGGGATAGATTATGTACTATTTTGGTCATTAAGGTATTAGAGGCAGTATGGAGTTATGGACTATGAAAGAAAGATAGTTTCTTATTTTAGCATCCACAAACTATCTGACTTGTTAGGTCTTTCAACTTTTAAACCGACAAATTTATGGACCGCAAGGAACTTAAAAGCAAGAGTATGGAAACTAATAGTTGTACCTGTGCATATTTGATTGTTTGCTTTATTATTTTCCGTTCATTACTTAGTGTTGAATGTCAATTGTTCATTATGATGTAAATGGTAAATTAAATATGGGTTTTTCTTGTTTTTAAATTCTAATCCACATCAATCAAAATATGGAACATTATGTAACAGCTAAATTAGGGACTTAAGTCAAGGCCTTCTTGAATTATCAAATAATTTTTCCTATTTACTCTGTTAATTTCTATTTTTACCCTAAGGAATGGAAGGTGGAACTAAGAATTGGTGGATGTTTGCCAAATGGAGCGATGAATATGAACAAGGAGTTGGCGAATATGTCAAAAGGGCTTTTGCTATTAAGTCTCAAGGAAATCAAATTTGTTGTCCCTGTCAAATTTGTCATTATCGTTTTTAGCGGCGTGAAGGTGTGGTCAGAGACCATCTAATTTGTAATGGTTTTGTTCCAAGATCGGATAAGTTATTAGACTTAGGGTTCAATATCCAAAGAGAAGAAACTAGTTTGGATAATGATGAAGGGTCAATCCCAAGTGACTCTAGCAATGACGTAGTGAGGTTGTTGCATCATGCACGTGATGCTTTTAGAGAGGGGCAAAATGATGAGGCAAAAAAGTTTTTGAGGTTAGTTGAAAAAGGGAAAGAAGAATTGTATCCTGGTTCCAAAAACCACTCAAAACTTTCCTTCATGATTCGACTTTTTATTTTGAAGTGTGATCATAATCTAACCAATGCCGCATTTGGAGATATATTGGAGCTTATAAGGGAGGTGTTGCTTGATGCAAAGTTGCCAACTTCTTTCAATGAAGCAAAAAGTATTTTGAAAGGGTTGGGGTTGGATTATACAAAGATTGATGCATGTCCAAATGATTGCATGATATATTGGGAAGAGCATGAAAATGCAACAAGCTGCCATGTTTGTAAAACACCAAGATGGAAATCAAAGGACAAAGAGGATGACATAGAAAATGGTAAAGGAAAGACCTATAGGATTCCTAAAAAGATTCTTAGGTACTTTCCGATAAAGAAAAGGCTTCAACGACTATTTATGTGTCAAGAGACAGCGAGATACATGACTTGGCATGCGGATGGGCATTAAAATGATCATCTTTTACATCATCCAGCTGACGGTCAAGCTTAGAGGGAATTTGATTCCCTGTACAAAGAGATTTCTGATGACCCGCGCAATGTGAGGCTAGAACTAGCCACAGATGGATTCAGCCTATTCAACTTAATGAGTATAGTACATAGTACTTGGCCAGTTATGTTGATCAATTACAACTTGCCTCCTTGGATGATTATGAAGCCTGAGTATTTGATGTTAGCACTACTAATTCCGGGTCCTTCTTCCCTAGGCAATGACCTTGACATATATTTGCAACCACTAATGAAGGACTTGAAGGATTTGTGGGAGTTCGAACTGGAAACTTATGATGCTTCGAGTAACTACAGGTTTCACATACATATAGACTACCGTTAGTGATTTTCCTGCTTATGCGATGTTATCTGGCTGGAGCACAAAAGGATACTTGGCGTGCCCTGATTGTCATTATGAATTAGATTCTGAGTGGTTGCCTTATAGTGCTAAGAATGTGTATAGGGCAAATCGTAAATTTCTACCTCCATTTCACCCTTGGCATCGTGATAAGAGGAATTTTGATGGGAAGGTTGAGGAAAGACATCAACCTACTCCATTGAATGGAATTGATGTAGCTCATCTGTTGCGTGATTTTCCAAATGAATTTGGAAAGAAGCAAAAGAAACCAAGGCGTGTTGTTGATGATCCAAATCCATGGAAAAAGAGGGTCATTTTCTTCGAGTTACCATATTGGAAGCATTGTCTTAATCGCCACAACCTCGATGTAATGCATATTGAGAAAAATGTGTTTGATAGTGTCATTGGGACATTGTTAGACATTTCTCAAAAGACCAAGGATCATGTGAGTTCTCGTCAAGATTTGGTAGAGCTTAATTTGATGTCGGAGCTTCAACCAAGAGAATTGGAAGATGGTGGCGAAGAATTTCCAAGATCCCGCTTTTGGATGTCATTGGAGCAAAAACGTAAGTTCTGCCAAGACTTCAAAAATTCCAAACTTCCTCAAGGCTATGCTTCTAACATTGGTCGATGCGTACAAGTTGGGGAAAGGAAAATTGCAGGCTACAAAAGCCACGATGCACATTTTATGATGAATTATTTGCTCCCAATTGCAGTGAAGACAACATTATCCAAAGATGTTGCTACTCCTTTGATTAGACTTTGTGCTTTTTTTAATAGTATATGGAGTAAAACTATTGATCCTCAACATCTTGAAAAATTGCAATTTGAGATAGTTAAAACATTATGCCTACTTGAGAGGATTTTTCCACCTGCCTTTTTTGATATAATGGTACATCTACCTCTACACTTGGTGGGCCAAATTAAGTTGGGTGGACCTGTAAGTTCAAGGTGTATGTATGGGATTGAGAGGTATCTTCATGGACTGAAGTAAGATGTTTGAAATAAAACTCGTCAAGAAGGCTCAATGGCAGAAGGATATCTAGCCAAAAAATGTGTTGCCTTTGTAGCTAGATTTTTGAAAGGATCAAACTCAGCCACACCTCAAATTAATGCTTGTAGTACATCACAATCATTTCTTCCGAAGGTAGGACTTCCAATAAAAAGGAAAGGAAGGACATCAAAGAAAAAAGACCGTGAACACATACTTGATCACAATCAATGGGTACAAGCGCATCGTTATGTCTTGTTCAATTGTGACTGCGAGGAAGTTGAGAAATATATAAGGTTAGATTACCAACCAAAATGTAGTTTCTTTTCTTTTTCTCTTGGTTTTCAATATGTTTTATTTGTAGTGTTAATAAAATAATCTTTTTATATTTCATAGTGAGCACAAGGAATTTGTAAGCGCTAGAGGAAAAAGGAAATGGAATAGCGTTCAAGATCACAACAAGGATTTTGTGGATTGGTTTAGGGAGAAAGTTGATTTCATTGTTGATGAGGGTCAAGACATCATCCTTAACAATATCATATGGTTATCAAAAGGGCCTTCTTACATTGCTATAAAGTACACAAGGTACTCAGTCAATGGTTTTAGGTTCCATACCATGAAGCGCGATGCTAATTGTGTAACTCAAAATAGTTGAGTCACTATAATGGCCATGACACATAGCTTTGCGAGTTCCAAAGATCAAAATCCTATTAAGGCTAATGTCAATTATTGTGGTTCAATAACAGACATCATTTCAATTTCGTACCATGGCTACTTCTGTGTCGTCTTATTTAAGTATGTGTGGTTTCACTCTGAAAAAAGATGATGATGAGCTTGTAATGATTAATATGTATAAGACGATTTCTAAAGAAGAACCATTTATCTTGGCATCTCAAGCACATCAAGTGTTTTATGTTGAAGATCTTAATATAGATGGTTGGCAGTATGCTGTTCAAATCCCTCCTAGAGAGCTTTCTGATGGTTTTTTCCCTAACAATTTATATTACATTATATTGCATTGATTTCCATATTATATTATATTATATTATATTATATTATATTATATTATATTATATTATATTATATTATATTATATTATATTATATTATATTGCATTGTTTTTCATATTATTATCTTTTATGGGTTGTAAACATGTTCTCATTGAATGGCTTTGCAGATTAAGGGGGGTAAAGCAAAAGCTTCTGATTCCCAAAGTCAGCTTCCAGACTATGAGTTACAAAGGCTCCAAAAATTGAAGTATAATGCTGAAAGAATGTAAGCCCAAGGATCGGGATCCTTGGCGAATAAGATACTGCAACAAAAAACACGCGACATACTTTGTTCGAGTGTGAGGCAAACAGATGATGGCTCCTCAGGAGATTCTGATATGGAACAGGAAACTCTTGGTACTTGAAAAATACAAGTATATGAAAAGGTATCTTCAGTAACTTGAATTTGTTGCTTTGTATATATATGTATTACTTATATATATTACTTGTTTGATTATGCATTACTTATTTTGCTTTTGTTTTATAGGTCTCTTTTCAACAACATCAAGTTCCCACACGGGAAATTCAAAGGAAGCAGCAAGAATAGCAATTGGGGTCAACAAAGGCATCTGTGAAGAAAAGAGCGTTCTGTTCTCCTGGCTCAATGTCAGCGTACCTCGAGTTTTGGAAACGACAAAAAGATGAAGCGCTGATGATGAGCAGTGAGGTGCCTGAACAAGGGCAAAATTATGATGATGAGCAGCTGAATGAGACCGCTGATGCTCTTCAGGAAGATTGTGAGGGCAATGAAGCAGCGGACCGAGCAGTTATAGCACAGTTTGGAATGGAAGGTATATTCTAATCATGATATTCTTGTTATATACATACATACATATATGTACTTCTTGTACAAGAACAACGATAGGAGCTAACAGAGCAAAGAAGAGGATTTTGCTTCTCAAATTGGTGTACCATGAGACTAATTAACTTTCAGGTATTTGTAGGGCAGGGTGGTAGAAAGGGGGTATTTGGATAGGTGTTTGCATGGTGTTCCAGTTTGGAAGATACTTTTGGGATAAACATGAGACTAATTAACTTTATGTAATTATGAATTATGTTTCTTACTCTGAGAAATGATGTAGTGTGTAGTTACATTCCTGAAGCATTTTGTAGTCAGTCCTTGATTTCTCTCAGAAAGTTGGGCTGCATTTTCTTGTTAGTCATATACTTAAAACTACATTTCTGCTGCTTTCCACCAATATCTGTAGGACTGCAGGTCAAGTCTCTCTTTTTTACCTGGTGGAAATGGATTTATATTGCTGAATTGGTATCTTGATGCTAAAATAAATTGTGAAATTTATGTGATCAACTTGAGCTTGTGGCTTAAAGCTTGGGTGTCTTTGTATATATGATGAGTGGGTTTATGAATTTGATGTCAGATTAAGGTCCTCAATAGATTAGGGACTTAGGTTCAAGTGTTCAAGCTCAACTATTCAAGACTTATTCATGCAAATGAACTTTGGTATAAATTGGATAATTTTAAACCTAGAAAACCAAGTTCGACCATTGTGTTTGTTGATAGCTATTCAAAACCTATCATGACTAGCTAAAATGGATTTGAATTTTATTAGCTAGTTTATTACTGGATAGCTAACATCGAAGAGTTAATAAGAATGTTATCTAATTGCTGGTTCGGCTTGAAAACTAAAAGCTGTTTATTAGGACCTTTAGATGGAAACATGATTTGACTGACTACTTTGTGTTGGGACTCCGAAGTCCTGACTCGTAACTGAATAGTACATTATTCTTTGACTTTCGGTAAATTCTAAAAGTGGAAGGCCAGGCATATTTCTGTGTGAAAGTCCAACCAAAGTTAAAGATAAATTCACCCTCACTATTGATACCTGATAGGGTGACCATTTCTTCCTGTGTCAGATTTCTGTAAAAGCTCTATGTGAGTTGGTCAACATTCATTGAGGGTGTAGGGATGTCTCGTAGCACCTTTGAATCTAAAGAGACTCTTCCATCCCTTCTCCCAGCCAGAACATCATATAATGGCCCTCTTGTTTGTGAATCAGATCACAAGAATTATGTGAATCAGACTCTTCCATCCCTTTTATCCCTTTCTAAAAATTATGTGTACACTTTTCCATTCAAGTTTTCTAACTTTCTTTCTACTGATTTTTCTTATTTTAAAATAGTACTCAGGTATAAATTTTCTCAGGTGATTTAGATATGCTATCCAGACCCGTAATATTATGGAATTTTTATTTATGGAATTATGTATATGTGCAAGTGAAAGGTTTGAATTTGTATAAGTTTACTCTGTTAATGCAAATAGGTTTTCTAAACTGTGTTGATTGCATAAATATGTTGATTACATTTTGGAACCGTGTGGGCTATAGTGGTAGTATTATCTGGATCAGGAATTTGTTATGTTACTTGGTTTGTAAATATTTGCTTATGAGTTTAGAATGGTCATGATCTATATTTACCATCAAACAAGGGGATAAATTAGAAACAAGTTGAATTTATTTTTTTAACCCTTTGTTTAGTCAGGAAGATTTATTTTTTTTTCCTGTGGATTTCAATACGCTAAGTTCATAATATAATCATTTTTGTAGATTATTTGGGTTAAGGAGCAGTGTATAAAATCTGTATGCTTAAATCTTAATGGCTGCCTTTTAAGAATTCCGGGATTTGATCCTACGAACTTTTTTAGGAAGATTGAATTCTAACTACTAAGCTAACATCAACATGTTTCGATGTTTACATAAGTTTAATTCATGGTGTGCTTAATTCAATGTGTGATTGATTTGGTCTGATTTTCATGTTGAAATGCCGATTAATTGTGAATAATGTTGTTAAGAACAAATTCAAGGAACAGGAAAACAAATCCATCCATTTGACTAGTGTTTATTACCATAGAAACATCAAGAGAATTGTCCTCCAAAACGAAAAAACGAGGTCGAACAATGCTCCAAAGAGTTCACGCATGTTCAAGAGAGGAGCGTCATGTGATTGTTCTGAACTCATTAGGTCAGCCAGTTGCACCTACAAAGGAGATTGTGCAAGAGTTCAAGTTTTTTTTGGGAATGGTGGCAAGGGATTCCGAACTTGCACCGCTTAACTATAGAAATTTTCCAAGCCTACCGACACTTAATAAATATTGGATTATGTCCAGGTAAATGATACTGTCTTAGTTGCATTACACTTACACCTCAACACGTTACTAATGTTTTAGCTTGAACAGGAGAAGTATATGGTCCCCCATGCCGGGTTTAATTGGGTGATGGATGCTGTAAATAGTTGTTGGAAATATTATAAATGCCAAATCAAGAAGAAACACTTCTATGCTTATGATACGGATGATTTAAGGTGGAAACATAAACCAGATACAATCTCCGATCAGATGTTCCAAGATCTTCTACAATATTGGCATACCGATGAGGAGAAGGTATTGTACGTATATTGATTCTAATCTAATTTCCTGAAATAATTTTATCTAATATGTGTTTAATTTTGAATTAAATGGTGGTTTCCGATTTTCCCTAGGCAGTTAGCGACAGTAAAAAAGGCAATCGTCTAATGTTAGACGATATGCACACTTTGGGACGCAAATCATATGCTATTTTACGCCATGAGTTGGTAAGTACATTTTTTAAAATCTAAATTATAGGCATGTTGCATATATTTTTATTCTAATTTATATATTATGATTTACATATATATAGCAACAACAAGATCCAGACAAGAAAGAACCTTCTCAAGCAAAGGTTTATAAGGAATCAAGAAAAAGAAGTGCTGAAAGGACATACATTAGCAGCTCTGAAAAAGCAAAAGAGAATATTGTGAGTTATTCGATATTTAGTAACATTGTACGCCTAAATATTGTTAGTTATTCGATAATTAGTAACATATTACTATGTTTGCCTAAACAGGCCAAAATTGATGCTTTGGAGTCAGCATAATCACAAGAAGATGGTGTTATTGTTGTGTTGTTGGTGGTGTTATGGCTTATGCGTTACTTGTTTTAGCTTTTGTTTTGCTTATGCACCAAATCGAAATACTGCCCAAAGTGGACAATCTTCAAAATCATTTAATCAGGTACAATCTGCACTTCTCTGCTCTGAACTTTCTTTTCTAAACTTCTCTGAATAGAAACAACAAATGGTGGTGTTGTGTTGTTATAGCAGGGGAAATTTGGGCTAACAAGGTGAAGTTAGTAGAAACCATCAGAAATGTGATTACTGAAATACTAAATCATTTTGCGTTGAATCTTGAATTCTTATGTATATATTAATCAACTGATTTGATGAAATACAGTATTTCTCATAGTTATAATTGTCCATCTTTAGGGTTTAGGAAGCTAATACTAGGGGAAAGCATAGAAATAAGAACATACCAATAGGAGATAATCCTTGTCACAATGTAGCACAAAAAATAAAAAGTTCAATCAAATAGTCAGTGAGGGATTTCATGAACCTAAGAGGTACTCCTAAAGACCTAATCCAATCTAAGAAAACCTTGAAATAGCATTTTAAGACTTACCAAAGTTTCATAAAACATATGTGCACGTAACTTCCTTCGTCTCCCTTCCAATATGGTGCTTAAACTTAAATTATCATAACCATCTGCGAAGTTGGATACAGGAGAATGATTTTTCAGAAATTGAGCCACTGCCTTGTACCCCAAAAACACAAGTTTAATCTAAC
Organism: Chenopodium quinoa; assembly: GCF_001683475.1. Lineage (NCBI taxonomy): Eukaryota > Viridiplantae > Streptophyta > Magnoliopsida > Caryophyllales > Amaranthaceae > Chenopodium > Chenopodium quinoa. Next base: position 3,558,046 of record NW_018742523.1, on the reverse strand, counting down.
AATATTCAGCCTAAAATGCTAATGAAGCCTAAAATGTTTAGGAAACATAATGGTGACCTGGTCCTCGCAGACATGGTATCTCCCGTTTGAGCCCCTTGAGAATCTGATACATAAAGCTAATGTTAACCACAATTCTAGAATTGGATATTAAATGCCTATAACTGGCCAGATGTTAGCAATTATTAATATAGTAAAACATGCAGCTTACTAGTGGGGCTGTTGTTATCTAGTTCCAAAAAAGAGAGCTCCCGCAATCGAAATAGACAGGTGTCTCAGCAAGAATAGGCAAAAGATGCCTCAGCTAAGAATTAAAGACTTCATTTAGACATGTCAAAGGTGAAAAATTTTAGAAAGGTTCAGAAATGCAAGCATGGTAGTGAAGACCATTTTAGAATTTGAACTTAATTTAACTAAATCCAAAAAACAATGACCCGTAAGATACAATTCCAATGCTACATCGCAAATAAACAAATGGTAGATGAGTATCAAAATAACCCTACGACTAAAAGTATAACACTAGGAAGTTATATTGAAATTTGTTAGTAAGTTATCTTTCAGACTAACGAATGAAGCCAATTACTATAATGAGACCATAAAGATAGACATCGATGTGCAATGGGACTCAAGTATGAGCTAGTTAATTGTGTTTAGCATTTGTTGAGAATAGGCCTTTGCAAAACTGTAAAGCTTGCCGGAACATCCTTAAGCATTGTTGAAACAGGTGTATCCCTCCTAGGTGTGCCATAAAAGTTAATCAAAAGTAATCCTAATAATAGCATTCAATAGGGATTATAAGGTTCTATGGCTCCTGCCAAGGATCTATTGGTGGCTTACATTCTTCCTCCTATAATCATTGGGTTGATCATGTTAGGTGTTAATTATGAGACGTGATCGAGCTTTCATGGCCTTAGTGCCTAGGGGCTTGGCTAAGTTCTAGCCTACTAACAGCTGATTAGGTTGGTACTTGATAGAAAATAAGGAAGAATCTGCTAAATATTTGGAAATGAAGATGTCAAAAGACTAAATCAAGTTTCCTTGCTTGCCTTTCAAGAACCAGAGGTGCCTAACTCCTGTAAGAGATGAGCAGTGGCAAATTGTGTTCAAGCTTGTTGAAAGGTAGTGGCAGGAAATAATTAAGCCTGTCTGCCTGCCGCTGTTGCTGCCTGCCTGTTGCTGCTGCCTGCCTGCCTGTTGCTGCTGCGTTGTGTGGTGTTGTGTCGTGTTGTTGTGTTGTTGTGTGTTGCTGTGTGTTCGTGTTATTGTGCGTTATTTAATTTCCCCAATTGGTGGTGTTATTGTTGTGTTGTTGGTGGTGTTATGGCTTATGCATTACTTGTTTTAGCTTTTGTTTGGCTTATATGCATTATATTATTTGTTACTTGTCCCTAATGTTGATTTATATACATTACTTGTCCTAATATATTATTATTATTATTATTATTATTATTATTATTATTATTATTATTATTATTATTATTATTATTATTATTATTATTATTATTATTTTTACATGTAGGTGCTTGATGACGATGAGCTACCCCGGGTTGAATGAAGTACGGACTAATGTTCATTTTATGTATCTATTGCAAGTACTAATTTTATTTCAAACGATTGTTAATTAATTAGTGAACTTTCATTTATTATTGGTTAGTATCGGCACTTCGTTTATTTTGTAATGCAACGAATATATTATATGCACTTCGTTGATTTTTAATTATAAATATACTAATATAATTTATATTTATTATATATTATACCTTTTAGATTTAAACTAATTAATTATATATAATATATAGCTTAGGTGTAATATATAATTATATATTCCAAAAAAAAAATTAAAAAAATTACCTAATACAACGGTTTTAAAAAAAAAAGAACAAAAAGGGTCTAATACAACGGTATCAAAAGAAAAAAAAAAAAGGAAAAGGACCTAATCTAACGGATTGGGCGAGCAATCCGTTAGATTAGATAGATAACTAATCCAACGGATTCCTCAATCCGTTGGATTTGGTCCAATTATTCCCAAAAACAAAAAAAGGGAACCTAATCCAACGGATTGCTCAATCCGTTGGATTAGGTCACTTTTACCGTTGTATTAGACCTAATCCAACCCCAGCAAATGTGACGGTTGCTAGCCGTTGTATTAGGTCTAATACAACGGTTTTTGACACCTAATACAACGGAAAAAGTCGTTGTATTAGCTCTTAAATGTAGTAGTGAATAGGAGCGCCCCTCAAATCCACAACTCGATTTGGAGAGAATTCCTGGTTTTCCTCACATCAAGTTCGTGGCCGAATTTCCGAATCAAAAGAAGCGTTTCCTAGAGCTCCAACATCAGAAGGTAATTCCTACTCGTTTTATAGATCGTTCTCTTCTTGCAAAATTAGGAATTGATTCTGAATGTAGAACTTTGTTTTCTAAACTTGGCATGTCTCAATTGTTTAACATGATCCATTATACATATGAAGACATCACTCTTGAATTCTTGAGCTCTTTTGATGTAGTAAAAGGTAGACATGGTTTGGTGACACATGTAGTTTATAGATTGTTGAATAAATCCCATCGTCTTACATTAGATGGTTTTGCTAGGAAGTTTGGTCTTCCGTCCACAGGATTAACCATGCAACCGAACAATTTCATGTCTGGGAATTTGTGGTTTGCCATGACAGGTGAAAACATTGAGTCAATGCAACATGCCCCAGTTACCAAAATCCATCAACCCATCCTTAGACTTTGGACTCGCTTTTCTGGGTGGACTATTTTTGGACGGACAGAACCTAATAATGTTAGGGCAGACGAGGTTGCGATCTTGGGTAGTTACCTAGGATATGGGGATTCTGATGAGGGTTTTCGGATGATTATTACTCACCTTTTTTCCCTCATCTTAGGAAACAGGGACTTACCTTCACCACTGTTAAACCTAATGGAGACCGTACCAACAACCCCATAGTCCTAGGCGGTTTGGTGACCCACTTGGAAGTTAAGGAGGCTTTTGATGAATTCCATCGCACACTAGTGCTAGGTCCTATTACCTTGGACCAACATTATTTCATTGCCACCAACTGGCTATCCGTTGAACTTGGAAATTACAAATGGCTTAATATAAAGAACAATGGGCGATCCATCTCCTTACCCTCTCCTGACCTTACTAAGATTCGCCCTCACCAACCTTCATATCTTTTGGAGGTCCTTAGTAGTTCACCTGCCCAGTTGCCCCCACAAGGACTTACTATAGGCGAGAGTCTGCTGGACCCTTCTCATCTTCCCCTGCACCACCCCTCTCTTCTGAAAATGAGGCCATCATGGCTGGCATCCGGGATCTCTCTTCCTGTCTCCAGAAACTTGAGACCAACTATCGCCTGTCTATGCATCCTGTTTATGATTATTTTTACAGGCAAGGTCATATTCCGAGGGATGCTTCCCATCCTTCGTGGTATACCTTTCCCGATATGGGAGACATTGCTGGTAGTAGCGGGGCAGCTAGTAATGATGATGATGGTGACGATGGATGACGGAGATGATGATGATGATGAATTTGAGTGAGGATTCATAGGTGTTTTTCCCACCTCCAACACGTTGCAATGAGGCCATTGCCGAGTGTAGCTTGGGGGAGGTTTGTGTATATTTGTGTGTCTCTCGGTACGTTCTCTTATTTACTTTTGCTTTGATTAGTTTGTTTTATTGCTTTGGTTGTGTTAAAAAAAAATACGAGAATCATGATAATGAATGGCCAATGAACTACTTCCCTGTGCCCCTATCCTTGACACCAAAAGGTTTTTGACTTATCTTGATTGAAAGGCTTGCACTACGAATTAAATGATCATGATTTGACCTTGAATTGTTTTGATCCCTAGTAGAAGTCAACTTTGTTAACCATGTATGAGTCTGGAGCTTGACTGTGTTAACTGTGAGGCTTGAGACTTAATTATTTATTCATGTGTGTCTAGTTCCTGGTGTGATATTGATCTTACTTTTGACTTTAGACTCTTAGTAATGTTTCATTATAAATTGCACATGCACGTTGAGCAGGACGAAGGCCATGTTCTTTAGGTGACCTCCAGACGAATTTAGTTAGAAACGTTTGTTCCCTTCTTGCTCACCCATGTTGTAGCCTTGTCTATATTTTTCATGAAAGTCACAAAATTAACCCTTTGGCCCCAATTGGTTACTTTTCCCTAGTCTAGCTTGGGGGAGCTTTATATCGTGGTGTTTGTTTAATTTTTGTGGTGAAATTAGCGTTTAATGTGGAGCTATAAAAAAAAGAGAAAAGAAGGAATCACAAGCATGGAGGTTTTATCCTTAGAAAGTGAATGAAAAGAAAAAAAATAGAAAAAGAAAAAAACAACGAAGAAAGAAAAATAAATTGAAAATGAAGAAAAAGAAAGAAGAATGAAAAAAATAAAGGTAGTAGTGGATGTTCACAATGTAATTTGGATATGTGCTCTTGTGAGTGAGAATGATGGATCAAGGATGTTTATTGATTATGTTCGATAGCTCCCCGGTTAGACTATAATTGCCTATATCTCCCAAATTTACTTCCTACCCACTTTTACCCGGCCTACATTACAAGCTTGAAAAGACCTTCTGACCTTCGTGCATGGTATTGTGTTCATGAGAAATGAGTCCCTTGTCAAAATGCTGGAATATATGTCACATTTCGAGCCGACATTTAACTAGGTTGAGAGATAATATAACCTTTTAAACACACGAGTGTTGTGAGATGGGGGGTTTTCATTATTGGTAAAAACGAGGTCCTAATCTAATTAGGTTGCTAATCTTGAAATTTAAATCCATTTTAAATCACCTTAATTAATTTTTTTGGTAAAAATTAAATGAAAGAGGCTCTTATACTTTTATTGGGTTTTACGGTGTCCGACATCGCGCGGAAACAAAACCCGCAAAGGACCGCATGCATAATTAATATAACTAAACAACCTAACATGTAATTATAAAAAGCGATAAACAGATAAAGAGGGAGAGAGAGAAAGTAAAGAAAAGACTTCCTTACCCTTGAAGTGTGCTTCTCACGAACCCCGAGCACGAACACGAAAAGCTCTAGACCCGCAAGTGCAAATCCTCCTTCTTTGCACACCAACGCGCCCGAACGGGTCCCTATCTCGTTGCTTAGACTAGGCTAGACAAAAAGAAACTATAGTATTACGAACTTAAAGGCTTTCTCACGCTTTTGGGAGATACCTTATTAAGTTCAACTCAAGTGTATAATCCCAACTCCCAAGGTTAGTTTTTATAGGCAAAGGCTCCCAAAAAACTCAATCATCTTTCCATGTGGGAGAAATGATAAGTGAGAAAAATAAGTAATTAATTTAATTCTAAATTAATTTAAATAGCATTAACAAACAATTAAACGACACTTGGCATAAACTAAGGAGGGAGGAGGACCACTTCCACTTCCACTTCCCTTGCTCACCAAGCATACCCGACCTCCCACAAGCCTCGGCCAACTGGCAACCCCAGCCTTAGGGTCTAAGGCACGGCACGCTGGAGGCCTGACCCCCTTGGCTAAGCCTGCTATCCCAGTGCACGCAGCTGGCTGGTGGGCTGGTGTGCGTACCGGCCTGCTAGCTAGCTTCTAGCGTGCGAGCTGGCACACACACGCAGCTAGGAACTGCTAGCCATGCTCCGCATGGTGTGCTCGGCTGGCTGTCATGCTACGCGCATGACTAGCCGGCCTAGCTGCCATGCTTGCGGCTTCGGCTAGCTATCCTTGCTCTACCCCCGCATGGTTAGCACTATGCTAGACCGATGCGGGGCTACGACAAAGGTTTTGACCCTCGTGTCGTTTAAATTATTTTTCTCGTCTTTGTCGATTCCGAAAATTGAATCGACGCTTAACGCTCGGCTTCGATACTCTAGCTCGGATGATGTATGCGTTCTATACCATGTTTTATCCCGGTTTGATAGCGTATATTTGCATGGTTTTGGGTTCTATTGAACCATATCTCGCTAACAATCTCTTTTCTAGTGTGTTCGATCTATTTTATTAAGTTTCACAGGAATACGGAGGTTTCTTGGATGAATCGGGCTTATCTTGGATGGTTATAGAAGAGGTTGTTGAGTGAAAGATGAAGAATTCCCCAATGCCCTACCAAATACCCCATGCCCTGTTTGCTAGGGCGAAGGAAGGAAGAGCTAACTACGAAGAATCATCATAGATCCCACATGCCCTGGCTCACCGGGCATGTCATGGCCTGGCCGACCGGGCAGTGAGGAGTATCATTGTCAGAGCTTCATTCTCGAGTTGTGTTACGCGCCTGACCGGGAACTAAAAGCCCTGGCTGACCGGGCAGAAGAAGAACACAAGGAAGAAGGAGTTTTACCTCGGCCGCCCGATCGGGTAGGCTTTACCCGGGCAAACCGGGCACTGTTGCGCGGAAACCGTCTTTAATTAATTTCGGCTTTTCATCTTTTTAAGGGGTATAAATACCCATTGTAATCACAATTAGAAGACGGCTTATTATTTTCTCTAGTATTAGAACTACTTAAAAAGCCTAGTTTACTCTATTTAAGCAATTAATTTCTACTCTTAGTATTGGATTATTGTTCATCAATAATTCAAGCTTTCTCAATTGAAGTAATTGGTATTCATCTACTTTATCTCTCCTTTACTTTTCATTGCTCATTAATTATGTTTTCTTTATTAATTCTTGTTTTTGATTTCGTTAATATGTGTGAGTACTTAATCCGGGATCTTGCAAAGACCGAATATGATCGATATATGAATTGAATCTTTAAATTCTCCAATAATAATCCCAATTGACATGCTTAATTGATTGTATTTGTGCTAATGCTAGATTAGGAATAATTAGTATTGTTATCATCCCTTTGTTCTTATCGCAACGGAAGTTGGGTATTAACGGGATTCGGGTATTTCAATTAAGGGTTTAAAGTTCATCATGAAAGTAGTTGATTGGATGATTAGGAAGTTAAGTATTGTGTTTAATGTCCCTTATTTACTTGATTCCATGGAGATAGGCTTGATAGTTGATTTGGGAAGCCATTGATAACTCGGAAGAGACCTTTGGTATTGTTTAGGGAATGCTTTTCCTCTTGTCAATTCATTTGTTATTGGGGGTAGATTAATTTGTGCATTGATTATATTCGTGGTAATATTTGATCTTGGATGCTTTAATTCATTGATTATCATTTCTCTAGATTAATTGTGTCATTTAGATATTTGTTATTAGTGTTCTTCACTATTGATTGGTTACTTGCTTAGTGATTGCTTGAGTGTAATTAATTAGGTGAACCTTAGTCTCTTGGGATTCGATCCTTACTTGCCCGTCTACATTGTAGTGGTCTTGTTTGGTTTATTTTTGTTAGGTACGGGACACGCCTATCAAATTTCGGCACCGTTGCCAGGGACTAACGGTTTCATTTTAATTATTCGTGATTCGTTATTACTAAGCTTTATTTGTTGCTTCGGCTATTGTTTCTTGTGTTTTTGATACTCTTCTATTAGTTCTTTGTTGCATGCAAAGACGACGTTCAGGGTCAGACAATTTAGCACCTTTTGATTCTGAAATCGAAGCAATTGTAAGGAGACGAAGAGGAAGAGGAAGAGGAAGAGGGAGAAATCGAAACATGGACGACCCAGCAACGAAATCTCTTTTGGAGTACGGTATTCCTGATACAACAACCGGACTCCTCTCAAGCATTGTCAGAGCACTGCTCAGAACTTCGAATTGAAACCACAATTCATTCAATTCATCTCCAATGATTCGTTTGCAGGCACATCTCATGATTGCCCAGTGACTCACATTGATAGTTTCTTAGAGAAATGCGATACTATGAAGTTAAATGGTGTTACAGATGATGCTCTTAGACTTTGCCTTTTTCCTTTCTCATTACGGGATAGGGCGAAGGAATGGTTGATAGATGAAGGTCTGGCTCATTTGACACATGGGATAAACTAGTGAAGGCTTTTCTAGTCAAGTTCTTGGGACTAGAAAAGACTACAAGGTTGAGAAACGAGTTATCTACTTTCAGGCAGTCAGATGATGATTCCCTATATGATGCTTGGAGGAGATTCAAGCAATTGTAGAGATAATGCGCTCTTCATGGTATTCTTGAATGGATGTTGATCCAAACCTTCTATAATGGTTTAACTCATGAGTTCCAAATCTATATTGACGCTGCATCTAGGGGTTCTCTCTTGACTAAGAACCCAACTGAGGCAAAGGAACTAGTTGAGAAGATGGCAGCCAATGATAACTATCACCTAGGAGGCCGAAATAGTGTGAAGATGGGAGGTAAATTAGATGTTGATGCTCTAACTTTTTTTGACTAGCTCTGTGCAAGCATTGTCAAGCAAGTTTAACAGACTCCAAGCTGGATCATCCGCTAGCTTACTTGAGACTTGTCAAATGTGTAATGTGCAAGGTCACATCGCACCTAATTGCCCACAAAATTAAAATGAGATATCAATCGAGAAAGCCAATTCATTCTACAGTTCTAACCCCAAAAGGCCATATGACCCCCACTCTAACACATATAATGAAGGTTGGAAGAATCACTAAAATTTTTCCTACAAGAATACCCAAGCCCAACAAAATCCACCTCCACCACCACCTCGAAACAACAATTATAATGCACCACCTGGTTTCCATCCAAGACCACCTCTAGTCCAACAAACCATGCAACCTGTGCAACCACCTCCTCAAAAATCTAACCTTCAGCTAATGATGGAGAACTTTATCACCACAACAAACAATTCCATCCAACAGTTACAAGCTCATGGAAAATCAAATAAGTCAACTTGCTCATCAAGTTGGCCAATCTTCAAAGACACCGGGTACCTTTTCGGGTAAGACAGAGAAACCACAAAAGGGGCATATGAATGCCGTGACTTTGAGGAGTGGATAGCAATTAAAAATCCTCCCGTAAGGGAGCCATCAAAGGAGGTTGTTGAAGGGGTAGGCGCAAATGAAAAGGTGGTTGAAAGTACTATGATTGAGGAAGAGCCAAAGGAAACGACTCCACCACCACTTGCTCCATATGTCCCAAAGGTTCCTTTTCCGCAGAGGTTATCCCAAGCTAAGTTAGAGAAAAATTATGGAAATTTTCTCGATATTTTGAAAAAGCTTTACATCAACATTCCATTTTTAGATGCAATATCCGAGATGCCATCTTATGCAAAATTTTTAAAGGATATGCTCTCTAACTAGAAAAATCTAGAGGAGAATGCTACGGTTGCATTGACTGTAGAGTGTAGTGCAATTAGGCGATCCAGGTAGCTACTCAAATCCGGTGAAACTTGGAGACATAGAAATAAACAGAGCATTATGTGATCTTGGTGTAAGTGTGAGTCTTATGCCGCTCTCTATCTGCAAGAAACTTCAAATGGGTGAAATAAAGCCTACACGTATATCTTTACAACTTGCGAATCGGTCAGTCAAGTTTCCTTTGGGTGTACTTAAAGATGTTCCTCTATGCGTGGGAAAATTCTTTATTCCATGTGATTTTGTTGTGATGGAAATGGAGGAGGATGCACATGTTCCTATCATTCTAGACCATTCTTAGCTACTGCGGGAGCAATCATTAATATAAAGAATGGTAAAATCACTTTTGAAGTAGGAGATGAGAAAAGGGAGTATTCACTCTTGAATGCTATGGGAACTCCTTCCATTGGAGAGACTATTTTTCAAGTGGATGTCCTTGATGATTTACAACGTGAGCAACTTCCCTTGATTAAAACGGAAGATGCAATTGAAACGGTGTTAATAAGGAGTGTCAATGATGAAGATTGGGAAACAAGGGAGTACACAAGGCTACTAGAGGAAGCAAAAGCCAATCCAATCATCACTCCAGTCAAGGAATTCCTTAGTGTATCGAGTGTTGGGGAGAGTACTACGCCTCCTAAGGTAGAGTTGAAACCCCTTCCCTCTACTCTTAAATATGCATATCTTGGTCCTAATAATACATATACTATTTTTGTTAATGCTGAGCATCATGACACAGAATTGGAGCAACTGCTCACTGTTTTGAGAAAATATAAAAAAGTTATTGGGTACACCATTGATGATATTAAGGGCATAAATCCCTCTTTTTGTATGCATAAAATCATTCTTGAGGACGATCATGCCTCCTCTATAAAACCTCAAAGAAGGCTTAATCCAAACATGATGGAGGTAGTTAAAAAAAAGGTTCTTAAATTGCTTGCTGCAGGAAGAATTTAAGTGGGTTAGCCCTGTACAAGTAGTACTTAAAAAAGGAGGTATGACCGTTGTCAAGAATGACAAGGGTGTGCCAGTCGCCACTAGGACTGTCACAGGGTGGCGAATGTGTATTGATTATAAAAGGTTGAATAAGGCAACCCGGAAGGAGCATTTACCCCTCCCCTTTATTGATCAGATGCTTGAACGTTTGGCTAAGCATTCCTTTTTCTGTTATTTGGATGGATATTTTGGTTTCTTTCAAATTCCTATTTGTCCTTATGATCAGGAAAAGACCACATTCACATGTCCATATGGCATTTTTGCATACCGTAGGATGCCATTTGGATTATGTAATGCTCCAGCCACGTTTCAACGTTGTATGATGGCAAATTTTTTCAGGTCTCACAGAGAATTCTATGGAAGTATTTATGGATGACTTTTCTGTTTATGGAACATCTTTCGATGTATATCTTGAAAATTTGAAAAAGGTGCTCCATAGATGTTAAGAAGTCAATCTAATTTTAAATTGGGAAAAGTGTCATTTTATGGTACAATAGGGAATCGTTTTAGGTCATGTCATGTCAAATAAGGGTATTGAGGTCGATAAGGCCAAAATAGAGGTCATTGAGCGACTACCCCCTCCGAACTCAATAAAAGGAGTTCGAAGTTTCCTTGGTCATGCAGGTTTTTACCGTCGCTTCATTAAGGATTTTTCAAAAAATTGCTCAACCTCTAACTGAGCTTCTAGCTAAGGATGCTCCATTTATTTTTATTGATGCTTGTCTTGAAGCTTTTAACAGGTTGAAGGAAGCTTTGATCTCTGCTCCTGTTATGCAACCCCCGGATTGGACCCTACCTTTTGAAATTATGTGCGATACTAGTGACTATGCGGCAGAAGGCGTTTTGGGGAAACGAAAGGACAAAAAACTTCATGCTATTTATTACTCTAGTAAAACTCTTACCCCTGCTCTAATGATTTATGCCACAGCCAAAAAAGAGATGCTAGCAGTAATTTATGCAATAGACAAGTTTCATTCTTACCTAGTTGGTTCGAAAGTAATAAATCATACAGATCATGCAGCATTGAGATATTTAATGAGTAAAAGTCACGCCAAGCCGCGGTTGATTCGTTGGATCCTTCAACTGCAAGATTATGACATCGAGATAAAGGGACACGTAGGGGACTGAGAATGTCGTCGCAGAACATCTCTCTCGCCTCCTCCTCGATAATGGGGATGGAGATGACCTCCCTTTTGATGATTCTTTCCCTGATGATCATTTATTAGCTCTTTTGAACATTGAGTCACCTTGGTATGCTGATTTAGCTAATTTTTTGTCCACAGGTACAATGCCTCACGGCTAATCGTCTCAACAACGGAAGAAATTCCTCTATAAGGCAAGGTGACACTTTTGGGAAGATCCTTTCTTGTATAAGCTATGTTCGGATGCAGGGATTAGATGATGCATCCCGGAGAATGAGGTAAACAATGTCATCTCTCATTGCCATGACTTACTGTGTGGTGGACATGCAGGTCCTTCGAAGACAACCGCGAAGATTTTGCAGTGCGGGTTTTATTGGCCAACCTTGTTCAAAGATGTATATTCCTATGTCAAGACCTGTGATCGTTGTCAACGGACGGGCAATATTTCTAGGAGAAATGAGATGCCACTCAACAACATACTCGAGGTCGAGTTGTTTGACGTGTGGGGGATAGACTTCATGGGTCCATTTCCTTCTTCTCATGGAAACTGATATATCCTAGTAGCCGTTGACTATGTGTCAAAGTGGGTTGAAGCTATTGCTACTCCAACCAATGATGCTCGTGTGGTAAGTAAATTTTTCAAGAAAATTATTTTTCCTCGATTTGGTATCCCACGTGTGTTGATTAGTGACAGGGGAACACATTTCTTGGAGCATCGGTTCGAAGTGATGTTGAAAAAATATGGAGAGCAACACAGGCTTGGCATTGGCTATCATCCACAAACCAGTGGTCAAGTTGAAGTGTCCAACCGAGAAATTAAGTCTATCTTATAGAAAACGGTTGCAAGGACAAGAAAAGATTGGTCTGCCAAGATTGATGATGCACTATGGGCATACCGAACAACTTTTAAAACGCCAATAGGTACAACCCCATATAGACTTGTCTATGGGTAGGCATGCCACCTACCCGTTGAGCTAGAATATCGAGCATTTTAGGCTATTAAGACTTTAAATTTTGATGCTAAAGCAGCGGGAGAAAAGAGGTTGTTACAATAGAATGAACTAGATGAGCTCCATCTTGAAGCCTATGAGAGTTCAAAATTATACAAGGAAAGAACTAAGCGATGGCATGATAAGGGCCTTGTGAGAAGAGAATTCAAGGAAGGAGATCAAGTTCTTCTATTCAACTCACGATTGAAATTGTTTCCTAGAAAGCTTCGGTCTAGGTGTCGGGTCCTTTCACTGTTTTTAAGGCCTACCCCTACGGCACTATTGAACTATGGAACAAGGCCGGAGGCACTTTCAAAGTTAACGGACAAAGGGTGAAGCATTATCGAGTCGGGGATCCTATCGAAGAAAAGGTGGACATCGCACTCTCTTCCCCATCGCCAACTCAATAAGCATTACTATGGTCGAGCTAGCGACCTTATAAACAAGCGCTTGCGAGAGGCAACCCGTTTTCTTAGCTTTCCCTACTTTCCTTTTCTTTTTTTTTTCTTTTTTTTTAGTATTATGTTTGTGTTGTTTTTGTTTTTGCTCTTCAGATAACACCGAGCTATGCAAGAATTGGGATGTCAAGAAAGCCGTCGAAGGTTGATAAAACGAGGAATTACTCATCGCCCTAGCAGACAGGGCATAGGATGCCAAACCGGGCGCGAGAAGCACTGATCAGAAGAGAAGAAAAGGGAAGAAGAAGCGTAGAATTTTTTTTCTAACCCTTACCGCCCGAGCAGACCGGGCATGTCATCCCCAACTGGGCGTGAGAGGCAAGAGGAAGGCAGAACGTCTGTTGCTTTCACCGCCCGGTCAGACCGGGCATAGGATGCCCAATCGGGCGCGAGAAGCCAAGTTCAGAAAATAGGAGAAAGAAAACAAGAACTTTTCCTAACTCTCTCTGCCGGGTCGACTAGGCGCCTATGCCCAATCGGGCGCGAGGGATAGCAGCGATGTAAGTCGTATTTCAGAAAGGAAAAAAATAAAATCCTCTCACTTCATTCTAATCTTCCATCTTCATTATTCTCGCCCTCTCTCTCTCTAAAAATCCCTAAATCCCAATCCCTAACTCTCATCCTCTCCTCTAATCCCCACAAATTTGGCTCAAATCCTTTCAATTTCTTCATACTTCATCACTTCTACCCCATATCCAACCTCCATTACTATTCCTATCCCTCCAAACACTCATCTCACCCAAATTTCATTTTTCTATTCTACGGAGATAAAGCTTGAGAACCATCAATGGCTACAAGGAAGAGAAATAGGAGCGCCCCCCAAGATCCACAACTTGATTTGGAGAGAATTCCAGGTTTTCCACACATCAATCTCGTGGTCGAATTTCCTAGAGCTCCAACATCGGAAGGTAATTCCTACTCGTTTTATAGATTGTTCTCTTCTTGCAAAATTAGGAATTGATTCTGGAGAACTTTGTTTTCTAAACTTGGCATGTCTCGATTGTTTAACATGATCCATTATACATATGAAGACATCACTCTTGAATTCTTGAGCTCTTTTGATGTAGTAAAAGGTAGAGATGGTTTGGTGACACATGTAGTTTATAGATTGTTGAATAAATCCCATCGTCTTACATTAGATGGTTTTGCTAGGAAGTTTGGTCTTCCGTCCACAGGATTAACCATGCAACCGAACAACTTCATGTCTGGGAATTTGTGGTTTGCCATGACAGGTGAAAACATTGAGTCTATGCAACATGCCCCCGCTAACAAAATCCATCAACCCGTCCTTAGACTTTGGACTCGCTTTTCTGGGTGGACTATTTTTGGACGGATAAAACCTAATAACGTTAGGGCAGACGAGGTTGCAATCTTGGGTAGTTACCTAAGATATGGGGATTCTGATGAGGGTTTTCGGATGAATATTTCTCACCTTTTTTCCCTTCATCTTAGGAAACAGGGATTACCTTCACCACTGTTAAACCTAATGGAGACCCTATAGTCCTAGGCGGTTTGGTGACCCACTTGGAAGTTAAGGAGAGTTTTGATGAATTCCACCACACACTAGTGCCAGGTCCTATTACCTTGGACAAAAATTATTTCATTGCCACCAACTGGCTGTCCGTTGAACTTGGCAATTACAAATTGCTTATTGGAAAGAACAATAGGCGATCCATCTCCTTACCCTCTCCTGATCTTACTAAGATTCGCCCTCACCAACCTTCATATCTTTTAGAGGTCCTTAGTCGTTCACCTGCCCAGTTTCCCCCACGAGACTTACTAGGCGAAAGTCTGCTGGACCCTCCTCATCTTACCCTGCACCACCTATCTCTTCTGACAATGAGGCCATCATGGTTGGCATCCGGGATCTATCTTCCCGTCTCTAGACACTTGAGACCGACTATCACCTGTCTATGCATCCTGTTTATGACTATTTTTGCAGGCAAGGTCCTATTCCGAAAGACGCTTCCCATTCTTCGTGGTATACCTTTCCCGATATGGGAGACATTGCAGGTAGTAGCGGGGCAGCTAGTAATGATGATGATGGTGACGATGATGATGGAGATGATGATGATGATGAAATCGAGTGAGGATTCATAGGTGTTTTTCCCACCTCCAACACGTTGCAATGAGGCCATTGCCGAGTGTAGCTTGGGGGAGGTTTGTGTATATATGTGTGTCTCTCGGTACGTTCTCTTATTTACTTTTGCTTTGATTAGTTTGTTTTATTGCTTTGGTTGTGTTAAAAAAAATACGAGAATCATGATAATGAATGGCCAATGAACTACTTCCCTGTGCCCCTATCCTTGACGCCAAAAGCTTTTGACTTATCTTGATTGAAAGGCTTGCACTACGAATTAAATGATCATGATTTGACCTTGAATTGTTTTGATCCCTAGTAGAAGTCAACTTTGTTAACCATGTATGAGTCTGGAGCTTGACTGTGTTAACTGTGAGCCTTGAGCCTTAATTATTTATTCATGTGTGTCTAGTTCCTGGTGTGATATTGATCTTACTTTTGACTTTAGACTCTTAGTAATGTGTCATTATACATTGCACGTGCACGTTGAGAAGGACGAAGGCCATGTTCTTTAGGTGACCTCGAGACGAATTTAGAAATGTTTGTTCCCTTCTTGCTCACCCATGTTGTAGCCTTGTCTATATTTTTCATGAAAGTCACAAAATTAACCCCTTGGCCCCAATTGGACTTTTCCCTAATCTAGCTTGGGGGAGCTTTATATCGTGGTGTTTGTTTAATTTTGTGGTGAAATTGGCGTTTAATGTGGAGCTCTAAAAAAAAAGAAAAGAAGGAATCACAAGCATGGAGGTTTTATCCTTGGAAAATGAATGAAAAGAAAAAAAAAAAGAGAAAAAGAAAAAAAAACAAAGAAGAAAGAAAAAAAAAAATTGAAAATGAAGAAAAAAAAAAGAATGAAAAAAATAAAGGTAGTGGTGGATGTTCACAATGTAATTTGGATATGTGCTCTTGTGAGTGAGAATGATGGATCAAGGATGTTTATTGATTATGTTCGATAGCTCCCCGGTTAGACTATATTTGCCTAAATCTCCCAAATTTACTTCCTACCCACTTTTACCCAGCCTACATTACAAGCTTGAAAAGACCTTCTGACCTTCGTGCATGGTATTGTGTTCATGAGAAATGAGTCCCTTGTCAAAATGCTGGAATATATGTCACATTTCGAGTCGACATTTAACTAGGTTGAGAGATAATATAACCCTTTAAACACACGAGTGTTGTGAGATGGGGGGTTTTCATTATTGGTAAAAACAAGGTCCTAATCTAATTAGGTTGCTAATCATGAAATTTAAATCCATTTTAAATCACCTTAATTAATTTTTAGTGGTAAAAATTAAATGCAAGAGGCTCTTTTACTTTTATTGGGTTTTGCGGTGTCCGACATCGCGCGGAAACAAAACCCGCAAAGGACCGCATGCATAATTAATATAACTAAACAACCTAACATGTAGTTATAAAAAGCGATAAATAGATAAAGAGGGAGAGAGAGAAAGTAAAGAAAAGACTTCCTTACCCTTGAAGTGTGCTTTGCACGAACCCCGAGCACGAACACGAAAAGCTCTACACCCGCAAGTGCATATCCTCCTTCCTTGCACACCAACACGCCCGAACAGGTCCCTATTTCGTAGCTTAGAAAAGGCTAGACAAAAAGAAACTAGAGTATTACAAACTTAAAGGCTTTCTCACGCTTTTGGGAGATACCTTATTAAGTTCAACTCAAGTGTATAATCCCAACTCCCAAGGTTGGTATTTATAGGCAAAGGCTCCCAAAAACCTCAATCTTCTTTCCATGTGGGAGAAATGATAAGTGAGAAAAATAAGTAATTAATTTAATTCTAAATTAATTTAAATAGCATTAACAAATAATTAAACGACACTTGGCATAAAACTAAGGAGGGAGGAGGACCACTTCCACTTCCACTTCCCTTGCTCACCAAGCATACCCGACCTCCCACAAGCCTCGGCCAGCTGGCAACCCCAGCTTTGGGGTCTAAGGCACGCCACGCTGGAGACCTGACCCCCTTGGCTAGGCCTGCTATCCCAGTGCGCGCAGCTGGCTGGTGGGCTGGTGTGCATACCGACCTGCTAGCTAGCTGCTAGCGTGCGAGCTGGCACACACACGCAGCTAGGAACTGCTAGCCATGAACCGCATGGTGTGCTAGGCTGGCTGTCATGCTACACGCATGACTAGCCGGCCTAGCTGCCATGCTTGCGACATCGGCTAGCTATCCTTGCTCTACCCCCGCATGGTTAGCACTATGCTAGACCGATGCGGGGCTACGACAAAGGTTTTGACCCTCGTGTCGTTTAAATTATTTTTCTCTTCTTTGTCGATTTCGAAAATTGACTCGACGCTTAACGCTTGGCTTCGATACTCTAAGCTCGAATGATGTATGCGTTCTATACCATGTTTTACCCCGGTTTTATAGAGTATATTTGCATGGTTTTGGGTTCTACGGAACCATTTCTCGCTAACAATCTCTACTCTAGTGTGTTCGATCTATTTTATTGAGTTTCCCAGGAATACGGAGGTTTCTTGGATGAATCGGACTTGTCTTGGATATTTATAAAAGAGGTTGTTGAGTGAAATATGAAGAATTCCCCAATGCCCTACCAAATACCTCATGCCCTGGCTGCTAGGGCAAAGGAAGGAAGAGCTAACTACGAAGAATCATCATAGATCTTACATGCCCTGGCCGACCAGGCAGTGAGGAGTGTCATCTTCAGAGCTTCATTCTCGAGTTGTGTTGCGCGCCCGACCGGGCACTCAAAGCCCTGGCTGACCGGGCAGAAGAAGAACACAAGGAAGAAGGAGTTTTACCTCGGCCGCCCGATCGGGCAGGCTTCGCCCAGGCAGACTGGGCAATGTGGCGCGGAAACCATCTTTAATTAATTTCGGCTTTTTATCTTTTTAAGGGGTATAAATACCCATTGTAATCACAATTAGAAGATGACTTATTATTTTACCTAGTATTAGAACTACTTAAAAACCCTAGTTTACTCTCTTTAAGCAATTAATTTCTACTCTTAGTATTAGATTATTGTTCATCAACAATTCAAGCTTTCTCAATTGAAGTAATTGGTATTCATCTACTTTATCTCTCCTTTACTTTTCATTTCTCGTTAATTATGTTTTCTTTATTAATTCTTGTTTTTTATTTCGTTAATATGTGTGAGTAGATCCTTATTCCGGGATCTTGCAAAGCCCGAATATGATCGATATATGAATTGAATCTTTAAATTCTCCAATAATAATCCCAATTGACATGCATAATTGATTGTGTTTGTGCCAATGCTAGATTAGGAATAATTAGTATTGTTATCATCCCTTTGTTCTTTTATCGCAACAGAAGTTGGGTATTAACGGGATATGGGTATTTCAATTAAGGGTTTGAAGTTCATCATGAAAGTAGTTGATTGGATGATTAGGAAGTTAATTATTGTGTTTAATGTCCCTTATTTGCTTGATTCCATGGAAATAGGCTTGATAGTTGATTTGGGAAGCCATTGATAACTCGGAAGAGACCTTTGGTATTGTTTAGGGAATGATTTTCCTCTTGTCAATTGATTTGTTATTGGGGGTAGATTTATTCGTGCATTGATTATTTTCGTGGTAATGTTTGATCTTGGATGCTTTAATTTATTGAATATCATTTCTCTAGATTAATTGTGCCATTTAGATATTTGTTATTAGTGTTCTTCACTATTGATTGGTTACTTGCTTAGTGATTGCTTGAGTGTAATTAATTAGGTGAACCTTAGTCTCTTGGGATTCGATCCTTACTTGCCCGTCTACATAGTAGTGGTCTTGTTTGGTTTATTTTTGTTAGGTACGCGACACGCCTATCATCGAAATCTAACGTCGTAGTTCGTAAAATCTCTATCGACTTATTTAATCCTTCGGATAATTCGTCGCCTTTGTTCGGTAACACGATTGGGTGTGACCCAAAGGGATCAATCAAGAGCAAGCTGTAATATTAATTATACATTAATATTACTGATTGGAAGCGGCCTCCAGCTAGGAATTCCGATCACTTGACCTCAATGAATAATTATCTTTCCTAATTAATTCCAAACCCTCTATTAGAATAATACACTTGTTCGAAGGACAACATTCCTTTTACTAGTATCATGTTTAGGATAATGCTTTGATTTTTGTTATTAGTGACATGCTAGAATTTATGATTAAACCGGTTAGTATCTGCCTAGGATCTTACTATTAACGATGTTTTTGATGATGTTTTTTTTATGATGATTGTTGTATTAATCATATGTTGCTTGATTATTCATGATTTATCTTTATTGCTTAATCACGCCCTTTCTTGCAGGTTTAAAGGGAATTTGTACTTGAAATCACGCCTAAAAAGATAATTAGTAATTTGATTTAGGCTAATATTATTTTAATTTAAGTGATCACCAATAATAGATTTGTTTGTGCATTAGTAATCAACCAACGTAGATTAAACATGTTTAGGATTAACTTCATGTATGTATGTTGATCGAAAAGCGCACATGAATATCATAAGAATTAAGTAGAGGTCTATTTAGGGCGGGTTCAATCTCTTTTAGGTTGGATTCGTACCATCATCCTCGAACATCTAGTCATGGTTCCAGAGCACTATGGAGTTAGCGATCTCCATGATCGTGAATGGGGTGTAACCTTCACACTTATGAATGGTTTACAAGTTCTTAAAGCTTGTTGTCGACTCTTTTATCTCTAGCTTCTTTACCTTAGAACATCGCCATGCCTAAAAGCATGAACCACATTAGGGCTCAATGATGAGTTTGAAAAACTCCCTACATGTACAAAACTGTAGAGAGAGTTGCCGATTTTTATCTCTCTCACTGGATTTGGATACATGCCTCCAGTCTTGAGACATGTATTTCTATCTTGTGGACATCGATGTTTTGGCAGCGTATGTCAATTTTTATTCAAGTGTTAGGCTACGAACGCTGAAATACCCTCCTACTTATCATATTTTCTTTTGTTAACATCATGGACTAAAGTTTCAATGATAGATCAAGGGACTTTAGATCGCCGATGCCATTTTGAGAGGGTATCATCCTCTTTTAATCTTTTTTAAACCCGATACCTTTTCATGACATAACATCACCCAGGATAGACTTTACTTGTAAAAGCGTCCTATACTTTCAAGGGATCAACCTAGATTCTTTAGCGCGCTAAGAAAAATTTAATTTGATCTTAGTAGCTACTTGTCTTGAACATTTAGCGAACCGAGAATAGTTTCGACATTCTCAACACTACTGAAAGATTCTTTATTTTTAAAGAACTTTGCATAATGAGTCTCGAAGTTATTACTTGACTACTTTGATCTTCGTCTATTCTAGACTTGATCAAAGTGGGGGCTAACTGTTGACACCGACTTTTGGCCTACAGCTAGCCTCCTATCCCGACGGGAAGTGTGATGATCTTACAAAAGCTCGTTCTTCATGCCAGATCAAAGTTGAAGTGTTTATGGACTCCGAAATGCATTATGAAGTAAGATAGAACTCATATTTGAGACCAAATTATCTTAGAGCCTAGTCTTGATTAATAACGGACCTAAATGCGTCAAATGCAATGATTGGATCAAATGGATCTTACATTGTTGAAAACCGAGCCAATCAGAACAATTAACCACCTAATATATGTTCATGCCCTGTACTTATGGGTAGCTCTTTTTAAGAGTTTTCAAACAGTATATTATAACCCCAATTCCGAGTTAAAACGAAGACGTTATCATTAAAATACTAAACCGGACCCTAAAATAGACACCCTTGCATTCAAACGGCCATATCTTTTGATTTATAACAGATTTTAACCTAATTTTAACGGCATTGGAAAGTAGACATTCAGAGCTTTCCAATGATATCTTATTTTCCTTAATCCAACTTTATAATCAAAAGTTATGGAAGTTTTAAAAACATGTTTTTGTATAAGGAAAATCGCACCGCGCGCAACTTCCAAAGTTGCGTGCGCCAGCCGCGCACAAGTCCTAGAGTTGCGCTCAGCACTGCATTACAACTTTGAGAGTTGCGCGCGCCTCCTGACGCTGCGGCTCTAAAACCCTAAACCTAGATTCCTACACCTATAAATAGAGGTCTTCGTTAGCCCTAATGACAACGGAAAATCAGAATTAAAACCGTAAAATTCTAAAAACCCTAATCACTCAAGTCCTCTATTACTATCATACTACTTTTCCCCTCTCTTCCCAGGTACTCTTCAACCCTAATTTGTTCCATTGAAGTCCTTGGAGGTACGAAGAAGGAGGAAAGTCCATAAACGCCCAAAATGGAGATCTAGCAAACAAAGGAGAATAGTTAGTTTCCTGAACACTTAGATCAATCACCTTTTTCTTCATGTTTAATCAATTAATCAATTTATCAACTTTAAGCATTTAAGTATTGTTATTTAATCACTTTGAAACAGTTTTTTTTAATTAATTAATTCGTGTAGTATTCTCTCGTTAAATAAAAACTAGAATTGGAATAATTAAATTGTTGTTTTATCACCTAAGTCAAGGCGAATATTGTTTATTTTGTTCTTTTCACGAATTTAATTAAAAAAGAATAACGACATTTGTTACAATGTACAATTTGTGTAATTAATATTTGTAAATAAAATCAACGAAGTTTCTCAAAGTGAATGTTTTTCTAGTACCCTTACTCACGAACTCATTTCTGGTTTAGTAGACCAATTTGGGCATGAGTAAACTTATGATTCATGCTAATTATCCCTTGAATACTACGTGGGAGAAAGGTATGAACGAGGTTTATGAGTTTTCCTAAAACTCATTGGCGACTCTCTATTGGTTTCTTATAAAAAAAAAAAAAGTAATGACAGACTCAATTCTAATTCAAGGTCTCCCAAACAGTCAGGAATTAAAATCCTGACACACCCTATAAAGTGTAAAATCTTAGGCTTTAGAGGGCCATGAGCATAGAGGAAGTGGGATCCCCAACAACGGGCTACCCTCGTCACACTATCCCACAAAATTAGCCCCTCAAGAGGTGGTATGAGGTCACTCATGCCAACTCTTTTGAGTGTGTAACCTCATCAGTAATTACTCAACAGGTCATCTGATTGAGATTCCCTCCGTACAACTAGCCCCTCAAGTCTTAGGATTGCGTACACAGTTCTAAGATTTAAGAAAGTAGGTTGCGAAGTGATGAAGATGTAGTCGTTACCGTGTGAGAGTGATAACAGCCCCTCAAGTCTGAGAAATGATGAGTTAAAGCGAGGAATTTCGATTACTCCTGTTGAAGACTGAAAAACGACAAGCTAGAGCGAGGAATTTAGATTACTCCCGCTGATGTCTGAGAAATGAAGAGCTGGAGTGAGGAATTTCAAACACTCTTGCTGAAGTCTAAGAAGTGACGAGCCGGAGTGAGGATTCCGATTACACTCGCTGAAGCAGGAGGGTTTTTTTTTTATTTTTTTATTTTTTTATTTTTTTTATTTTGCGAGAACGTCGTCTTGCATGTGTGGACACGTGTCGGTCATCAGGAGTGCAGTTAATTTGTTGTGGCTATATGACGGTTTTACTTTGTTGGTTACGTAAAACCGTTCATTAATGTCATATTTATTTTACTGCCTCCTCTTTTACTTCATAATTTTGGCTCTTTTCTTTTCATCTTCCTAATTCAAAATTTTCTCAATCTTCTCGCACTTCTTTCTCCTGCGCCATTGTTTGTTCTTGCTTGGTTGCTTCGCACTGTTGTTGTCTAGGGTATCTTAGAGGAATATTTTCCTTTTGATTTGCTTTAGTAACCCCATTCCCTAGAGTAGTTAAAACACTCATAACTTTTCATTTAGTTGGTTATGTTTCTCCACTAAAGGCTCTAGTCTTGTAACTACTTCGGTTGCTATACTCTTTGATAGAGCCATGTTAGTAACGTCCAAAGTCTTATTTATATCTAGATCAAATAATCGTATCCACTTGTATAGTGATTGCTTGTTAAGAAATAGAATCAAAATTCCTTAATTCAACAATTATGAATCTAGTGGTTTCTTCCACCATGACAAGATAGTAGCTATCAAACTGCTTTCTATTATATTCTTTTAAATCCTCCATTAGATTCTTTATAATATCTACATATTTCGTATATATATTGTATTGAGTAGATTTCTAGTAGGAGAATGGTTATCTCTTCTGTTAAGAATCTCCTTTTATCTTTATGTGTGAGACTTAAGTTGTTCAGAAGAGCTTGCAACATAATCAGTTTGAAGTTGGTTTTCTAGATCTTGTTGATCCTCTAGTATGGTTTTAGGATTATGTTCAGATGAATTAACATCTTCCTGATTAGTTCCTTTATGTGTTGAATGCTTAGGAGTCATGGGATAACTTCCAAATACTTAAAGTAAAATGGATCTATCTAGTTCAGTCTTCTCCTACGGTGTTCACCAAAAAACTTATTGAGGTAAGTATTGTTTTATACCAACAAGTCAAATACAATATTTTGTTCTAGAGTATTAAGGAGCTGCCCCTATTGTTACTGGTTTCAAGTTTTATAACCTCGCTAACGTAACAGAAACAAAAAAGTAAAGAAGTTATCCTCAAAGAAGTTTAGACGAGTTAGATTGCTAAAGAAATGAGTAGGTAAACATATGACAAAAGATGCAAATGCTTTTTATTAATTGATAGATAAAGTTAGGGCTACAGTTGTACAAGTTGAAGGATAGGTTACCTCCACGTTTCACTCAATTGGATGAAACAGTTTATCTTCAACACATTCTAAGGAAACTACATTATCGCTTAGCTACTAAGCCAAGGAAAAACTAAGAAAGCTGTAAAGAAAGCTTAAAGGAAATGAAATGCTTTGTTTTAATTGATTGCTGATGTTAATTTCTTGGAACTCTTTCTCTATTTTTAGACGAATATCATGCAATTTTCTCCCACTTAATTCCATAACTGCTAGTTGGTTATAACTCTTGGCACTAGTTTGCTTTGCATTCAAATACTCTAACTACTCAAAATCGGATTTAACTTGTCTCTAGGGCTTCTCATTTGGGCTTTGTGACTTAATTAGATCCTCCATCGTTGGACCGCGTTTTTCTAGTAAAATAAGTCTATTTTCAAAGTTAATCTTCATAGGTCAAACATTACAATCACGTAAGTTAAGAAATTTTAAAGTTGGGTGTAACAAGGACGCTTTCTTCTTTATTTATCCTACGAGCGCAGAATGTCGGAAGTGTGCGCGTAGCTTGCGAGTCTCAAAATTCAAGAACTTCCTGCCTCATTTTTTTGCGCGCGAGCTGCGACTATGCTTGTTTGCTGCATGAGTAGCTATGCGGGGTGGCTAGAGTTTCAGGTTGCTTGCGGTTTGGTGGTCGAGATTGGTGCTGGAAATTGTTGCTATTGCTTTGTGCAAATCGGCGGTTTGATGGTGATCGAATGCAACACGAGTGCTTAAGCAATTATTGTTGATGATGTGAGTAGGTGGAAGTTTGGGTGCCGCTGCGGTGGTAATTAATAGAGTGGAGTGAGGGTGTCAAGCGGTTGAGAGGGTGATGCGGGATTGGAATTGTTGGTTTGCGGTGTGAGAGTAGATGGTAGGGGGTTGTTGTTGGGCGTGGGACGCAGGGATAGTGAGAGGAGGAAGCAGTGATGTATGCGAATTAGAGTTGTTGGGCTGTTGGTAGTAGCAGCGAGAGGGCATGTGGTCCAAGTTTAGGATTTGTGTGGTGAAAGTTAATGGGTAGCTTTGGGAGTTCTAATCATTAGTTTAGTATTTATAGTTGTAGTTTCATGTGGCAAAGTGGTTCTTTTTAAATGGATTAAGAGTGAATCTGTAATAAAATAATTATGGGATGATTACAAATTATTATGAACTAGATTATAGTAAACTTGACCCTAAAGTAGAGTGTTTTTGTTATTAAATATGATTGAGCTTAGAAAATGGGTTATGCCCAAACAACAACATTTCCCTATTTACACATGTTTTCATTCTTTATCTCTCCTCATCACTAGTCTCTATCTTTATTCCTTTCTATCATAAGTCTCTATCTTTATTCCTTTCTATATCATGTTGCAATATTTGAGAAACAGAGGAAGTATAATATAATAAGAATTTAGGGCTTGTTTGGTTGACAAAATAGAATGGAGGAAGTGGAAATTCATGGAAATTTGTAATTTGGGTAGTTGTTTAGTTGACACAAAAAACAAAAATAGAAAAAATTGGAATTCATGGGAATTTCTACTTCCCACGAAACATATAAAGTAAATTATCCAAACCCTCCTAAGTTACTCAAAATTCATGAGAATTTTAACTTTCATTGTCACTACAAAACAATTTTAACAAATTCTTAAAAATTTCATTTGAAAAATTAATCAATTAAATTGCTAAAAATATATGTCAATCAAACTATAACATTTAAAAAAACTGAGGGAGTACAAGTGTAAAGAACGAAGAGAGGATCTTTGGAAAAGTTTCTCCGGTGAAACAAAACTCCGTGTAGCAAATAACTCCCTAGTCCCTACGTTGTTTTTCAAATATTTTGTCGTTGTTCCTCCCCTCAACTACAAACACATAGCTGTCGAGAAAGCAACTATATTCCCATCATCGTGCTCGTGCTTTCTCTCTCGCTCCACCCTCATTGCGGATCTGCCCAAATCTCCGCACCAACTTTCATCCATCCCCCTCTCTCGCTCTCCTTCATCACACTCTAAAACCCAGAAACACA